>NC_052340.1:3141059-3513559 GCF_016432855.1 Salvelinus namaycush | reverse complement strand
TTTTAAATAACATCACATTGATCAGAAATACAGTGTAGACATTGTTAATGTTAATGTTGTAAATGACTATTGTAGCTGGAAACGGCCGATTTTTTTAATGGAATATCTACATAGGCGGAGGCCCATTATCAGCAACCATCACTCCTGTGTTCCAATGGCACGTTGTGTTAGCTAATCCAAGTTTATCATTATAAAAGGCTAATTGATCATTAGAAAACCCTTTTGCAATTATGTTAACACAGCTGAAAACTGTTGTTCTGATTAAAGAAGCAATGAAACTGGCCTTCTTTAGATTAGTTGAGTATTTGGAGCATCAACATGTGTGGGTTCGATTACAGGCTCAAAATGGCCAGAAACAAAGACTTTCTTTTGAAACTCGTCAGTCTATTCTTGTTCTGAGAAATGAAGGCTATTCCATGCGAGAAATTGCCAAGAAACTGAAGATCGCGTACAACGCTGTGTGCTACTCCCTTCAGAGAGCAGCACAAACTGTCTCTAACCAGAATAGAAAGAGGAGTGGGAGGCCCTGGTGCACAACTGAGTAAGAGGACAAGTACATTAGAGTGTCTAGTTTGAGAAACAGATGCCTCACAAGTCCTCAACTGGCAGCTTCATTAAATAGTACCCGCAAAACACCAGTATCAATGTCAACAGTGAAGAGATGACTCCGGGATGCTGGCCTTCTAGGCAGAGTTGCAAAGAAAAAGCCATATCTCAGTCTGGCCAATAAAAATAAAAGATTAAGATGGGCAAAATACCACCAGACACTGGACAGAAGAACGCTGCCTAGAAGGCCAGCATCCCGGAGTCGTCTCTTCACTGTTGACGTTGAGACTGGTGTTTTTCTTCTGTATACCACCCCTACCTTTTCGAAACAAAACTGTTTGTCTCAAACCTATTAAGAAGAAAATAAATTCAAAAAATGAACTTTTAACAAGGCACACCTGTTAATTGAAGTGCATTCCAGGTGACTACCTCATGAAGCTGGTTGAGATAATTCCAAGAGTGGGCAAAGCTGTCATCAAGGCAAAGGGTGGCTACTTTGAAGAATCTCAAATATAACATTTATTTAGATTTGTTTAACACTTTTTTGGTACTACATGTTTCCATACATGTTATTTCATAGTTTTGATGTCTTCACTATTACTCTACAATGTAGAAAATTAGTTTGTGTCCAAACTTTTGACTGGTTTTGTACTGAACAAAAATATAAACTCAACATGCAACAATTTCAAAGATTTAATTGAGTTACAGTCCATAGAAGGAAATCAGTCAATTGACATAAATAAATTAGCCCCTAATCTATGGATTTCACATGACTGGGCATGGGCGCAGCCATGAGTGGGCCAATGAGAAATAGTTTTTCCCCACAAAAGGGCTTTATTACAGACAGAAATACTCCTCAGCACCCTTCTCCTCCCCAGCCTCAGACGATCCCGCAGGTGAAGAAGCCGGATGTGGAGGTCCTGGGCTGGCGTTGTTATACGTGGTCTGTGGTTGTGAAGCCAGGCGGATGTACCGCCAAATTCTCTAAAATTATGTTGGATGCGGCTTATGGTAGAGAAATGAACATTAAATTCTCTGGCAACAGCTCTGGTGGACATTCCTGCAGACAGCATGCCAATTGCGCTCTTCCTCAACGTTTGAGACATTTGTGGCCATATTTTAGAGTGGCCGTTTATTGTCCCTAGCACAAGGTGCACCTGTGTAATGATCATGCTGATCAATAAACTTCTTGAAATGCCTCACCTGTCAGGTGGATGGATGATCTTGGCCAAGGAGAAATGCACACTAGCAGGGGATATAAACAAATTTGTGCACAACATTTTAGAAATGCTGCCCAGCAGGCTTCTTCTCCACTCTGTGCAGTGTCCAGTGTCATCCGTGTCCAGCAAGTCACCGAGACTGTCCGTTATGGAAAAATAATGAAGTTGTAAGTAGAAGCACATTGTTGTTCTGGTCAGGTCAGGAAAAACTCCTGGCCCTGGTCAAAAGTGTATACTGGTACAATCCTCTGCCTTTCCCTCAATTAATTGGTTTCAATACAGACATCAGTTTATAGATCCAGTTATTACCTTCTGGGTTAATTTAAAAAATATATATAATCCAGATGTGGTCCCTCCTTTCTAAATGAAGGGGGAACAAATTCAGATGGGGTGGAACAGGATTGAGACAACATTGAATCACTTTGATCTGGTTTACATGTTGAGAAAAACCAGCCCAGATCTTTTAGTGGAAGGATCTTTCAGTGCCTTATGGCACATTTTAAACTAGATCAACTAAAAGTACTTTCTCCCCACTCTAGGGAGCTACTGACCATGGAAAAGGACCTCCCAGCCTTTGACCTGTCTTGCCAAACACAGTGCAAGAGCTGCAATGGGACCTCTCTATGTGGAGGCACTGTGGTACCTCGCTGGAGTAGGACAGGGGCAGAGCTAACTCAGCAGTCAAGACAGCCTGTCCCCCCCTGCCCTCCTGGGACACACAGGGACAGTGAGGAGGGAGCAGCCTGCATCTTTTGTCCTTTAGGTGACGTCATTAGATGTTCATAAAATTCTGTAATAAAATACAGTACAGTTAGACTCCACTAATACTCTTTGATTTTGATTGACAGTGCACGGTATAAATGGAAATCTATGAATTGCATTCTCACAGGTCATTACTGTGTTGGAGGTGTTGCTTTGCCGTGCCCAGCAGGAACCTATGGACCCAAAGAGGCTTACAGAGGGTGAGGGACTGCCCCCCCCCCCCCCCCCCACTGTCCAGCAGGTCATCAGACCATCCTCAGGTCATCTCCACAGTGGGGATTCAGTAAAGGTACAATAACAACATAAATGTATAGTCGATTATTATAAAAGTTGTATCAGAGGCTGACATAAAAATAACAAAATACACATGTGAAACATACAGATGAAAAATGTACATTTCCTGCTTCTTGTTCTGCAGTGTTTGTGGTTTATTTTATGGTATGTTTCGTGATGTTATGTGTGCTATGCTATGTTATGTCATGTCATCTTATGTTATCTCTATTGTCTGGAAGGGATGAGTAATTGTGACACTTATAATAATACTCTTCATCAGGGTTTAACTGTTTGGAAGACAGCTCATGGAGACCGGGCTCCCAATTCATGTGCCTACAAGGGTATTACTGTGAGGAGGGCACAGGAACACCCTACGGTTCACCTTGCCCCGCTGGCACTGCAGGAGAACAACTGGGCCAGACAAGTAGGGCACCCTGAGATGTTCAGAGGGACGATTGTGTCCTGCAGGTAAGGCACAGTACTAACACACTGCACTTAACTACTGGAATGGAACATTGAATATATTGCAGAAATATATTGTATCTATTTATTACAAATATATTTGAGATGTTTAAAAAAATTATTAAATGTAGTGTACTGTACCGATGTCTCAGAGTTTTTTTTATTTAAACAGTACATACAACTATGTTGTTGGCTGTTCTTTGAATGGTTGTTACCATCCTTTTGTTTATGTGGGAGGTTCTGTGGGAGGTTCTGCCCAGCTGGCACACTGGAGGATGTGATATGCCCAGGGGGTACCTTCACTCCTCACCAAGGCGATTTAAGTAAGGCATCACTTGCTTCATCTCTTTAACTATACTAAAATAAAATATAAACGTAACATGTTGGTCCCATGTTTTATGAGCTGAAATAAAAGATCCCAGAAATGTTCCATTCGCACAAAAAGCTTATTTCTCTCACATTTTGAGAACAAATTCGTTTAAATCCCTATTAGTGACCATTTCTCCTTTGCCAAAATAATCCATCCACCTGACAGGTGTGGCAGATTAATAAGCTGATTAAACAGGATGATCTTTACACAGGTGCACCTTGTGCTGGGGGCTATAAAAGGCCACTCTAAAATGTGCAGTTTTGTCACGCAACACAATGCTACAGATGTCTCACGTTTTGAGGGAGTGTGCAATTGGCATGCTGACTGCAGGAATGTCCACCAGAGCTGTTGACAGACAACGGAATGTTAATTTCTCTACCATAAGCCGCCTCCAACGTCGCCGCCTCCAATTAGAGAATTTGGTAGTACATCCAACCGGCCTCACAACCTAAGACCACATGTAACCACGCCAGCCAAGGACCTCCACATCCGGCTTATTCACCTGCGGGATCATCTGTGATCGTCCACCCGGACAGCTGATGAAACTGTTGGTTCGCACAACCAAAGAATTTCTGCACAAACTGTCAGTACCCGTCTCATCGAAGCTCATCTGGGTGCTCGTCGTCCTCACCAGGGTTTTGACCTGACTGCCGTTTGGCATGGTAACCGACTTCAGTGGGCAAATGCTCACCTTCGATGGCAATTGGCACGCTGGAAAAGTGTGCTCTTCATGGATGAATCGTGGTTTCAACTGTACCGGGCGGATGACAGACAGCATGTATGGCATTGTGTGGGTGAGCGGTTTGCTGATGTCAATCTTGTGAACAGAGTGCTCCATGGTTGCGGTGGAGTTATGGTATGGGAAGGCACACGCTAAAGACAATGAACACAATTGCATTTTATTGATTATGAATTATGAATGCACAGAGAAACTGTGACAAGATCATGAGGCCCATTGCTGTGCCATTCATCCTCCATCATCACCTCATGTTTCAGCATGATAATGCACGGCCCCATGTCGCAAGGATCTGTACACAATTCCTGGAAGCTGAAAATGTCACAGTTCTTCCATGGCCTGCATACTTACCAGACATGTCACCTGTTGAGCATGTTTGGGATGCTCTGGATTGACGTGTACAACAGCGTGTTCCAGTTCCCGCCAATATCCAGCAACTTCGCACAGCCATTAAAGAGGAGTGGGACAACATTTCACAGGCCCCAATCAACAGCCTGCAAAGGAGATGTGTCATGCTGCATGAGGCAAATTGTGGTCACACCAGATACTGACTAGTTTTCTGATCCTACCTTTTTTTAAAGGTACCTGTGACCAACAGATGCATATCTGTATTCCCAGTAATGTGAAATCCATAGATTAGGGCCTAATTTATTTATTTCAATTGACTGATTTCCTTATGAACTGTAACTCAGTAAAATCTTAGAAATGGTTGCATGTTGCGTTTATATTTCTGTTCAGTGTAACTACAACACAATTATAGATGATAACTATGTGATGCCCTACAACATGATCGGGAAAAACTCAGGTCCCTAGAACAACAAGTCTTCAACGTCTTTAGATGTGAAGGACTGTTTAAGATGCCCAGCTGTTTCTACTGCCGAGAGGGTACCGTGACCCCATGCCCTGTTAGCCGGGCGCATTCAACCCCCTGGAAGGGCAGGATGAGGCTACTGACTGCAGGGAGATCTACCCGGGAAAGGCCTGCACACAATTAGCCCTGAAGGCTCCGGATGTAGACTGCATGCAAGGGTAACTCCTTCTGACAGACTCTTACTGGCTGAAAAGATCATGTTGTGTAACAGCTATCCTCCTGACGATACTGTACATTTGTTCTTACTTAGGTTGTGTTTTCTTATCTTTTTGCCATCTTGGTAGATTTGTCTTGGAATTGTGAATCCCTTGAATTGTATAGAATATGAATGATTTTCATCATATTAGCCCAACTTTCTTTTTTGTCTCTTTTAGATTATCTCTGTCCTCCTGGTTCTTCCTGTCACGCCCTGGCCATAGAGAGGCTTTTATTCTCTATTTTGGTTAGGCCAGGGTGTTACTAGGGTGGGCATTCTATTTTCTTTATTTCTATGTTTTCTATTTCTTTGTGTTTGGCCGGGTGTGGTTCTCAATCAGAGGCAGCTGTCTATCGTTGTCTCTGATTGAGAACCATACTTAGGTAGCTCTTTTTTCCACCTGTTTTTGTGGGAAGTTGACTTTGTTTAGGGCACATAGCCTTTAGCTTCACGGTTTGTTTTTGTAGTGTTTATTGTTTTTGTTCGGCGTCTTTTTCCAAATAAAAAGAAAATGTACGCTCACCACGCTGCACCTTGGTCCTCTTCTTTTAACGGCCGTGACACTTCCAGACCTAGTGCTCCGACAAATGCCTGCCCGCCTGGGACCCTTGGCAACCACACTGACCTAACTGACCCCTCTCAATGCCGTGCGCGATACGCCTGTCTTCGAGGTATACTCTATCTGCTAGTCAATTAGCTAGCTTGTTAGCTTGCTTATTTCTTTGTTCCATCTTCAAATTGTATTTGTCGCATGTACCGAATACAACAGGTGTAGACCTTACCGTGAAATGCTTACTTACATGCCACTGCTTACTTACAAACAATGCTACAATGATAAAATAAGGATAAATACAGGGGGTACTGGTACCAAGTAAATGTGCGGGGGTACGAGTTAGTCGAGGAATTTGAGCAGTGGAGGCTCCTCAGAGGAGGAAGGGATGACCATCCTCCTCAGTGAATTTTTTTTAATAAATTGTGAAACATAAAAAAATTATCCTTTTTAGATCAAATGTATTAAATATATTCATATGTCACCAAATAATTGATTAAATAACATTTTTTGCAGTGAAGGTCTACAGTAACTTCAACAGCACTCTCTGGGGTAGCACCCCGTCCTCCTCTGGCTACATTGACTTCCATAGACATACACTACCATTCAAAAGTTTGGGGTCACTTAGAAATGTCCTTGTTTTTGAAAGAAAAGCACATTTTTTTGTCCATTAAAATAACATCAAATTGATCAGAAATACAGTGTAAACATTGTTAATGTTGTAAATGATTATTGTAGCTTCATTAAATAGTACCTGCAAAACACCAGTCTCAACGTCAACAGTGAAGAGGCAACTGCTCTTCAAGATGCTGGCCTTCTAGGCAGAGTTGCAAAGAAAAAGCGATATCTCAGACTGTCCAATAAAAAGAAAAGATTAAGATGGGCAAAAGAACACAGACAATGGACAGAGGAACTCTGCCTAGAAGGCCAGCATCCCAGAGTTGCCTCTTCACTGTTGACATTGAGACTGGTGTTTTGGGGGTACTATTTAATGATGCTGCCAGTTGAGGACTTGTGAGGCATCTGTTTCTCAAACTAGACACTCTAATGTACTTGTCCTCTTGCTCAGTTGTGCACCAGGGCCTCCCACTCCTCTTGCTATTCTGTTTAGAGCCAGTTTGCGCTGTTCTGTGGAGGGAGTAGTACACAGCGTTGTACGGGATCTTCAGTTTCTTGGCAATTTCTCGCATGGAATAGCCTTTATTTCTCAGAACAAGAATAGACTGACGAGTTTCAGAAGAAAGTTCTTTGTTTCTGGCCATTTTGAGCCTGTAATCGAACCCGAACCTGATGCTCCAGATACTCAACTCTTCTAAAGAAGGCCTGTTTTATTGCTTATTTAATCATCACCACAGTTTTCAGCTGTGTTAACATAATTGCAAAAGGGTTTACTAATGATCAATTAGCCTTTTAAAATGATAAACTTGGATTAGCTAACACAACGTGCCATTGGAACACAGGAGTGATGGTTGCTGATAATGGGCCTCTGTATGCCTATGTAGATATTCCATTAAAAATCAGTTGTTTCCAGCTACAATAGGAATTTACAACATTAACAATGTCTTCACTGTATTTCTGATCAATTTGATGTTATTTTACTGGACAATTTTGGGGGATTTTCTTTCAAAAACAAGAACATTTCTAAGTGACCCCAAACATTTGAACAGTAGTGTACACGGTAATTATGACCACTTCCGGAGGACATCCTCCCACCAATCAAAGCTTTTGCAGTATGAACTGACATGTTGTCCATCCAATCATAGAATTAGGATCAGAGAACGAACCTATTGAGTTGTGTTGCGATTGTAAAACGGAGCATTATGGGGGTTCTATGTGTTTAGAAGTTTGGTGACATTGTTGGATAGAGATTAAGAGTGAAAAGTGATAGTTGACCATTTTGGGGATATTATTACATTCAAATTACTTTTTTTAAATTACAGGAGACTGAGGAGGTTTTAGAACTTTATTTTTGTGTCCAGTTAGCAAGGCATTTAAAAAAAAATTGCACTAACTTCAATAGCTATCTACTGTACCCGCACGAGTGCAGTTTTCTGCGGCAGAATGGTAACGTTAGAATGACTAACTCTGCTGAAAATGTTGTGGACTCTTTGTTGATGAACCCCTTTCATTCTCTGGGGTACACGGAAAAGGTGCGAATTATAAGTGAGGGTCGACTGCCTGAGATCCGTTTCATGAAGAAGGATGAAAAGGTGAGGGCGATCAATACCACCTGGTATTAAAAGTATTGCTGGTTAACAGGGAGCCTTCAATCAAGCCGTCTGTATTGCTGGCCTTGCCTGCGTTTTTGGGCATGCAAGAATTTGCTTTTAGAAAGCACGACGAGATGGAAAGTTCCGCCGACAAGGGCAACTACAAGGAGCTTGCAGGGGTAATTGAACGTTACGATGCTTTACTTGCTGAACATATCGCACTTTCGACTGTCTTTTCTGGGATGTCGAAAACAATTCCGAATGATTTGATAGCTTCCATCGCATCATCCATTAAAAGATTAAAGAGAGTTTGACGCAGCGCATTTTTTCGCTTGCGCTCAAGTAGGTTTTCCACTTCGGTTTTTATTTAGCAAAGATGATAACACATAATCACTACGGACAGACACAAGCAAAAAAACTCTTGACATGCTGTATGGGAGGAAAACTAAACTATTTTTCAGTCTGATCAACTGTAGTCTGCTAATAAGAGCAGCTGCATACAGCCTATGCGCCCTGTCCATCTGGTCAGGGTAAACTAATTGGTAACGTTATGTATTTATAGTCCATTTGTGTGTCAGGAGAAAATGTGAATGTGATCAAATTTAGTTTATATTCAAAATTGGGTTGGCTAGGTTGCCTATACGTTTTTAACCCATTAAAAAAGGGGGTTAATGCAAAAAGACCGGGTAGCCATTTGATTAACTGTTTAGCAGTCTTATGGCATGGGGTAGAACCTCTTAAAGGAGCCTTTTGGAGATAGATTTGGCTTTCCGGTACCACTTGCTGTGCAGTAGCAGAGAGAACAGTCTATTACTTCTTTTAGGGTCTTCCTCTGACACCGCCTGCTATAGAGGTCCTGGATGGCAGGAAGCTTGGCCCCAGTGATGTGTCGGATGCCGAACAGTTGCCATACCAAGCGGTGATGCAACAAGTCAGGAGGCTCTTGATGGTGTAGCTGTAGAATTATTTTTAAGGATCTGAGAACCCATGCCAAATCTTTTCGGTCTCCAGAGGGGGAGTAGGCGTTGTCGTTAGGGCTGTTGCGGTGACTGTATTACCGCCAGGTGGTCACGAGTCATGAAGGCATTCAAATTCCATGTGACCATTTAGTCACAGTAATTCGGTTTTTCCAAGCTCTGATGCTGCTGATGTTCATCAGTAGCCTACCAAACTTGCTAACTGTCTGGTACTCCGTTGTTTGTGAGGCTGACGCGCACACTGACCTCACTCAAGGGGGCGGTGACTGCTTACTTATACAAAGTTATAGAAACTATAAGAGGGTATTGTTTCTAAGATCACATCCCTCTCTTAACAAAAACACATGCTAGCGGAACCCCTCGCCAACAGCCAATGAAATTGCAGGGCACCAAATTCAATCAACAGAAATCTCATAATTCAAATTTCTCAAACATACAAGTATTAGACACCATTTTAAAGATAAACTTCTCGTTAATCCAACCACAGTGTCAGATTTCAAAAAGGCTTTTCGGCGAAAGCAGAACATATCATTATGTTAGGTCAGCAACTAGTCACAGAAAGCATACAGCCATTTTCCAACCAAAGAGAGGAGTCACAAAAAGCAGAAATAGAGTTAAAATTAATCACTAACCTTTGATATTCTTCATCAGATGACACTCCCGGGACAACATGTTACACACTACATGTATGTTTTGTTCGATCAAGTTCATATTTATATCCAAAAACCTCAGTTTATATTTGGCTTTGCCTCCAAAACATCGCGTGAATTTGCACAGAGCCACATCAATTTACAGAAATACTCATAATAAACATTGATAAAAGATACAAGTGTTATTCACAGAATTGAAGATATACTTCTCCTTAATGCAACCGCTGTGTCAGATTTAAAAAAAACTTTACGGAAAAAGCAAACCGTGCAATAATCTGAGTACGGCGCTCAGACAACAAATCAAGCCAAACAGATATCCGCCATGTTGGAGTCAACAGAAGTCAGAAATAGCATTATAAATATTCACTTACCTTTGATGATCTTCATCAGAATGCACTCCCAGGAATCCCAGTTCCACAATAAATGTTTAATTTGTTTGATAAAGTTCATCTTTATGTCCAAATACCTCCTTTTTGTTTTCACGTTTAGCCCAGTAATCCAAATTCATGACGCGCGATCACTAGGTGCAGACAAAAATTCAAAAAGTTCCATTACAGTCCGTAGAAACATGTCAAACGAAGTATAGAATCAATCTTTAGGATATTTTTAACATAAATCTTCAATAATGTTCCAACCGGAGAATTGCTTTGTCTTCAGAAATGCAATGGAACTCAAGCTACCTCTCACATGAACGCGCTCATGGCACTCATGGCACTCTGGGAGAGACCTTACTCAATCCCCTCTCATTCGCCCCCACTTCACAGTAGAAGCATCAAACAAGGTTCTAAAGACTGTTGACGTCTAGTGGAAGCCTTAGGACGTGCAATATGACCCCATAGACACTGTGTATTCGATAGGCCAAGAGTTGAAAAACTACAAACCTCAGATTTCCCACTTCCTGGTTGGATTTTTCTCAGGTTTTCGCCTGCCATATGAGTTATGTTACACTCACAGACATCATTCAAACAGTTGTAGAAACTTCAGAGTGTTTTCTATCCAAATCTATAAATAATATGCATATATTAGCAACTGGGAATGAGTAGCAGGTAGTTTACTCTGGGCACGCTTTTCATCCAAACGTGAAAATGCTGCTCCCTATCCCAAACAAGTTAACCTCCCAGCAGCTTCCTTCTCCCCTCTCTGCGTGTGAGAGGGGTCTGGCTGAAGTTTTTTATTGCCAAGCTGATCTGACCTATTTGGTTCCTCACAGGACAGTCATGACACATTGGAACATTTGCGCTTATAGCCTAGTACCAGGTGCACATTGCTGTGGTTATAATGTGAAGAAATAGCCTAATAGTTTATCAACATTTTAAGCTAAAAGTTCTGATCTGTTGCGTCAGCCAATGCGTAAAACGTTTTTTGTTGATTCTATTGGTTGTATTAATTTGGGATCTATCGCATCCCACAACTGTTCCAGACTATGTTTGGAATATTTATTTCTCGCACAGAATAGGTCGACCTTTGTACTATGGAGGATGGTAGATTGACATAGGCTAGTGCTTTTGCTGTTCATTAGGCCTACTCATCTTGTTGGCTGACGAAAAGTAAATGTGGACAGTTCTTCCAATATCTTCAATATGCACCTCCGGAATTGGATAAGGACCTGATGAGTCTGTCTTCACGTGTAGCCTGTGAGAAAGACCTGATCACGTGATGGAGCGCGCAGCACAACGGCCACTGGCCGCATAAGGCATGGATTTTTTGGGGGTGCATTACAGCCACACAAAGGGGATGCCACCGTGAAATTCTAGGCATTATCAAGTGCTTGTCAAATTGTGAATGAGTGACTGCTATAGTGTGTACAGCCTGCGCAAAAAAACAAAACGGAGCGCATGCCTTTCAAGCGAATTTTTTCAAATCATCATTAGAGTCGCATCATGCAGCCTTACAATGTATTAAACATCAAAGCATATAGCCCAATGTTTTTAAGAACAACTAAAGTTACATTAATAAATCTAAATTAAGCATATAGGAATACCTATTTCTTTGTTAACCGCTCAACACAGAATAAAAGTAGTGTGCACACTCCTTCAAATAATTTGGAGAAAATATCCTTTCTATTTTATTCAGCTTTGTTCAATTGTATTCTCCATACTATAAAATAATTCCACGGAATTCTAAGCTAAACTTGTCTGCTAAATGAACTAGTGTAGCCCATAACCATTTGGGATAGCCAGATCAGGACCTAACATAAGGACAACTCAGAGTGTGCTATTCTGATCTTCTGAAATAAAACTACATTTTCTTCATATCATGCTTCTTTAGACCTGTCTAAAGTAAATAATGGATTTATTGTGAAGGTGTAGGCTATATTAAATTGATTTGTAAGACTTTTTTAAATGTTAATGTTCCAAAGGTCTGCATCAGTGGCTTGTGTGGAAGCCAGGAGATGCTAAATGTGTTTATGTTAATTAACAGTCAATTACCTTGAGACTGACAGTTATTTGCTTGACAATCACCGGCTGACGAAATGTGACCGCCATGACTGCTTGGTGTGTTTAGACCAGTGGTCACCAACCTTTTCTGAGTCAAAAAGCAAGCTGAGATCTACTGGTCAGATTGTTTTTTACATTAACCTCACACATACAGTTTCGTAGGAATGATGTTTGGGCAGTAGGCCTAATACATTATCACAGCATATTGGCTATATGATTGGCCTGCCAATATTGTTAATCAGACCATGTTATATTTCAAACCTCGAGCTTTGACAACAAAATATATCAGTTGGTTTAGCACTTGTGAGGCACTGAGCATGAATTTAAATAATTTGCTTTTTTATTTTACTGGACTGATGGTACCTGCATCTGATGGTCAACGACATCAAATCACCACGTCAGTGATCTTCAGGTCGAAAAGTCGGAGCTCTAGAAAGATGCCTGAGTTCCTATGACCAGAGAAAGTTCAATATTCCTTAATATTAAAATCGACACGACGAGCTGCTAATAATAATAAAACGCAGGGCTATCGATACTTGGCTACTCATTCATTGCAGCTGCAGACCGAGCAGAAGCTAGTTTTGTAATAGTGTTGAATAAAAACAGTGACAATGCTGAATATAAACTTAAACATGAACTCACTCATAAAAACAGCAGCTCTTTGCTGTATTCGTTGACAGTCTCTCTGTGGTCATGGTTTTAAAAGGTATTAAATCTTATGTAGGCTAGTAGCCTATTAAACTTGGCTGTGGCCAAGGTCATGGAAGCTGTGTAGCCATGGTGATTTGATCTATCCGATTGGGCAGCGCAGTAGGTGCACTCAATTTAGTCACAGATTTGCCAGTCAGCCGGGTAGGCAGAGTTTGTCTCATGGGAACACTTTGCTTACTCAGTGCGCAGGACTTTTGAATCAAGTGCACCTACCGGCAACAGCTCAACATGATTTTAAAAAAGGAGTGCAAGCCTTTATCGTTCGTTGGCTTTTCTACAGAAATATTTGGTGATCGGCTAGGAATGCTCGATCGACGGGTTGGCGACTACTGATTTAGACCATGATAGTTTGTTAGTGATGTTGGACACCAAGGAACTTGAAGCTCTCGACCCGCTCCACCACAGCCTCGTCGATGTGAATGGGGGCGTGCTCGGCCCTCATTTTCCTGTAGCCTGCAATCAGATTCTTTGTCTTGCTCACATTGAGGGAGAGGTTGTTGTCCTGGCGCCACACTGCCAGGTCTCTGACCTCCACCCTATAGGCTGTCTCATCTTTGTCGGTGATCAGGCCTACCACCGTTGTGTCGTCGAGCAAACTTAATAATGGTGTTGGAGTCGTGCGTGGCCACGCCGTCATGGGTGAACAGAGAGTACAGAAGGGGACTAAGGACGCACCCCCGAGGGGCCCCCGTGTTGAGGATCAGCGTGGCAGATGTGTTGTTCATAACCTGTACATATACATTATGCTAAATACAGTACAATGCCTAGATTTAACATTAGAAAATGTGTCACCAGCTGCATACTTTTGTATTGTCCTACACAGTTACAGGTGGTTCTCAGGGCTAATGAATACATGATGGTGAAGATGAATGATTTGAAGGACAAGAAGGAAGATAATGGGGATGATGCTACAAGTCATTTACTGCTTTTCCGGTCTCCTCTAACTCTACATTTCACTGTCTGAAAGGGCATTGCCTGGAGGATTGTTCTGGGTGCCCAGCAGGCTATTTTTGTCCCCTCCCAGCCACCATCATCCCCAGATTGTGTGAAGCTGGCAGTTATTCTGTAAGGCCCAGTTCACAGCATGACATCCACTTTGAGTGGTGGACTGACAGCAAGACAAATATAAATATAAATGTTTTTCAGGCTTTCTCATAAGCCACTCTGATTGCTCTACTTCAATACGACGGTTGACATTTTCCTTTTCTAATTGCGGGGACCCTAAGTATCTGAAAAAGTAGCTCTTACCAGTAAAACAATATTTTTTGATGGTCTTGGTTCAGTTTTAAGGGCTAGCGATATCTGATGTTTCACATTAACTCATTAAGGTTTGTGTGTGAATTCTATGAGCCAAGATCACAAATGTGTGTTACCATAGAGTACCTGCTGCCACCCAGACTCAACCTTGAACATGCTAAATGTATACATTTCCCCTTTTCTCTTCTCGCTCTCTTTTATTTATTTTATTTAGGACGAGGGCTCGTGGAGTGCTTCCCCTGTCTGCAGGTCCACTACTGCAGTAACAAGACGACCAGCGAGGAGGCCATGCTGAGTGTCATGGTCTGCCCTCCAGGCTTCATGTGTTCCCAGGGCCTGGCCAGAGACCCCGAGATCTGCCATCCTCTGCCCCCGAGGCTTCTACTGCCATGGGGGAGGCATCGTGAGTCAGTCTCTGTCAAGTTCAGATTCAGGTTTAGAAGATCTTTATTGGCCCAATTTGGATACAACAGAATAAAAACATCTAACATAATTCAAAACAGCAAAACAGGGAAAACATAACACATTAATGCAGATAAGACTAAAAGTGCTTAAGGCAAGTCAAAAGTGTGAGTCAAGTTATGTTTTGTTACAGGTAGAATAGAGGGTCATGGTCATTTAACGGTTTGTTCAGATTTTGATTTTGTCCTCTGTGTTATTGAGAGACCCAGTGCCCATTCCGTGTCCGAACGGAACGTGACCTCACAGAGTGCGCCGAGTGTCCCGTGGGAAAATACTGCTACACTCAGAGCCTATTATTGAGCCAGTAAGTTATTGGTCCTCTCTCTCACAATGCCCATCTCTTGTTGAGACTCATACCAGAGCACCAATAGGAAAAAGTATGTGTCATTCTTCACTTCTTCTGTTGGGGCTTTCTACCCCTTTATGTTTCTGTATTTTTCCTGGTCTTCTTTTGACACCCTTTCATTCAACATGGTTGTGTTTCAGACAGGGAGCTGCCCTAATGGAAATTACTGCCCTCTGGGTACTGCGTATCCTTACACGTCCCAATGCCAGTCTGGCTTCTACAGGAACATGGGGATGTGTGTACCATGTCCAGCCAGGTACTACTGTGCCAGTCCAGGAACATCCACACCCACTGTCTGCCCACAGGTAGGATTGCCACTCACAATATTCATTCATAATTTAATCGAAACACTTTTCTCCAAACAGTTTTTCTGTTGACAGAACTGTCAACATTGACAGTGACACATGTATTCAGTGTCCCATGTGAAAATGTATACTTCATTGTACAGTATGTTCTATTTCTACATTTTATATGATAAGTTACATCTACACCAGTGGCGGTCAGTGCCTTTTATGATTATTTTTTTTCATGAGCATGGCCTTATTTCTTCAGACCACCATAGTCCCTGTGCCCAAGAACACTAAGGTAACATGCCTAAATGACTACTGACCCGTAGCACTCACGCCAGTAGCCATCAACACCATTATCCCAGAAACCCTAGACCCACTCCAATTTGCATACCGCCCCAACAGATACACAGATGATGCAATCTCTAGTGCACTCAACACTGCCCTTTCCCACCTGGACAAAAGAAACACCTATGTGGGAATGTTGTTCATTTACTACAGCTCAGCGGTGAACACCATAGTGCCCTCAAAGCTCATCACTAAGCTAAGGACCCTGTGACTAAACACCTCCCTCTGCAACTGGATCCTGGACTTCCTGAGGTGCCGCCCCCAGGTGGTAAGGGTAGGTAGCAACACATCGGCCACGCTGATCCTCAACAATGGGGTCCCTCAGGGATTTGTGCTCAGTCCCCTCCTGTACTTCCTGTTCACTCATGACTGCATTGCCAGGCACGACTCCAACACCATCATCACTTTTGCAGATGACACAACAGTGGTAGGCCTGATCACCAACGACGATGAGACAGCCTATAGGAAGGAGGTCAGAGACTTGGCAGTGTGGTGCCAGGACAACAACCTCTCTCTCAATGTGAGCAAGACAAAGGAGCTGATCATGGCCTTTAGGAAAAGGAGGGCCGAACAGGCCCCCATTCTTATCGACGGGACTGAAGTGGAGTGGGTCGAGAGTTTCAAGTTCCTTGGTGTCCACATCACCAACAAACTATCATGGTCCAAACACACCAAGACAATTGTGAAGAAGGCACGACAACACCTTTTCCCCCTCAGGAGACTGAAAAATTTGGCATGGGTCCCCAGATCCTCAAAAAGTTCTACAGCTGCACCGTCGAGAGCATCCTGACCCAGTTGCATCACTGCCTGGTATGGCAACTGCTCGGCATCTGACCGTAAAGTCACTACAAAGGGTAGTGTGTACAGCCCCGTACATCACTGGGGCCAAACTTCCTGACATCCAGGACCTATATACTAACATAAGCTTCCTAACATCCAGGACCTATATACATCTGGGTTGGCGCCCCTCCTTGGTTTGTGCTGTGGTGGAGATCTTTGTGGGCTATACTCGGCCTTGTCTCAGGATGGTAAGTTGGTGGTTGAAGATATCCCTCTAGTGGTGTGGGGGCTGTGCTTTGGCAAAGTGGGTGGGGTTATATCCTTCCTGTTTGGCCCTGTCCGGGGGTATCATCGGATGGGGCCACAGTGTCACCTGACCCCTCCTGTCTCAGCCTCCAGTATTTATGCTGCAGTAGTTTATGTGTCAGGGGGCTAGGGTCAGTTGGTTATATCTGGAGTACTTCTCCTGTCTTATCCGGTGTCCTGTGTGAATTTAAGTATGCTCTCTCTAATTCTCTCCTTCTCTCTTTCTTTCTCTCTCTCGGAGGACCTGAGCCCCAGGACCATGCGTCAGGACTACCGGGCATGATGACTCCTTGCTGTCCCCAGTCCACCTGGCCTTGCTGCTGTTCCAGTTTCAACTGTTCTGCCTGCGGCTATGGAACCCTGACCTGTCCACCGGACGTGCTACCTGTCCCAGACCTGCAGTTTTCAACTCTCTAGAGACCGCAGGAGCGGTAGAGATACTCTTAATGATCGGCTATGAAAAGCCAACTGACATTTACTCCTGATTATTATTTGACCATGCTGGTCATTTATGAACATTTGAACATCTTGGCCATGTTCTGTTATAATCTCCACCCGGCACAGCCAGAAGAGGACTGGCCACCCCTCATAGCCTGGTTCCTCTCTAGGTTTCTTCCTAGGTTTTGGCCTTTCTAGGGAGTTTTTCCTAGTCGCCGTGCTTCTACACCTGCATTGCTTGCTGTTTGGGGTTTTAGGCTGGGTTTCTGTACAGCACTTCGAGATATTAGCTGATGTACGAAGGGCTATATAAAATAAACTTGATTTGATTTGATTTTGATCAAGCGGTACCGGAGCGCCAAGTCTAGGACCGAAAGGTTTACTCACAGATATAATTCAAACAGTTTTAGAAACTTCAGAGTGTTTTCTATCCAATAGTAATAATAATATGCATATCATATGATCTAGGACAGAGTACGAGGCCGTTTAATTTGGGCACCATTTTATCCAAAAGTGAAAAGGGCGCCCCCTATTTTCAAGAGGTTAACAGCTTCTACCCCCAAGCCATAAGACTGCTGAACAACTACTTGTTGTTGTTACACTGCTGCTACCAGCTGTTTATTATCTATGCATAGTCACTTTACAAATTACTTCGACTAACCTGTAACCCCGCACATTGGCTCGGTACCGGTACCCCCTGTATATAGCCTTTTTATTGTTATGTACATTTTTTGTTACTTTTTCATTGACTAGATTTAAAAAAAAAACTTAACTCTATTTCTTGAACTGCATTGTTGGTTAAGGGCTTGTAAGTAAGCATTTCACGGTATTCACTGTATTTGGCGCATGTGATAAATACAATTTGATTTGTTTTTAAAATGTTTTCCGTCATTAATGTGGCTTCGCTGGACTTACATGTAACTCGTCCTACTGTAAAGACAAGCGTTTGATCTGGCTAGGATCTAAACATGAAGAAATACTCATAAAAAAAAAAATTATTCTGAAAATGTCCTTTACTAGAAATTATGCATTTTGAAGATGTAAGTGAAATTATCTTCTGTGTCTTGCAGGCAATTTTAGCAACAGCACTGGCCTCCGCACCTCCCAGCAGTCTGTTGCCTGCCGAGCTGGGTAAGAACTCACTTAGGGCCTGGAGTCCCAGTCAGATCACATGGTCAGAAAAACTAGCCCCATCTATTATCGAGATCTGATTCAGCTATACTTTTTTATGTTTTCAATTGATAGAAAAGCACCCACTGTCTGTATCATCATCATCAAAGTGTTTCTTTGTTTTAGTTCCTATTGTTTAGGTTCAAATAATACCTCTCCAACTGGCCTGTGCTCTGCTGGTTTCTACTGTACGGGTGGCTCTGTATCGCCTGCTCAGAATGAGGCTGAGGAGGGTCAGTATACCCTGATCCCTGTCCCATTGGCACCGGTACAGTACATGTAGTGCACGATGTAGGGGAGGGATCATCAACTAGCCGATATTTTCTTGAGCAGATGGTCAGGGGGCCGGAACAGGCAGGTTGCCTAGCGGTTAAGAGTGTTGAGCCAGTAATTGAAAGGTCACTGGTTCAAATCCCCGAGTCAACTAGGTGAAAAATCTGTAGATGTGCCATTGAGCAAGGCACTTAACCCTAATTGCTCATGTTAGTTGCTCCGGATAAGAGTGTTTACTAAATAACTAAAATGTAAAATATAAACATAATTACACATAATTTGTCTACTGCAAATTGACTGCATGAAGCCCAAACAGATATAATATTTGACTGAAACATAATCATGTCCAACCTTGCTTACATTTGTATACGATGCGTGGGAGTACTTGAACAGATTTTTTTCAAATTAAAATCACTTGTTGCTGATTTCCTGATGTTTTTACAGTCTATTATGTCCAACGATAAAAATTTAAGAAATAAAAAGTTAATTAATATATACAGTACCAGTCAAAAGTTTGGACACACCTACTCATTCCAGGGTTTTTCTTTATTTGTATTATTTTTACATTGTAGAATAACAGTGAAGACATCAAAACTATGAAATACATGGAATCATGTAGAAACCAAAAAAGTGTTAAAGAAATCAAAATCTATTTTATATTTGAAATTCTTCAAATTAGCCACCCTCTGCCTTGATCGCAGCATAGATACTGGAGGCTGAGACGGGGGGTTCGGGAGACACCTTGGCCCTGTCCGACGATACCCCCGGAAAGGGCCATCCAGGCAGGATATAACCCCACCTATTTTGCCAAAGCACAGCCTCCACACCACTAGAGGGATGTCAACAGACCACCAACTTACTCAGACTGGTGGTCTGTTGACAAGGCTGAGTATAGCCCACGAAGATCTCATCCACCTCAAGAGCCGGAGGGGGCACAAGACCAGACAGGAAAATCACATCAGTGACTCAACCCGCTCAAGTTGAGTATAGCAAAAGTCTGGCATGCCGTGACGCACCCCTCCTAGGTACGGCATGGGAGAGCACTAGTAGTAAGCCAGTGCCTCAGCCCCCATAATAGGGTCAGAGGCAGAGAATCCCACTGGAGAGAGGGGCGCCGGCAAGGCAGAGACAGCAAGAGCGATTCATCCCTCCAGTGCCTTGCCGTTCACCTTCGCACCCCTGGGCAAGATAACACTTAATCATAGCACCTACTGAAGAGATGAGTCCTCAGTAAGAGTTAAAGGTTGAGAGAAGACAGTATCAAGTATGGGTCTCTCAAATGGATAGGCAGACCATTCCATCAAAATGGATCTCTATAGGAGAAAGCCCTGCCTCCAGCTATTTGTTTCAAAATTTTAGGCACAATAAGGAGGCCTGTCTTGTGACCATAGCGTACGTGTAGGTATTTATGGCAGGACCAAATCGGAGAGATAGGTAGGAGCAAGTCCATGTAATGCTTTGTAGGTTAGCAGTAAAACCTTGAAATCAGCCCTATCCTTAACAGGAAGGCAGTGTAGAGAGACTAGCGCTGGAGTAATATGATCACATTTTTGGGTTCTAGTCAAGAATCTAGCAGCCGTGTTTAGCACTAACTGAAGTTTATTTAGTGTTTTATCCGGGTAGCCGGAGAGTAGAGCATTGCAGTAATCTAATCTAGAAGTGACAAAAGCATGGATTAACTTTTCTGCATATTTTTTTGACCAAAAAATGTCAGATTTTTGCAATGTTTCGAAGATAGAAAAAAGCTGCCCTTGAAATATTTTTGATATGTTCATCAATAAAGAGATCAGGGTCCAGAGTAACACCAAGGTCCTTTGCAGTTTTATTTGAGACGACTGTACAACCATCAAGATGAATTGCCAGATCAAACAAAATATCTATTTTCTTGGCACCTAAAACTAGCATCTCAAATCAAATCAAATGTTATTGGTCACATACACATGGTTAGCAGATGTTATTGCGAGTGTAGCGAAATGCTTATGCTTCTATATCCGACAGTGCAGCAGTATCTAACAGGTAATAAACTCAGTAAAAAAATAAACATCCTCTCAATGTCAACTGCGTTTATTTTCAGCAAACTTAACATGTGTAAATAAATATAATTATAATTTGCTTCTCCTCCTCTTGCCTGCCCCAGCTGCAGTCTCAGGTGGATCAGGACCAGATTCAGCCCCCTGAACAGCTTTCACAAGCGCTGCAGAGGCTGCTGTGCGGGGGAGGCGCTCCCTTCTTTGAATGTGTGGGGTTACAAGTGCCTTTCCCAGCTGCTCCAGGAACACCCTCTTCTTGTTCCACTTATCAGGCATCCAGGTAGGGTTGATCTTGTTCCATATCACGAAGGCATTGTATGAGGACACATCAATGATGTTATGGAAGATGACCAGGGGCCAGCGGGCAGTCATCCTCCTGCAGCTGTAAGTTCCAATCACCTTGTCCAGGTTGTCCATGCCTCCTTTGTTGTGGTTGTAGTCCAGGATGATGGCTGGCTTCCTGTCCTTGCGATCACTGATCTCAGCCGTTTTGTGCAGTGTGCTCAGGAGGACCACATTCTTGTTCCTCTTTGGGAGGTAAGATACTAGAGTGGTGGTGGGGGTGAAGGCAAATTTTGATGAGAAGGCTTCTTTCCCCCTTGTTGTGAGGAGTGCAGGGGGAAGCTCAGGCTTGTTTTTTCTAACTGTGCTACCCATGGTGAACTTCCTCTTCAGGAGTTGCTGGCTGAGTTCAATCAGTAGCACACATAATCTCAATTTCTCATTGTGTGTGTGTGTGTCTTTGTGGTTTTGTGGTGTGTAAATGATTTTATAACTGCTGGGTCCAAAATGACCCTAAGTAAATCTTTGTACGCTGGTGGTGTACAGCTTTCATGGAAATATGAACAAAGGCGATGTTTCACTTTTTCTAATGTTGGGGTCACTCTCGGAAAAGTCATAAAATTTCAAGTTGAAAAAATATCATTTAGGGGGTTTTCTCTGCTGTTAAACATAGTGGCGGGTCATTTTTGACCCTTGAGACAAAAAAAAGCATTAACAGATCAGACCTTTCAATTTGACTTATAGCTGCTTCGTAGTTACTTTGTTCACTTTTCAAGATTTTTTCTTGTACTGTTGCACATTGATATGGCTCTTAAATCTCTTTTTAATTAGCTTTCTAACCACCAATGTAACATTGGGGTCAGATATGCTAGTTAGTAAGTTAATGGAGTTAGTTATTCGATCAGGTATGTTAGTAAACACCAGATCAATTTGAGTCTGGGATGACTGTGCCACTCTTTGGACCTTGTGTTATCTGAGTCAGGTTGAAATAGTCTGATCTCTCAGTTTTTTCCTGCAAGTTTTGTTTTCCCAGTTTATATTGAAATCGCCCATGAAGATGATCTCCTCCTTATGTTCACATTCTTTAAGCATGGCATTAATATGGTCATAAAATTTGATATCAGATGTTGGTGGTTGATATAATCCAATAATAGTGAGAGACATGAAGGGAGACAGAGACATTCAGCCCCATACACTCAAGGTCATTGGCATGTTTCCATATGATATGATTGCATTTTAAGTTTTCTTTCATGTACATAAGCAATCCACTCCCTCTGCCCTGTCCCTCCCGAATATTAAATATTCAGGGACATTAAAGGCAGAAATAGGTGAAGATTTCTTCAGCCATGTCTCAGAGAAACAGAAAAAAATCTAAACTCAAGTCACTCAATAAATGCTCTACCTGTTCACTCTTAGAAATAATGTTACGAATATTCCTCTAGGCTTGGAACGATGGTCCCAGAGCAATTTAGCCTGATCAATGGTTTGAAAAAGTTTAACGGTACAATTGTTTCTAATACCTGGGTTAAGGGAACTGACTTTCTGTCTCGAAGGCTGGTTTTGTTTGAGACATGTATCAATAGTTGGCATTAAAATGTAATTATCAGCAGATTGCTCATTCTCTTGAAAAGCCATGTTAGTGACAGAGGTTATGCTCACATACACAGATGTCCTTCACTGAACCAGATAATATAGGTTACTCAAATATACAGTGGTAAGAAAAGTATGTGAACCCTTTGGAATTACCTGGATGTCTGCATAAATTAGTCATACAATTTGATCTGATCTTCATCTTAGTCACAACAATAGACAAACACAGTGTGCTTAGACTAATAACACATAAATTATTGTATTTTTTTTCTTGTCTATATTGAATACATCATTTAAACATTCACAGTCTACAGTAGGTTGTAAAAGGTATGTGAACCCCTAGGTTAATTACTTTTCCAAAAGCTAATTGGAGTCAGGAGTCAGCTAACCTGCCCTATAAAAAACACTCAAAAAATGTGAGTTTGCTATTCACAAGAAGCATTGCACGTTAAGACAAATTGTCTATAAATGGAGAAAGTTCAGTACTGTTGCTACTCTCCCTAGGAGTGGCCGTCCTGCAAAGATGACTACAAGAGCACAGTGCAGAATGCTCAATGAGGTTAAGAAGAATCCTAGAGTGTCAGATAAACACTTACAGAAATCTCTGGAACATGCTAACATCTCTGTTGACGAGTCTATGATACGTGAAACACTAAACAAGAATGGTGTTCATGGGAGTACACCATGGAAGAAGCCACTGCTGTCCAAAAAAAACATTGCTGCACGTCTGAAGTTGGCAGAAGAGCACCTGGATGTTCCACAGCTTTCTGTGGAATCTCCTGACCCCCTCCAGCGTTGGATTGTCGGCCAGTCCTGTCTACGCGCAGGACCTTGTCCATCATTTACAGACCGTGTTGTAGGAATGCTGACTGCCGCTTCAACGTATACAAAAGTTGACCCTTGTATCTTATCATGCGCCTCATCACTCTCCCCAACAACTTACATCCAGCTTTAGCTAGAAACTCAGTCACAACACTACACAACACTATCATCTGCTGATTCAGGTAGTTCTTTAATTGAGTTCTGGTCAGCCACGCGCGACTTCAAACTGAACGGATTATTCTCTTTGAACACAACATGTTTTCCTCTGACTGTTATTCCGCTGACCAGAAGCTTCGCCCTTGCTTCGTTACTGACGAGATATATACGCCAGAGTGCACGTACTCTCTGTACTGACCTCAAGTGGTTTGGATGAATTTCCTGTATGAGACTGGTAGAGCGCCTCCTCTTTAATGGGGTTGGCTATGTCCTCCTCCTTTGTCAGGATTTCTCTCTCCATAATAAAAATAGGCAAAACAGTCTCCTTTGGGGCATTTCGACCCACAACCTTGCTCCAGTTCTCATTTTCCTTGACATCAGTTTTTGCATCGCTGGAAATAGCCACAATTACAGCAGCCATTGTAATTGTAGTGTTAATGATTAAAGTAATGTGTTTAACGTTGAAATATATCAACAAAACTGTTCAGCATTATACAGTGAGGATCGTTCTGGCTAAAAATAACATTTCATGTTCCCAGGTCTAAACTTCAGGAACCCAGATGGGAACATCAGTGCAGGAGTGGGGGGAGCCTGTACAAAGGGTCGTTACTGTCAGGAGGGCACCAATCTACCTCTACCCTGTCCTCTGGGAACCTTTTCTAACAGGTTATTAACTGTTTATTTATGGTCTTTGGATAGGGACACATAAAGGCACATTGGCATATTGAGTAAACAATTACCAGATGTACCTTAATGTTAATTGTTTATGCTGATTTTCAACACGCCTAGATGTGATTGAACACTACATAAACCATTTGTATAATGACAATGAATATTAATGATTAGATTTAATCCAGCGTGTGTAATTGACTGAAATGAAATGACCCCAACCCTGTAACATGGAGTCAGTTTGGCGCTTACACAGTTACTCCAGCTGTCGACAATTGATAAGCATTGCTCAGTAGAGTTTCCATGTGACAGAGGTCTCCGGCTGCAGCCTGTGTCCTCTGGGACAGTTCTGTGGCTCCGAGGGGCTAACCCATCTATCTGGAGACTGCCAGGAGGGATTCTACTGCCCACTGGGGGACCGCTTAGCCATGGGTACATTATAATCAGAGCACATTCATTGTCATAGGCCTTGCTATATAGACTAGCGTCCTGTCCAGGGGGTGTTTGTGTGCATCAAGCTGGCTCGCGCTACAGATTCAGGAGATCGGCCCATAGGACAGGAGCCTTTCTGGCTCGGACAAGGTTTACTTGTCCAAGGCTTACTTACTTACGTTCCTTATCACAGTGAATCTCTTCCCACAGCCTCTGTATCTAGACCCAAGAGTTTGTCAATGAGACTACAGTCAAGGATATAATCAGATCAGTTAGGGTTTTAGATTATAGTCAATCAATACAGCACAATTACACACCGATTTGATCAATATTAGCAGCACTAATCATTGTTTCTAATCACAATCTCCTGTGCAGGGTTTGAGGGAAGAGGAAGAAGAGAGGGAGGAGGAAGATGGAGAGGGCTCTGCCCCCCAGCCCATTACTGCTCCCCTGGCAGTGCAATCCCAGTGCCCTGCCCAGCTGTTCCAGGCATGCGGCATGCCACCCAGTTCCCCTGTCCCCGTGGCTACTACAACCCTGAGCCCATGTCCCAGAGCCTGGATAGCTGTCTACCCTGTACCCCTCGACACTACTGTGAGAAGGAGGGACTGACTGCTGTCTCAAGAAAATGCAAAGCTGGTCAGTTGATAGGCCTCTTATCTGAAAAACCCTCTCTAGGGCCAGGAGTGCTCCAATACTATGTGATCTGACCAGGAATAACTCACAGCTGTATTTGTAAATCAAATCAAAAAGTTTTTGTCACGTGCGCCGAATACAACAGGTGTATTCTAACCAATAGTGCAAAAAAGGTGTTAGGTGAACGATAGGTAAGTAAAGAAATAAAACAACAGTTAAAAGACAGGCTATATACAGTAGCGAGGCTATAAAAGTAGCGAGGCTCCATACAGACACTGGTTAGTCAGGCTGATTGAGGTAGTATGTACATGTAGATATGGGCAGTGGTGGTATAACTAGGACATTGGTGATTTTAGCATGTACATCTTGGTGGGGCAAACAAACAAAAAATGTGGGATGCATACCAGCAAAGCCACTACACAACACAAAATAATACATTAATTGCACTATAACGGTGACAGACGGTACCCACAAACTGTTACATAAAGCTGTCCCAACAGCAGAGTCCCAACACCTTACCACTGCTACACCTGGCTTTCAGCGGAGCCATGTCTGGCAGCGAAACAGTTCATTCAGCCTCATTTACTGCCTTTAAAAAAAACATAGCTGTAATGTGTAATAGCTGAATCAGAATTAGTTAGGTAACATAGATAAATAAGATGTTTTATCTATTTTCATAATATGCAGAATATCAGAAAGGGAGAAGGGCTCCACTATGTCTGTACGCTAGTCACTCCCTTCTTTTCCCATTGGGGGGAGGAGTATGGCAGTGTCTGGAATCATTGTATTACCCCTCTGATGTGTTGATGAATCTTGAGATAGTATATGACCTAGAGGTTCACTCCCCTTAGTGAGCTTCTCCAGGGTGGGGAGAAGATTTGTATTTGAGATGGGAGTATCTAGAATTGACAATTGATATATGCCATTGGATGAGGTAATGTTTTGGTCCTAAGTGGTACCAAGAACAAGATTAGAATCTCGTCTAAAGAGACCAAACTGAACTATAATTTATAGCTAATGCTAACTGGCTATGGGATACTCCTCTTTTAAGTAAAAGGCCTAAGATCTGTGGTTCGTCATGTGAGTTGAGAGGGGTGTATCTTGGCTATAAAATATACTAAGAATTGTTTTGTAAGGACTCTCAGAGAATTCATTTATAGACACTGAATTGATCTGAGAGTCAAAGGGCGATGGTGAAGCTCATAGAATTAAAGATGGACTTTAAAATATAACTCTGACTTGTGTGTGGTTTGCTCTCTCATCATTTAGAAATACAGGAAATTACCATGACAAATGGCTGACTTGCGAATGTGGTTTCTACTGACAATTGAGATGTACAAACTATGGCATAAATGTCACGCCCTGATCTGTTTCACCTGTCTTTGTGATTGCCTCCACCCCCCTCCAGGTGTCAAGGTGTCACCCATCTTCCCCATTATCCCCTGTGTATTTATACCTGTGTTTTCTGTCTGTCTGTCTGTCTGTCTGTTGCCAGTACGTCTTGTTTGTTCAAGCCTACCAGCGTTTTGTGTCTTAGCCCCTGCTTTTTCCAGTTCCTCTTTTCTCGTCTTCCTGGTTTTTGACTCTTGCCTGTCCTGACCCTGTACCCGCCCGCCTGACCACTCTGCCTGTCTCTGACTCTGACCCTGAGCCTGTCTGCCGTCCTGTACCATGGCCTCTACTATCGACCCGCCTGCCTTGACCTGTTGTTTGCCTGCCCCTGTTGTTACAATAAACATTGTTACTTCACAGTCTGCACTTGGGTCTTACCTTGGTACCTGATAATAAGGGGACGACAAGCGGATAAGAGGAAATCCGTAATTTCGATTAAGATATTAATGAGTGAGCGACGATGGACATAGTCAATATAACTACAGTGGGGCAAAAAAGTATTTAGTCAGCCACCAATTGTGGAAGTTCTCCCACTTAAAAAAGATGAGAGAGGCCTGTACTTTTCATCATAGGTACACTTCAACTATGACAGACAAAATGAGGAGAAAAATTCTAGAAAATCACATTGTAGGATTTTTAATGAATTTATTTGCAAATTATGGTGGAAAATAAGTATTTTGCCCCACTGTATTTGTACAGCACTTTTGAAATGTACAGCGACAGAATTCAGAACATGGGCTGTTCTTACATACCTTAAGGGAACTCTTTTACGGGAGCCGTATGGTTAGTGAAAAAAGTCCCATTGCAAATGTACGGTCCCTTACTGGACGTCCGGCGATGTTTCTAAAAATCGCGGACGGCGTCAGGCCGCAGGCGGGGGAGAGATCTTTCGGGAAGTCATCGAAGAAAATGTCTCGGACGTTCGGTTTCCGTTTTATAAAAATCACAAATGTTTGACTTTTTTCCGCATTCTCGAAAATTCCCACAAGAGGGAAAATAAATCATATTGCAAGCGCACGAGCACGTGGCAAACGCGCGTGGCCTTTTCTCCTAAACGGAAAATATTTCGAAGACGAAACTTTGCGAGCGTAGGTTTGGAGTAATGGGCAGTTGGCCCCGAACAAGATGGCGTCGAGGCCTCAGCGCTTTTTGAGTTATGGCCATTTTTCTGGGATTAAAGGTCAAAAACGCAAAGTAGGGTGCTAATTTGACCGCTTCACGTCAAAGTACATAAGCATACGGTGTCAGGAAAAAAAGAACCAGACATTTATCTATCGGAATTTAAGAGAAATCGTACATTGTCCATTTGGTCATGTTCACAAAGAGGAATTTTTTTCTCTCCAAAAACTCACAGATCCAGTTGCAGTGTGTTCAGACGTACATTTTTAAAGTGGGTCTCGAAGCTCTGCGAGAATTCTGTGATTTTATGTGATTTTATGAAATAACACACACTCATTTAACCCTCTTTAAATAAGTCAGTTCTTAACATAAAGACTTAAAACTCAATATTATATAAGATCCTACCCCAAGGAGGGTATGTGTTCACTTTCAGCTTCCTATGTCAACTGGAAGTACCTTAAAATGGTGCCATAGGGTCAGGTTTGAAGGGTAATAAAGGTCAGATCTTTTCAAAACTTCACTTGTGTGATTAGACAACCCTCATGAACTGTAATCAGTCATTTTTCCCAACAGATGTCAAAGAAAAGCTCTCTCACACAAACACACACACACAAAAAGGAAGGATGGAGTGAAAAAGTACGGTGCTTAAAGACACACAAAGCCTGCAATGGCATTACTATTATCTCCAGGCCGTGTCGAGTTCAACGAGATGCCCCGCTTGACCGTAGCTCACTCGGTCTGAGCGCAGCGACAGTGACAAGAAGACAGAGCAAAATGACCCTTTGACCTCAATGTCAATTTTATTTGCTTTTGGGAGACAGAGAGAGAACCGTTAAGGTTAGAAGCACAATTTGACCTCAGGAATGTTCTTAAGGTCCTCCCGATCTGTGCAAGCCTAACCTTGACCTTGTGGCATTAACCCTTAACAGTTAAAAGAAGGTGTTTACATCAAACAGTTTTTCAATGACATGTCTCCCCATTGGAATACATTGACTGCACCTCTAAATTCAACCTGAAGCCTATGTGGGTTATGAATGTCTTATGAACCTGTCTTTGATGTCAGTCCATCAGGCCACCATGAGGTCTACCTGTGTCGATTCTAAGCTTCCTGGAGCAACCGGAAGTGATTAAATTCACCCTAAAAGAGTTTTGATTTACATAGCCTGCAATTGTGAAAATCACTGCATTCAAACCTGTGTAGATCAGTCAATTTTTAACATACAGACTTAAAACTCAGGATTCTGTAACAGCATACTCCATTCAAGATATGTGTTTACTTATAGCTTCCTGTGACAACCGGAAGTGCCTTAAGATTGGTGTCATAGATGCAGTATTGAAGGGTTAAAAGGTCAGAACTTTCCAAAACTTCATATATGTGATTAGACAACCCTCATGAACTGTAAATCAGTAATTTCTCCCAAAAGATGTCAAAGAAAAGCTCTCACACACACACACACAGCAGGGATGGAGTGAAAAAGTACGGTGCTTAAAGACACACAAAGTCTGCAATGGCATTACTATTATCTCCAGGCCGTGCCGAGTTCAACGAGATGCCCCGCTTGACCGTAGCTCGCTCGGTCTGAGCACAGCGACCGTTACAAGAAGACGGACCCAAATGACCCTTTGACCTCAATTTCAATTTTATTTGCTTTTGGGAGACAGAGAGAGAACCGTTAAGGTTAGAAGCACAATTTGACCTCAGGAATGTTCTTAAGGTCCTCCCGATCTGTGCAAGCCTAACATTGACCATGTGGCATTAACCCTTAACAGTTAAAAGAAGGTGTTTACATCAAACAGTTTACAATGACATGTCTCCCCATTGTAATACATTGACTGCACCTCTAAATTCAACCTGAAGCCTATGTGGGTTATGAATGTCTTATGAACCTGTCTTTGATGTCAGTCCATCAGGCCACCATGAGGTCTACCTGTGTCGATTCTAAGCTTCCTGGAGCAACCGGAAGTGGTTAAATCACCCTAAAAGTGTTTGCCATACCCAACCTGCAGTTTGAGAGAAATAGTGCATTCAACCCTATGTAAATCAGTCAATTTTTAACATACAGACTTAAAACTCAGGATTCTGTAAAAGCCTACTCCAGTAAATATATGTGTTTACTTTTAGCTTCCTGTGCCAACCGGAAGTGCCATAATTGGTGTCAAATGGGCTGTTTCGAAGGGTTAAAAATGTCAAATCTTTCCAAAACTTCCTATATGTGAATAGACAACCCTCCTGAACTGTCATTCAGTCATTCATCCCATCAGATTTCAAAAAAAAAATTACACACCCACACAGAAATGATGGAGGGACACACTGAGGGGCTAAGAGGCAGACAGTGCCTGTAGTAGTTACTTTTGTTCAAACTTTTAAAGAACCGTCAGACCTAGAGTTCTGAAACTTTACAAACCTGTTCTAGACCTCAGGTCGATTGTGCACGGTGAGTTATGTGGCTCTAGAAGGTTCTCGGACCAATAAAAAGCCTTGTGTATTTGCAATGTTTTCAATTCATTTTGAGCATGATGAAAATGGAGACATTTAGAAAAGTCCCAGAGTTGCAAGACTAGGTGCATTGAAACCGGCTCGGCCCATAGAGACGGACCCCAACGATTCTGTCCGATTGCTCATTCAAGCACCCCGTAGCAAGGCATGGAAAAAAGTGGATTTTCAGCACCAATTAGGGTTTTGCTCGGGCACCGAATGACCTATCGAGCCGAAACTTGGGATTCCAGGTCGCCTCACATAGGGCTAAACATAATGTGAGAATTGGACCCGCAGCTAGAACATAACTACGTATTATTTGTTTTATTATGGTTTAAATGGAAGGCGCTGTGAATTTTGGGCCTGCTCTGAAATATGTGATAGTTGGCTTCTAAAGGAGTTGGTAAAAGTGAGTTTGGTGTCAGATGGTATCAGTTTGGTGTCTGAATATATCCAATTGACTGATGGACACCGACTTGCTAGTTGACTTTTGTGCATTTGCAATATGTTTCAACAGGGGGGTACCATCACAAAAAGCGACATGATGAAATTTAACACAACGAGCGATGGAGAGGAACCACTATCATTGCCCGGCCATCTTGAGGTCATCAGGCCGTTCACTTTTGCATTTCTAAAGTATTTAAGAGAATGCACGTTACATTTGGGTCATGGGTGCTGTTTCGAAGGGTTAAAAGGTCAGAACTTTTCAAAACTTCATTTGTGTGATTAGGTAACCCTCATGAACTGTAAATCAGTAATTTCTCTAAACAGATGTCAAAGAAAAGCTCTCTCTCACACACACACACACACACACAAAGCAATGATGGAGTGAAAAAGTACGGTGCTTAAAGACACACAAAGCCGACAATGGCATTACCATTATCTCTAGGCCGTGCCGAGTTCAACGAGATGCCCCGCTTGACCGTAGCTCACTCGGTCTGAGCGCAGCGGCAGTGACAAGAGAACGGACACAAATGACCCGTTGACCTCAATTTCAATTTTATTTGCTTTTGGGAGACAGAGAGAGAACCGTTAAGGTTAGAAGCACAATTTGACCTCAGGAATGTTCTTAAGGTCCTCCCGATCTGTGCAAGCCTAACCTTGACCTTGTGGCATTAACCCTTAACAGTTAAAAGAAGGTGTTTACATCAAACAGTTTACAATGACATTTCGCCCCATAGGAATACATTGACTGCTCCCCTAAATTCAACCTGAAGCCTATGTGGGTTATGAATGTCTTATGAACCTGTCTTTGATGACAGTCCATTAGGCCACCATGAGGTCTACCTGTGTAGATTCTAAGCTTCCTGGAGCAACCGGAAGTGGTTAAAATCACCCTAAAAGTGTTTGCCATACCCAACCTGCAGTTTGAGAGAAATAGTGCATTCAACCCTATGTAAATCACTGAGTTCTTAACGTATAGACTTAAAACTCAGGATTCTGTAAAAGCCTACTCCGATGAGGATATGTGTTTACTTTCAGCTTCCTGTGCAAACCGGAAGTGCCATAATTGGTGTCAAAAGAGCTGTTTCGAAGGGTTAAAAAAGTCAAATCTTTCCAAAACTTCATATTTGTGATTAGGCAACCCTCCTGAACTGTAAATCAGTCATTAGTCCCATCAGATTTCAAAGAAAAATTTACACACCCAAACAGAAATGATGGAGGTCGATTGTGCACGGTGAGTTATGTGGCTCTAGAAGGTTCTCGGACCGATAAAAAGCCTTGTGGTTTTGCAATGACTTCATATAATTTTGACCATTACGAAAACAGCGACAGTTAGAAAAGTCCCAGAGTCTCAAGACTAGGTGCATTGAAACCGGCTCGGCTCATAGAGACAGACCCCAACATGTCTGTTTGATTGCTCATTCAAGGACCCCGTAGCAAGGCAATGAAAAAAGTGGATTTTCAGCACCAATTAAGGTATTGCTCGGGCACCAAATGACCTATCAAGCCGAAACTTGGGATTCGAGGTCGCCTCACATAGGGCTAAACATAATGTGAGAATTGGACCCGCAGCTAGAACACAACTAGCATTATTTGTTTTATTATGGTTTAAATGGAAGGTGCTGTGAATTTTGGGCCTGCTCTGAAATATGTGATAGTTGGCTTCTAAAGGAGTTGGAAAAAGTGAGTTTGGTGTCAGATGGTATCAGTTTGGTGTCTGAAAATATCCAATTGACTGATGGACACTGACTTGCTAGTTGACTTTTGTGCATTTGCAATATGTTTCAACAGGGGGGTACCATCACAAAAAGCGACATGATGAAATTTAACACAACGAGCGATGGAGAGGAACCACTATCACTGCCCGGCCATCCTGAGGTCATCAGGCCGTTCAATTTTGTATTTCTAAAGTATTTAAAGAATACATGTTACATTTGCAATATGATGTGATGTTTTTCACTGTTGAAGCGACCGTTACAAGAAGACGGACCCAAATGACCCTTTGACCTCAATTTCAATTTTATTTGCTTTTGGGAGACAGAGAGAGAACCGTTAAGGTTAGAAGCACAATTTGACCTCAGGAACACTCCTAAGGTCCTCCCGATCTGTGCAAGCCTAACCTTGACTTTGTGGCATTAACCCTTAACAGTTAAAAGAAGGTGTTTACATCAAACAGTTTACAATGACATCTCTCCCATAGGAACACATTGCCTGCACCTCTAAATTCAACCTGGAGCCTATGTGGGTTATGAATGTCTTATGAACCTGTCTTCAATGACAATCCATCAAGCCACTATGAGGTCTACCTGTGTTGATTCTAAGCTTCCTGGAGCAACCGGAAGTGATAAAATCACCCTAAAAGTGTTTTGCCATACCCAACCAGCAGTTTGTGATATATAGTGCATTCAACCCTGTGTAAATCAGTCAGTTCTTAACGTATAGACTTAAAACTCAGGATTCTGTAAAAGCATACCCCGATCAGGATAGGTATTTACTTATAGCTTCCTGTGCCAACCGGAAGTGCCTTAAAATGGGGTCATAGATGCTGTTTCAAAGGGTTAAAAAAGTCAGATCTTTCCAAAACTTTAAGTGTGTGATTAGGCAACCCTCATGAAGTGTAAATCAGTCATTTCTCTAAACAGATGTCAAAGAAAAGCTCACACACACACACACAGACACACACAGCAAGGATGGAATGAAAAAGTATGGTGCTTAAAGACACACAGAGCCTTAAATGCTTTTAGGGGGGATCCAGACTTCCATACCCGCTCTGGGAGCACTATTCTACGGCCAAAAATCAATGTGTGCTGGCCTGAGTGATTTATGGAGGTTTTCAAAAAAAGTCAGAAAATATTCTGTTTTTTCTTCTGGAAAATATTTTATGTTTTTTCTTCTCGAGTCAATGGGGTCCGGCCTGAGTGATTTATGGAGGTTTCCAAAAAAAGTCAAAAAATATTATGTTTCATGTTTTGGGTTACCAGGCGTCATTTTTCAAAACGGTTTTAAATGCTTTTAGGTGTCATCCAGACGTCCATGCCCGCTATGGGAGCACTATACTACGGCCCCAAATCAATGGGTGCTGGCCTGAGTGATTTATGGAGGTTTTCAAAAAAAGTAAAAAAATATTCTGTTTCATGTTTTGGGTTACCACGCACGATTTTCAATACAGTTTTAAATGCTTCATTTTGGCCTTTAAAAAAAATATATATATATTTTCGACTATGAAATCCAAAAAGCACTTTTTTAAAGGGGGTGATACGTTTTTTCGACATTTTTAACATTTGACTTTTGACTTTTGACTTCCTATGAAATCACATTCCAAATGCACGAAACATATTCCTTAAGTACAAGTAAACACTTATAAAAAATTATGATAATAAAATGTGATTAAAGTATTTTCATACAGTTCTTATACATGTGTAATTGACATAAAAATCGAAATAATTTAGAAAAACTGTCCAGAAAGCACTTTTTGAAAGGGGGTGATACGTTTTTTCCAAATTTTTGACATTTTTTACTTTTGACTTTTGACTTCCTATGAAATCACATTCCAAATGCACAAAACATATTCCTTAAGTACAAGTAAACATTTATAAAAAATTATGACAATAAAATTTGACAAAAGTATTTCCATACAGTTCTTATACATGTGTAATTGACATAAAAATCGAAAGAATTTCGAAAAACGGTCCAGAAAGCACTTTTTTAAGGGGGTGATAAGTTTTTGCCAAAACTTTCAAAATGTCAAAATTTTACTCTTGGGTCTTGACTTGCGTTACAATAGGCCTATGAAAAATTAGGATAGAACGCACTCGCCCACTATAGGATTTTTGGAGTGTTACACAGCTCATTTGCAACATGGCATTTGCCATCAACTTTGGATGAAACACCGCCAGAAGTAGTGTATTTGTCCATCGTGTATATGGTCCGCTCTCTGCCAATAACTTGCCATGTTATTTTGTACAATTGGGGGGGGAGTTCCCTTACAGTGTTTTCCCTGTACACCAAGTCAGAACCGTAGTATAAGGAAAGTGGGCATATAAACAATGAAAGCTCTTACAATATTCGATGATTACATTTATCTAAAACAGGTTATAGGCTACATTTGCACCACCAAGTTAGAACAGTAGGTGAAATTAAGAGGTGAAAATAGACCAAATTATTAGGGTGAGGCACCCTAATTGAACGTCATATAATACTATTTGACGTGTTAAATAAGCTTTTAATTTGACACGTCAAATAACACAATTCTACTATAGAATGTTGTGTGTGCTTAATTTACACGTGCAAGCCAAGCGCCACCACGTCTATCAATAGCACTGTCAAAGCTGTACAAAAAAGTTGGCAAACAAGCACACACCGGGTCATGAACAATGTGTTTACAATACCGCATTGGTGAAAATAGACCAAATTATTAGGGTGAGGCACATGGGCTACTAACAGCTTACTACACAACATACTCTTAGTATTACTTTCTTAGCTACAGTATACATATCTCCCTTGCATATTACATAATTTATGCTGCAGCATACAAGACATTTTTGGACTCACCTTGTGAAGGTGATGCAGCGTTCCTTTGTGGGCAAATTTTGTCATCAAACTTTGTCATCAAAGTCTGGCATTCTCTCGATTTATGGTGGGAACTCAGAAAAAAACACAGCCACTCCATTGAATAGCAGGCTAATGTTAATGGTTGCTTTGCAATGCTTGCAGTTAGCCACTGATTCCTTCCAATTGACTCATTGTTGAATTTGTGATTTCCAACTTGTTGTGTAATCTTTGTCCAATGGCCGATGAGCACCGATACGCTTCATCGATAATTTCTCTTCATTATTTCTCTTCATTTGACAAGGATTAAAAAGGATTTGCTAGTAGATTATCGACTTGATTCATGATGATGACTGCTAGCTAAGACTGAAAGTAAGATGTTGACATGATGAGTCCAATCAAAGATACTGTACATATAACGTGATTTGATGTCATTTTATCTGTGGCCAATGACTTTGAGCCTTCTTGGAAGGGCACTTGTAATGTAACTATTGCAGGACCTAAAGGGCTGAAATTTTGGATGTCTACCCTTACTAAGGACTTAAACTTGGCGATGACGTACTGTCCCCATGAGTGACAGAACACTGAGCCAATCACGGCACAATGCTCCTACTTTCTGCTGGCTCGCCCCACCACCTCAGAAAGCACTGAGCTAGCATTTTGGAGCTGCCTTACTCAGGAAAACAAAAAGAGCCCATGTGTGTATGCAGCTTTAATAACTGAATGATATATATATATATACAGTGGGGCAAAAAAGTATTTAGTCAGCCACCAATTGTGCAAGTTCTCCCACTTAAAAAGATGAGAGAGGCCTGTAATTTTCATCATAGGTACAATTCAACTATGACAGACAAAATGAGGAAAAAAAATCCAGAAAATCACATTGTAGGATTTTTTATGAATTTATTTGCAAATTATGGTGGAAAATAAGTATTTGGTCAATAACAAACAAGCAAGATTTCTGGCTCTCACAGACCTGTAACTTCTTCTTTAAGAGGCTCCTCTGTCCTCCACTCGTTACCTGTATTAATGGCACCTGTTTGAACTTGTTATCAGTATAAAAGACACCTGTCCACAACCTCAAACAGTCACACTCCAAACTCCACTATGGCCAAGACCAGAGCTGTCAAAGGACACCAGAAACAAAATTGTAGACCTGCACCAGGCTGGGAAGACTGAATCTGCAATAGGTAAGCAGCTTGGTTTGAAGAAATCAACTGTGGGAGCAATTATTAGGAAATGGAAGACATACAAGACCACTCATAATCTCCCTCGATCTGGGGCTCCACACAAGATCTCACCCCGTGGGGTCAAAATGATCACAAGAACGGTGAGCAAAAATCCCAGGACCACACGGGGGGACCTAGTGAATGACCTGCAGAGAGCTGGGACCAAAGTAACAAAGCCTACCATCAGTAACACACTACGCCGCCAGGGACTCAAATCCTGCAGTGCCAGACGTGTCCCCCTGCTTAAGCCAGTACATGTCCAGGCCCGTCTGAAGTTTGCTAGAGAGCATTTGGATGATCCAGAAGAAGATTGGGAGAATGTCATATGGTCAGATGAAACCAAAATAGAACTTTTTGGTAAAAACTCAACTCATCGTGTTTGGAGGACAAAGAATGCTGAGTTGCATCCAAAGAACACCATACCTACTGTGAAGCATGGGGGTGGAAACATCATGCTTTGGGGCTGTTTGTCTGCAAAGGGACCAGGACGACTGATCCGTGTAAAGGAAAGAATGAATGGGGCCATGTATCGTGAGATTTTGAGTGAAAACCTCCTTCCATCAGCAAGGGGATTGAAGATGAAACGTGGCTGGGTCTTTCAGCATGACAATGATCCCAAACACACTGCCCGGGCAACGAAGGAGTGGCTTCGTAAGAAGCATTTCAAGGTCCTGGAATGGCCTAGCCAGTCTCCAGATCTCAACCCCATAGAAAATCTTTGGAGGGAGTTGAAAGTCGGTGTTGCCCAGCAACAGCCCCAAAACATCACTGCTCTAGAGGAGATCTGCATGGAGGAATGGGCCAAAATACCAGCAACAGTGTGTGAAAACCTTGTGAAGACTTACAGAAAACGTTTAACCTCTGTCATTGCCAACAAAGGGTATATAACAAAGTATTGAGATAAACTTTTGTTATTGACCAAATACTTATTTTCCACCATAATTTGCAAATAAATTCATTAAAAATCCTACAATGTGATTTTCTGGATTTTTTTTTCTCATTTTGTCTGTCATAGTTGAAGTGTACCTATGATGAAAATTACAGGCCTCTCTCATCTTTTTAAGTGGGAGAACTTGCACAATTGGTGGCTGACTAAATACTTTTTTGCCCAACTGTATATACTTTTTACATTGTTTGCAAACTGATACAGTTGTAGTCGGAGGTTTACATACACCTTAGCCAAATACATTTAAACTCAGTTTTTCACAATTCCTGACATTTAATCCCAGTAAAAATTCCCTGTCTTAGGTCAGTTAGGATCACCACTTTATTTTAAGAATGTGAAATGTCAGAATAATAGTAGAGAGAATGATTTATTTCAGCTTTTATTTCATCACATTCCCAGTGGGTCAGAAGTTTACATACACTCAATTAGTATTTGGTAGCATTGCCTTTAAATTGTTTAACTTGGGTCAAACATTTTGGGTAGCCTTCCACAAGCTTCCCACAACAAGTTGGGTGAATTTTGACCCATTCCTCCTGACAGAGCTGGTGTAACTGAGTCAGGTTTGTAGGCCTCCTTGCTCGCAAATGCTTTTTCAGTTCTGCCCACAAATTTTCTATGGGATTGAGGTCAGGGCTTGTGATGGCCACTCCAATACCTTGACTTTGTTGTCCTTAAGCCATTTTGCCACAACTTTGGAAGTTTGCTTGGGGTCATTGTCCATTTGGAAGACCCATTTGCGACCAAGCTTTAACTTCCTGACTGATGTCTTGAGATATATCCACATAATGTTCCTCCCTCATGAAGCCATCTATTTTGTGAAGTGCGCTAGGCCCTCCTGCAGCAAAGCACCCCCACAACATGATGCTGCCACCCTCGTGCTTCATGGTTGGGATGGTGTTCTTTGGGTTGCAAGCCTCCCCCTTTTTCCTCCAAACATAACGATGGTCATTATGGCCAAACGGTTCTATTTTTGTTTCATCAGACCAGAGGACATTTCTCCAAAAAGTACGATCTTTGTCCACATGTGCAGTTGCAAACCGTAGTCTGGCTTTTTTTATGGCGGTTTTGGAGCAGTGGCTTCTTCCTTGCTGAGCTGTCTTTCAGGTGATGTTGATTTACTGTGGACTCGTTTTACTGTGGATATAGATACTTTTGTACCTGTTTCCCCCAGCATCTTCACAAGGTCCTTTGCTGTTGTTCTGGGATTGATTCGCACTTTTCGCACCAAAGTACGTTCATCTCTAGGAGACAAAAAACGTCTCCTTGCTAAGCGGTAGGACGGCTGCGTGGTCCCATGGTGTTTATACTTGCGTACTATTGTTTGTACAGATGAACGTGGTACCTTCAGGCGTTTGGAAATTGCTCCCAAGAATGACCCAGACTTGTGCAGGTCTACATTTCTTTCTGAGGTCTTGGCTGATTTCCTTTCAGTTTCCCATGATGTCAAGCAAAGAGGCACTGAGTTTGAAGGTAGGCCTTGAAATACATCCACAGGTACACCTCCAATTGACTCAAATGATGTCAATTAGCCTATCAGAAGCTTCTAAAGCCATGACATAATTTTCTGGAATTTTCCAAGCTGTTTAATGGCACAGTCAACTTAATGTATGTAAACTTCTGACCCAATGGAAGTGTGATACAGTGAATTATAAGTTAAATAATCTGTCTGTAAACAATTGTTGGAGAAAATACTTGTGTCATGCACAAAGTAGATGTCCTAACCGATTTGCCAAATCTATAGTATGTTAACAAAAAATTTGTGGAGTGGTTGAAAAACGAGTTTCAATGACTCCAACCTAAGTGTATGTAAACTTCAGACTTCAACTGTACACTAGCAATTGAGCCTTTTCTGGGCCTCCTACGCGGGAGACTGCAGGAAGTGTGCTGGACAGGTGTGGGTGTGTTGACAGGCATAGCAGTGTCAGCGCATGTGTATTACCTTTCTGTGATGGTCAGGGATGGGCAGGATGTGCAGGCACTAGAGACTAGTCTGAAGGTGTACGAGGGAGCTTCGTCAGCTAAGGTGAACTGGGGAAAGAGCAAAGCTCTGTTATGTGGGGCACTTCCAGGGAGTTTTGCAGTGGGGTTGTGAAGGGCTTAACATTTTGCGTGTGTCCCTGGGCTTGGAGATGTGGGTCAGGAAGAACTGGGAGGGGCAAGACTGGCCAGGTGGTGGCTCCTGTCCCAAGTGTCATATAGAGGAAGGGTGCTGATAATCAACAACCTGGTGGCATCTTCCCTGTTGAATAAACTGGCTGTCCTCAACCCCCCCAACTCTGCTCGCAGACCTGCATCCCAAGCTGGTGGATTATTTCTGGTCGGGCCATCACTGGCTGAGGGCGGCAGTGTTAAACATGTCCGTCCACGAAGGAGGACAGCGCCTGTGGAACTGGAGAGCAGGATGGCTGTATTCCGATTAAAGGCGGCGCAGAGACTGCTGTACCATACTGATGACGGCTGGAGGGAACCAGCTTGCGCACTGCTGAGGATAGCTGGCGGATTAGTGTTGGACTGGCAGCTGTTCCCCATGAGGCTGGAGCAGGTCTCTCTGATTTTTCCTCTGCGGTGCTGAAGGCCTGGCAGCTGCTAAGGCCCACACGAGAAGGGGGTGTGGAGCCTGGGGTGTGGGAGGAACCTTTCTTCCACAATCCAGGCATCCTGTTGAGATCGGTTCAGTCCGCCACCCTGTAGAAGCAACTGATGGCAGCGGGTTTAAGGCAGGCTGACCTGCCGCTGTTGGGGGAGGAGGGGTGAAAAAGTCCTGGCACAACAAACAGGACTAAAATCTCTTAGGCTGCTGGAGAGATTCCTTGGGGAGGTCCAGGAGGCACTTTCTGAGCCGGTAAGGAGGGTGTTTGAGCGGCCAAAGGGGGAGGGGCCACCAATGTTTTGGCACTACAGGTGACGGCAGAAACCAGGGACTGGCAAGGGGGTACGGAGGACTTGTTGGACATTAACACTTGTTGTGGGTGACATTACAACATTATGTTAAAATACTGTTATTGCATCAAATTGTTGTTTTATGCAACATAATAGTGTTCTTTGAGCTCTATTGTGTCTGTGTGAACTGAGAGGTGCTTCTGAGATTTAACTCTAACAACTGATTTATGATGGTCTTGTTCTCTCTTGGAGCCCGCATTCCATAGAATGAGTTGATGTTTGTGTGCCGGGAGGGTGGAGATGGCTCGGGTATGGATAGTGATGAGGGGAACAGGAACCTTGTTTTGGGGGCCAGACACAGGTTTCCACATAATGAGAACAGTCTTTACAGCAGATACTGTCTGCTGTGAATTATTAATATCTTTCATACGAATCCTTACCTTGTGACCCATTCCACACATCTGTTGTTTGTCATGTCGACAAAGGTGGTGTATCTTTTCTATAAAATGTCTTTGTATACTTTATCTCAGGGATCTCAACCCAACAATCACCATGTTGGGTTGACCAGCCATCGTTATTACTCTATGCTTTCCTTTTTAATAAGTTTTGAATAAAGTAATATCCTGATTGGTGATTGACCTTGTCTCTCCTCATTATTGATTAGAATTTCCACGACACGCTCTGAGCCTGGGGGAGTTTGGGGGGTGGGAGGTAAAGCCCTCTACAACCACTGCATTAAGGTAAGGAACATTATGTCACGCCCTGACCATAGAGAGCCTTTTATTCTCTATGTTGGTTAGGTCAGGGTGTGACTAGGGTGGGTTATCTAGGTTGTTTTATGTTTACGTTGGCCTGGTATGGTCCCCAATCAGAGGCAGCTGTTTATCGTTGTCTCTGATTGGGAATCATATATAGGCAGCCATTTCCCCACAGTTTTTTTGTGGGATCTTGTTTTGAGTCAGTGCATGTCGCACCTCAGTACTGCACGGTCGTTGTTGGTTTCTTGTTTTTTTGTTTTTTAAAGTTTCACAAATAAAAGATGTGGAACTCAGAGGACGCTGCGCCTTGGTCCGTTTATTCTACAGACGATCGTGACACATTAGGAGTCTTAACAGAAGTGAAGGCACATAAGTGGCAGGGGATAGGTGGGACGGAGGGTGGGTTTTAGATGGAGGGGGCTCTACAAACTCCCAGTACCAAAGAGGTCAGGTGACCTCCAGTGGAGGGTTCTACATGGAGCCCTGGCCACTAACAGCTGGTTGGCACGGGTTGCCCCGGGAGTCGGACAGGGGTGTCTTTTCTGTGTCATGAGAAAATGTGCATCATGTGTTTTCTGTGTGCGCCATGTTAAGGCCGTTAATGTCTCAGTTGGAATGTCTGTGTGAGAGGTTGGGGGTGGAGTTGACTGTCGGGAAGTTTATAATGGGGTATAGGTATTCGGATAAGGAAAAGGTCAAATGTGTGTTGAATTTTCTGTTTGCTCTGGTAAAGTTGGCTATTTGGCTAACAAGGAGGAAGAGGGTCAGAGGTGGGGGGATAACAGACCCTTTACTAGTATTTAATAGTAAGGGGAGGTCGTCTGCATAGCGGGGACAGATGGGTTGGATATACTGTTGTAGAAGTGGTGAGGTTTTGGTTATTGTGATGTGTGATGTTATTTTATGTCATGGGGTAGAGGTCAAGGTGAGTATGCAGCACAGGGGATATGGGGGGGGGGTGTTGTCAGGAGGGCTTCTACTACTCCCAAGGAAGCCCTGAGCCTCTGCCCTCCTGGGGCCTTCTGCGACATCTCTGGTACTGTGTGTGTCACACCCTATTGTGTCACCCCAATCAATACTTATTTATCATTAGCGTAGAACACCACCTGTTTAAAAAATCCAGAGAGAAAAGATTTCAATTTAAAATAAAACCAAATTGAAACTGTGTCGATATGATAATGTTATAGTCACTTCACTCTGTGCAGCTTGCTAACAGTCATCAAAACGAAAGCTAGAGAGTCAGCGAGCATTGAAAATTCCAAAAGCGATACAGGATGTTTTTTTGCACATTTTGACAGCAGGAAATATAACCAATTTTAAGTGCAGCCATTCGGTCCTCGGTGAAGACCACATTACACTCGGTTTCAAAACTTTTCCCACGTACTGAAGTGTGGTAGGCTTGATGTGCGGTGAGCTTTCTGGCACAAAAAGGTCTGCTACGCTTTGGCAGTGGAAGAAGTTAGTCTCTCCCCTCCCATACACTGCAAAGGGCTTTGAACACCTGAAAAAGTCCTGTCCACTCCAACTGTCTCCATATTGATGTCAACTGTGAATCGTATTGATAGCCACTGCTCGTCTTTGCTAGCAGTGGAGTAGAGTGGTTCTTTCCTCTCAGGTGAAGATTCTGGGGAGCCAGAGCTGTGTCCTGCTGGTATTTTCTCCCCAGTCTCATGCCTCTCCAATGTGTCTCAGTGTCAGGCTTGTACTGCAAGGTTTTACTGCACTGTTGCAGGCCTGAGATACTACTGGGCTATGTAGCGAGGGTGAGTTCATTTTCGCTAAATCCTAAATCGACCCCTAGACCCTAAGCACTTGTGAAAATCTGAGAAGATTTGACAGGTGTAAGCAGTATGGTATTAGCTCCACTTGCTCACTGATAGGCTAGGTGGAAGTTTTGTTGTATTGCTTAAACAAATCAAATCCTCTCAGATCTCCACAAGTGCATCTCCACAAATGCGTATGGTCAAGGGGTACATTTGAAATTGGGCCAAAAACGGACTACTTGTGTGGCTCGACTCTGTCCTCCTAGCACGACGTGCCTTCAGATCTCCCATCAGTGGTAGAAATGGTTTCACCCTACTTCCTATTGTTACGTTATATTTTATTGATCATTTATACCAGGCATTCTCATGCCTTATAGCTTAATTATTTATCTATGTGAGTCCATTGAGATGGTTACAGTATCTCTAGCCAAGAGGTAGTTTTACAATACAAAGGTTATCACTGTAACCAGAGGAAAGAGTGACTGTCGTATTGTAACTCTCTCTATTGCGGTGTTCTAGGTTACTGATGCCTTCCAGGTCAGAGGTGGCCACAGCCCTGGCTTCCCCAGCAGCCCACTACTGTCCAAGGGAAGTGCAGTTCCTGAGCCCTGCCCCTCTGGAACCTTCCAGGACAGAGAGAAACAGGCCACCTGCAATATCTGTGAAGCAGGTAGGTACTGTAATTAAACATTATGAGCTCTCTCTCTCTGTTAACAGTACACTGTTCTAGGTCATTCCACATACAGTACTTTGGGCCCAGAGTTTTTCCTTACTATGTGACCTGAAAAGGAAAAACTCTGGACCCTAGTTATAGCCAATTACGAGGACCCAGTCAGGTCACATGGTCAGAAAAGGCCTAGGACAGATATTGGCAAGCTAATTATTGTCACAAACACACTATCCTTTTTTTAAATTAAAATGTATAAAGATTTTAGGGGTGAATCAGCTTAGTATTGCGGAAAGATTGTTGCTTCCATCAATGTAATTGTATGCATCATTTCCAATCCCCCATATATTTTTTGGGGTAAATATATATTCATATACCTACACATATGCATACATATACACATACCTATATAGACATACTGTAACGGGTGTCGTCGTCTGATGAGGAAGAATCGGACCAAAGCGCAGCGGGGTAAGTGTTCATGATTTTGATTTAACTGAACACCAGAACAAAATAACAAAGAGAATAAACGAAACCGTCCTGTCAGGTGCTGAACACTAAACAGAAAACAACTACCCACAAAACACAGGTGGGAAAAAGCTGCCTAAGTATGATTCTCAATCAGAGACAACGATAGACAGCTGCCTCTGATTGAGAACCACAACCGGCCAAACACAAAGAAATACAAAACATAGAAAATGAACATAGAATGCCCACCTCAACTCACACCCTGACCAAACCAAAATGGAGACATAAAAAGCTCTCTACAGTCAGGGCGTGACACATACATACTGTTTTTTAGAATATACCTTTATTATTCCCCAAACCCTTCCACCCTCCCCTCCAATTGGAGTAAACTAATAAACAATAACACTTAGGCTTCTACCTTCAATTTATACATCTTATACACATTTTACAGACACAATCTATTTTACAGTAGTTATATTTCTTTGTTTTTAGTCCTTCCTCTATTTCTGTCCATCCAGTTTGATTTCTATTTGCAACTGTGCTATTTCACAACATTTCTGAACCTATATACATTTTACAGACCCCGTATGTTTTACATTGGTTATCTTGTTATTAGTCCCACCCTTCAGCTCCATTCAACCCCTCCCATCAATCTCTCAACACCATCCATTTTGGATTTCTATTTGCCATATATTTTCAACTGTGCTGTGATGCTTCATAAAAGTACTAAACCTTTCTATTCTCATAGCTTCTACAGATTGTAAACTAAAAATAAACATTTTTGCTAAAATAATAATTATATTATTGATTGATTGACTATGGCTTTTCAAATCACCCAGTATTGCTATCTGCAGCGTTAGTTCTAGGCAAATGTTGCAACTCTTCAGCCATTCCTGGACCTGTGACCAAAATTGAGCTACATATGGACAATACCAAAATAAATGATCTAATGACTCTGCTCCTCACAGCAAAATCTGCAGAGCTGGGAAGATTGTATCCCCCATATATATAACATTCTATTAGTTGCAAGAATTTTGTATAGTAATTTAAATGGAAAAATTTGAAGTTTTGAATCCGGTGTTATTTTGCGTATCAATTCATGTACCATGGAACACACTGTTTTTCCTTCTGGGTTATTACTGTGATCTGAGGTTGGGCCTGGCGAGTGCCTCACTGATTCAACCCTGCCCTAAAGGACATTACTGCCACTCAGGCACTGCCTTGACCACCCAGAACCCCTGCCCCCCAGGCTCATTCAACCCCAGAGAGCGAATAGACCGCCTGACAGGCTGCATGCTCTGTCCTCCAGGACAGTTCTGTCCTACCATGGGACTCACCTGCAGGTGAGATAGATATATCTGCTTTCTCCTGCAGTGTGCACTCGTTCACTACTTCCCACATATCCAAAACCATTGGATTAGTGGTGGTTTTCATTACATTTCTTATACCAGTAATTTCCTGGTATAATCAGTAAAGGGAAGTGGACAAGTGCACACTTTGGGAGGAAAGAGAGATAATTGGGATATAGCCAGAGGTTATTGATGTATTTGTCACGCCCTGGCCATAGAGAGGCTTTTATTCTCCATTTTGGTTAGGCCAGGGTGTGACTAGGGTGGGCATTCTAGTTTCTTTATTTCTATGTTTTCTATTTCTTTGTGTTTGGCCGGGTGTGGTTCTCAATCAGAGGCAGCTGTCTATCGTTGTCTCTGATTGAGAACCATACTTAGGTAGCTCTTTTTTCCACCTGTTTTTGTGGGAAGTTGACTTTGTTTAGGGCACATAGCCTTTAGCTTCACGGTTTGTTTTTGTAGTGTTTATTGTTTTTGTTCATTTTTAAAAATAAAAGGAAAATGTACGCTCACCACGCTGCACCTTGGTCCTCTTCTTTTAACGGCCGTGACAGTATCACCTATTTTGACAGCTTTGCACACCTGTTTTTTTCACATTTTCAAACAGTCCATTTATATTTTCCAACGGGGCTATACATTTGGGTGAGTTTTTTTTCTCGCATCCTTGTTTCACTGCCAAAAATTCAATTAAACCATGTCAAATAATTAACATCCACTCACATTAGCTGTTACTCTCTTGCGGGAATTCCGCTATGTAGCCAAACGTAGCTGCTGCTCATTCCGTTTGCTTGAAAATCAATAAATAGTTAAATAAAGTAAGGCCCGCGTCCATAGAGACACATACCAGCTCTACTTGTAGTACTGCACCTGTCGACGACACAAGTTGTTCTGCTTCCACGAGCACATCCAATGCGAGGATCAGTAATTCTACATTTGTTGTTAGCCCTGCAAGCATGGACACTGACAGTTGTGAATCTGATGCAGCCGAAGAGCTACTGCCACCTTACCTGGGAAAGCACCGAACAACAGACAGGGATGTTGGACCATCGAAGAGGCACAAACATGAGAACTACATTGATTTGGGGTTCACTTATATTGGGAGTATAGCCTTTCCTTAGTCACAGTGTGTTATATGTGCAAAAGTACTATCTCACAACTCAATGAAACCTTCACTCTTGCGCAGACATTTAGAAACAAAACATGGCAATTTGAAAAATAAGCCACGGGAGTTTTTTGAGCGAGAATTAAGACGACTTTCGAGTAGTAAGTATCAAGGCACAAGGTGAGACCCAGATGCAGACACAGGAGGCAGATGGTTGGAGTCTTGCAATGTTTATTAATTCAAAAAGGGGTAGGCAAGAGAATGGTTGTGTATAGGCAAAAGGTCAAAACCAGTTTAGAGTCCAATAGGTACCGAAGGGCAGGCATATTCAAGGTCAGGGCAGGCAGGATGATCAGGCAGGTGGGAAGGTAGTCCAGAGTCAGGCAGTGGTCAAAACCTGGAAGACTAGCAAAAGAGAATAGAAAAGGAGTACGTGGAAAAACACGCTGGTTGACTTGACTAAACATATAAGACAAACTGGCACAGAGAGACAGGAAACACAGGGATAAATACACTGGGGAAAATAAGCGAGACAATCACAGGGACAGGTGTAACAGATCAGGCCGTGACAGTAAGACATGTATAAAAGCAACAGATACCATTAGTAAGAAGGGGCTAGAAGCATCTTATATGGTGAGCTACCGAGTGGCTAGGACAGGCAAGCCCCATACTATTCTGGAGGACTTAATTCTTCCTGCTGCCATGGATATGGCTGATGCCCAAAAAACTATACAGACAATGCCTTCATAAAACAACACTGTTTCACTGTAACGGCAGCCTTCCCTCTCTTCACTATAAGAGAGGGTGAAACAGGGATCGGACCAACACGCAGCGTAGCCAGTGCTCAACATGTTTAATTAAACAAAAACAGTGAACACTTACAACGAACAAAATAACAAAATGTGGCAAACCGAAACAGTCCTATCTGGTGCAGAATACAAACACAGAGACAGGAAACAACCACCCACAATCCCCAACACAAAACAAGCCACCTATATATGATTCTCAATCAGGGACAACGATTGACAGCTGTCTCTGATTGAGAACCATATTAGGCTGGACACAGAAACAGACTAACTAGACACACAAAATAGAATTCCCACCCAGCTCACGTCCTGACCAACACTAAACAAGCAAAACACATAAGAACTCTGGTCAGGACGTTACATTCATGACGCATCAGTGACACGGCAGGAGATGTTTTGAAATAATTAATGCTTCGCATACAAGCCAGGGAATTCTATGCGTTACAGCTGGATGAGTCAACAGACATGACGGGCCTGGCACAGCTCCTGGTATTTGTCCGTTACGTTTATGGGGGATCAATTAAGGAAGACATCCTCTTCTGCAAACCACTGGAAACCAGGACAACAGGATAGGATATTTTTAAAGTTCTGTACAGCTTTGTGACATCAAATGGATTTTGGTGGTCAAGATGTGTTGGTATCTGTACTGATGGCGCAAAAGCCATGATAGAGAGACATAGTGGAATGGTAACGTGCGTGCAAGCAGTTGCTCCCAACGCCACTTGGGTACACTACAGCATCCTCCTAGAGGCTCTTGCTGTCATGGGAATTCCTGACAGCTTGGAAGACATTTTGGACACTACAGTGAAAATGGTTAACTTTGTTAATGCAAGGCCCCTGAACTCTCGTGTATTTTCTGCACTATGCAATAATATGGGCAGCGACTATGTAACGCTTTTACAACATACAGAAGTGCGCTGGTTATCAAGGGGCAAAGTATTGACATGTTTTTTTTTTATTGAGAGACGAGCTTAAAGTTTTCTTTGCTGACCATGATTTTCACTTGTCTGACCGCTTGCATGATGACGAGTTTCTCGTATGACTGGGCTATCTGGATGATGTTTTTTCTTGCCTGAATGATCTGAATCTAGGAATACAGGGACTCTCCGCAACTATATTCAATGTGCGGGTCAAAATTGAGGCTATGATTAAGAAGTTGGGGCTCTTCTCTGTCTGCATTAACAACACACAGGTCTTTCCATTATTGTATGATTTTTTGTGTGCAAATGAACTCAACCTTACAGGCAATATTAATTGTGATATAGCGAAGCACCTGAGTGAGTTGGGAGCGCAATTACGCAGGTACTTTCCCGAAATGGATGACACAAACAACTGGATTCGTTATCCCTTTCATGCCCTGCCTCCAGTCCACTTACCAATATCTGAACAAGAAATCCTCATTGAATTGCAACAAGCGGTTCTGTGAAAATTGAATTTAATCAGAAGCCACTGACAGATTTCTGGATAGGTCTGCGCTCAGAGTATCCTGCCTTGGCAAATCGTGTTGGTAAGACACTGATGCTCTTTGCAACCACGTACCTATGTGAGAGTGGATTCTCGGCCCTCACTAGCATGAAAACTAAATACAGGCACAGACTGTGTGGAAAATTATTTAAGACTGAGTCTCTCTCCAATACAACCCAACATTGCAGAGTTATGTGCATCCTTTCAAGCAAACCCTTCTCATTAACCTGTGGTGAGTTATTCACAATTTTCGATGAACAAATAAGGTTTTATATGTAAGATGGTTAAATAAAGAGCAAAACTATTGATTATTATTATATTATTATTTGTGTCCTGGTCCTATAAGAGCTCTTTGTCACTTCCCACGAGCCGGGTTGGGACACAAACTCACACTCATTCTTATGTTTAATAAATGTTTCGTATAGTTTTACAATGATGGCAGAAAATAACATTTGAGGGTGTGCTGACCCTGGTGCTAGAGGGGGTACGCAGCTGGAGGTTGAATGTTTGAAGGGGTACGGGACTATAAAAAGTTTGGGAACCACTGCCGTAGAGGTTAATTAATGTTGACATAACCAGAGCTTGGCTACTATGCTTGGTAATGCTGTGTGACAGGTATTGAATAGCAGGAGGAAGCAAACATTGATGATATGTTTTGTGACGTCTTACGTAGGTTACTGAAACGCCGGCTTCTGGTGCAGGGATGGGGCATACTCCCCCCAAACCTGTGGATGGCTTCTCAGGCTTTTTGTGGACGGCCTCTCAGGCTTTCTGTGTCCTGCTGGACATTACTCCTACTGTGTAGTTATCAAATACTTATTTTGCTTTCAGTAGCTTAGAGATTGTATATAATATTGGTATACTATACTCAGTATTAATACTGCATCTGACCAGTTTGATCATTACAGTACTGTTATAAACTGAGTGGAGTTTTTGGACTAGTAATCTCGCTGCATGTTGTATACTCCTGCAGCCATCAATAGATTTGTTTATCCAGTTTATGATGGGATTTTACTACACACCAGTTGCTACGGCATTGTAGGCATTGAGATTTCTCTGGATCTGCTTTGCAGATACCCTTGCCCCTATGCCCTGTCCTTTGGGTACCTGGTCCAACAGTACTGGCCTGACGAACCAGGAAGAGTGCTAACACTGCCCTGGAGGACTCTACCGTGACTCTAATAGCCTCACCGCTTACACTGGGCCCTTAACTGGAGGGTACACACTAAACACTATCTCACTCGTACACAGGCTGAGTTCCAATTCTCTACCCCTTTCCCCTGAAGTGTGTGTCCTTACTCCCCTTCTTGGATTTAAAGGGATAGTTCACCTAAAATAAAGTTTGACCTTTTTTTTCTAACTACACCAAGCATTTGATTGATGTAAGCTGGGGAGCCATATTTCTTACAGCATCCTTCCATGGGGAGTAAATAAGGGCACACTCAGGGAAAAAGGGTAGATAATGTGACTGAATATAGAGTGTTTGTATTTTTTATTCAGTAGTTCAGTTATCATGTGTTCTTCCTTTTCTGTGCAGATATTATTGTCTTGAGAGTGATGGCCTTGAGAGAGCACCACTGATGGCCCCACAGAACCCTGTCTAGATGGTCACTATTGTCCCGTAGGAACCACTCAGACATTGTCCTGTGATCCAGAGACGTATATGATTGGAACGCATGGAGCTCAATGTGAGCCTTGTAAACCTGGCTGGTACTGTGTGTCAGGCACCCTGCAACGGTGTCCTGCAGGTCAGTAGAGCAATTCTTATATATTCAAACATTCTTTGAAAAACTAATATAAGGTATCATTGATAAAACCCTCGAACACCAGCCATTCTAAGTTTCTCAAACAACAATACGGTGTGATGTCCCTCATTACATTGTTAAGGATATGAAAATCCACAATTATCTATATAATCACAGCACCCCACAGTGGGAACAAGTGGAACTTGATTGAGTGGAACATTGGTTCGTGCTCTTGCACCAAGAAAGTCCAGTATTTTTTTCCTTCTTTCCCTCTAGGTTTTTACTGTCCCGAGGGAACAGGATGTGACTTGAGAGCTTGTCCAGAGGGCACGTACAGCCCTGAGCTGGGCCTGACACCCATCAGCCAGCGCAGGCAGTGTGACAGTGGGCATTACTGCCCACTGACGGTGGCCATTACTGTGCCTGGAGGGGTATTACTGCTCCTACAGAAACACCTCTCCACAGCCTCACTCTCACTCTGCAGGTGATGCACCAATCAGGTGGACAATGTCTATCTAATAATGGTTCTGATCGCACATTAAATTGAATGCAACGTATACACAATTCATAAAATGTTCATAACATTTCATGAAAACGATATACTGTATATGCTTCATAAATGGTCTTTACATCTGTGGCATAACCCTTTTGCCATCCATTTAATGACATTGGCTTATGAATTGTTTCTAAAGCATCTAAGGCCTTATAAATGGTCTATGAAGGGTTCATTTTATTTAACCTTTATTTAACTAGGCAAGTCAGTTAAGAACAAATTCTTATTTTCAATGACGGCCTAGGAACAGTGGGTTAACTGCCTTGTTCAGGGGCAGAACAACAGATCTTTACCTTGTCGGCTCGGGGATTCGATCTTGCAACCTTTCGGTTACTAGTCCAACGCTCTAACCACTAGGCTACTTGCCTTTTAAAGTTATAGTTTGTTTAAAGTGGGACTATAACTCCTTCTATTACAGCTAGGAGTGTCATATAGTTAGTCTGCTCACATGCACATTGGATCTGTTTGATGAGACATTGCACCGCCTTTGCTTCAGGTGGAGGGCCATGCCCTAGGCGCACCATCGATCCTCAACCTTGTCCATTGGCACATTCAGCAACCAGACCAAACTAGTCTCCCGGGAATATTAGTTTCTCAAGGCTCAATACGCTCAATATTCCTGACATTTCCTCCCAAGACCACAACACAGTGACTTCAGCCCGAGCTGTTGTTGCTATGCTGTACCTTGTCCCATAGAACGGATGCCAGACCTGCTCCCCGGGTTATTACTGTGACACGTCTGGGCGAAAAGCGCCTACAGGGGAATGCTGGGAAGGTTTTTATTGTCGCCGTGGAGCGGTTGTCCCCAACAGCCCTATCAGAGACAGCTGAGGAGGGGCGTGTCCACAAGGTAATTTACCAATCCACACATCCTCCTCAGGGTTCGCACATTTTGGGCTCCCCAGAATGCTGTCTCTCTTCTCTTTTGTCTCTGTCGCTCTCTCTATCTCTGTGCCCATTTCTACCTCTCTCTCTTCGTCTTTCTCCCTTCACTCATTGTTTCCTATTTCTCACACGTAGGTTATTTTTGCTCGAAGGGTTCGGCAGCTCTGCGAGAGTGTCCCCAGGGAGCCGTCAGTGTAGAGGAGGGCCGATCCAGATGCAGCCCGTTCCCAGGTGTACGGTTACACACACACATACACACCGCTCTCTCAGGGCTACCTCTCTCTAATACTGCTCTAACAGGGTCACACACATGCCCATAGGCCCCATGGGATTTAAGCTGTGAAGATAATATTTTTGAATCATGTTGTTAATATCTATTATGTAATATGTCATGTTTACAGCTCGAAGCCTGTTCCTCTTTCTAAGATCTGCTTTTATGGAGTACATCATGAAATCTGACATTTTTTATTCCCGAAGAGGGTGTGTGTGTGTGTGTGAGTTCTCTCTTGGGTGTGTGTGCGTACAGTATTATGATGAATCAGATCAAAGTTACTTTTCAAGATGCCTGTGCTGCACATCATTAATATCACAAACTCACCTAGGGTGACTCCAAGCGTCAAGTTCATTAGCAATCATCTAACAACATTGTACAATAACTATTATAATTAAATACTTCTCTTTAAATAGGCCCCTGGCAGTGCAGTGACTTCCGTTTTGAAACTCAGGTTATTTTTGCTGGACTGTGTAAGTCAATTTTTTAATGCTCCCGACTGTACGTCATCTGAAACAGGTATACATTTAGTAAGTGATTGAACTACACAGGCCTTTTATTTCAAAATGTCTTAACATTTAACATGTTTGCGATGCAAGTGGATGCCACATTCACTCATTGCCCCGTTTATCGCTATTTTAAAAGAAGATTTGGAGATCTATCTAATGATACTGGTCTGATTGAGAGATGATCTAGGATCAACTTCAAATCAAAGTTTATTTATCACGTGTGCCAAATACAACAGGTGTAGACCTTACAGTGAAATGCTTACTTACTGTCACGATCGTCTTGAGGATAATGAGTGGACCAAGGCGCAGCGTGTGAAAAATACATCTCTTTTATTTGAGACGAGTGAAACACGAAACGAACACTTATAACAAAACGAAACAAAACAACAAACGACCGTGAAGCTACAAACGTAAGTGCGATAACAAAAGCTACAAACGTTCTACATAGACAATTACCCACAAACGCATAATGCCTATGGCTGCCTTAAGTATGGCTCCCAATCAGAGACAAATGAAAGACAGCTGTCTCTGATTGAGAACCACTCAGGCAACCATAGACATACCTAGACACATTCACTATACACAACCCCATACACTAAACCCAACACCCCCTTTACCATATAACCACCCAAGACGAGACAAAACACAAACATTCCCCATGTCACACCCTGACCTAACTAAAATAATAAAGAAAACAAAGAATACTAAGGCCAGGGCGTGACACTTACCAACCAACTTACTAACCAATAGTGCAATAAAGGTATTAGGTGAACAATAGGTAAGTAAAGAAATAAAACAACAGTGAAAAAGACAGTGAAAAATAACAGTAGCGAGGCTATAAAAGTAGCGAGGCTATATACAGACACCGGTTAGTCAGGCTGATTGAGGTAGTATGTACATGTAGATATGGTTAAAGTGACTATGCATATATGATGAACAGAGAGTAGCAATAGCGTAAAAGAGGGGGTGGCAGGTGGTGGGACACATTGCAGATAGCCCGGTTAGCCAATGTGCCGGAGCACTGGTTGGTCGGGCCAATTGAGGTAGTATGTACATGAATGTATAGATAAAGCGACTATGCATATATGATAAACAGAGAGCAGCATCAGCGTAAAAGTGGGGTTGGGGGGGGGACACAATGCAAATAGTCCGGGTAGCCATTTGATTACCTGTTCAGGAGTCTTATGGCTTGGGGGGTAAAAACTGTTGAGAAGCCTTTTTGTCCTAGACTTGGCACACCGGTACCACTTGCCATGCGGTAGTAGAGAGAACAGTCTATGACTGGGGTGGCTGGGGTCTTTGAACATTTTTAGGGCCTTCCTCTGACACCACCTGGTGTAGAGGTCCTGGAATGCAGACAGCTTAGCCCCAGTGATGTACTGGGCCGTACGCACTACCCTCTGTAGTGCCTTGCAGTCGGAGGCCGAGCAATTGCCGTAACAGGCAGTGATGCAACCAGTCAGGATGCTCTCGATGTTGCAGCTGTAGAACCTTTTGAGGATCTCAGGACCCATGCCAAATCTTTTTAGTTTCCTTAGGCTTTGTCATGCCCTCTTCACGACTGTCTTGGTGTGTTGGGACATTCTAGTTTGTTGTTGATGTGGACACCAAAGAACTTGAAGCTCTCAACCTGCTCCACTACAGCCCTGTCGATGAGAATGGGGGCGTGCTCGGTCCTCCTTTTCCTGTAGTCCACAATCATCTCCTTAGTCTTGGTTACGTTGAGGGATAGGTTATTATTCTGGCACCACCCGGCCAGGTCTCTGACCTCCTCCCTATAGGCTGTCTCGTTGGTGATCAGGCCTACCACTGTTGTGTCGTCTGCAAACTTAATGATGGTGTTGGAGTCGTGCCTAGCCGTGCAGTCGTGGGTGAACAGGGAGTACAGGAGGGAACTGAGCACACACCCCTGGGGGGCTCCAGTGTTGACGATCAGCGTGGCAGATGTGTTGCTACCTACCCTCACCACCTGGGGGCGGCTCGTCAGGAAGTCCAGGATCCAGTTGCAGAGGGACGTGTTTAGTCCCAGGATCCTTAGCTTAGTGATGAGCTTTGAGGGTACTATGGTGTTGAACGCTGAGCTGTAGTCAATGAATAGCATTCTCACATAAGTGTTCCTTTTGTCCAGGTGGGAAAGGGCAGTGTGGAGTGCAATAGTGATTGCATCATCTGTGGATCCGTTTGGGCGGTATGCAAATTGGAGTGGGTCTAGGGTTTCTGGGATAATGGTGTTGATGTGAGCCATGACCAGCCTTTCAAAGCACTTCATGGCTACGGACGTGAGTGCTACGGGTCTGTAGTCATTTAGGCAGGTTGCCTTTGTGTTCTTGGGCACAGGGACTATGGTGGTCTGCTTGAACCATGTTGGTATTACAGACTCAATCAGGGACATGTTGAAAATGTCAGTGAAGACACCTGCCCGTTGGTCATCACATGCCCGGAGCACACGCCCTGGTAGTCCGTCTGCCTAGATTATAACAAATAAGATTACATGGAAAGGCTTGGATAAGATGAAAACAGGCCCTGGTCTGATTGGTCCTACCTCCTTTTCTCAGGGTTTTTCTGTGGCTTTTCTGGACTGAGTGCCATATCGGGCCAGTGCATTGCTGGCTATCTTTGTCACTCTGGTGTAGTGTCCTCGACACCTGACACCAAGGTCACTACAGTCCAGAGAGCTTGGCTGTAGCGCCACGTCCCTGTCCTCTTGGATATTACAGCAACACCACCAGGAACACACAACTCTTTGACTGCCTGCCCTGCAGGTTGGTGCTGATTAAACATATTTTATTTTATGTACGAACCACTATTTGACTGATATACTGCACATAAAGTTTCTTCATGGAAGGAAAGTTATTTGAATTCATTTTGACTAGTGATTTATATTTGACTGGCATAACGTTGACTGGCTTCTTTTTGATTGCGCGTTTGTGAAGACTTCTCTCTCCAATGCAGGGTTCAGTTGTGCCAGCAGAGGGCTCTCCCTCCCTTCTCATCTCTGCCAGGCTGGCTCCTACTGCCCTTACAGACATAACTCCAGCCTCCCTGGCTCTATCACCTGCTCAGCTGGGCATATGTGCCCACTTGCCAGTGCCATCCAGGTTTTCTGTGTACCAGGGACTTATCTGGACCAACCTGGGCAGGTAGGGAGGAGGACATTCATAGTGTAAATGTCATTTTGACCACCAGTCTAGTGAAGCTGAACAGTTTGTAGGACCAGGAGTTTTTCTTGACCATGTAATCTGACCAGCAATAACTCAGGGCCCTAGTTATAGGTTTTAACTAGGTTTCAATAAATAAAACCTGGTCTGGTCAGAAAAAACTCCAGACCCTATATACACTGCATACTGAGTGTTAATGATATTCTATGTCATCCCTTTCACAGGCTGAGTGTTTTACCTGTCCAGCAAGGTTTTACTGTGCAGGCTCAATACATCCTAACACGGGAACACACACGCCAATCCCTTGTCTAAAGGGACACTACTGACCCCCAGGTAGTGCATATAGGGCACTATACTATTTGTCTTTAGTGAAATAAGTGCCACGTCTACCATAGTGGCGAAGACGCATTGCTTAGAATGACAGTAGACCTATATGGCATCTATGTGTGATTTTGTTGTTTGTTTTCTAGGCACACGGTCTGGTGTGGAGTACACATCTAATAAGAGGGGGTGTGTGCCCTGCCCCCCAGGGAAGTACTGCAGTGCCTACTGGGAACTCATCTCCTGGGGTGGTGGCAGCATTATAAATATTTTCTTTTCATGTTGAATCGTATATCTGGTTCAGCATGTATGGTCCTTAAGATGTATGTTGTGTTTTCTCCATAATTGTGTCCCCCTTTCTTTCTGTAGTTTTTCACAATTCCTGACATTTAATCCTAGTAAAAATTCCCTGTCTTAGGTCAGTTAGGATCAACACTTTATTTTAAGAATGTGAAATGTCAGAATAATAGCAGAGAGAATTATTTATTTAAACTTTTTTACATACACTCAATTAGTATTTGGTAGCATTGCCTTTTAAATTGTTTAACTTGGGTCAAACGTTTTGGGTAGCCTTCCACAAGCTTCCCACAATAAGTTGGGTGAATTTAGGCCCATTCCTCCTGACAGAGCTGGTGTAACTGAGTCAGGTTTGTAGGCCTCCTTGCTCGCACACACTTTTTCAGTTCTGCCCACAAATTTTCTACAGGATTGAGGTCAGGGCTTTGTGATGGCCACTCCAGTACCTTGACTTTGTTGTCCTTAAGCCATTTTGCCACAACTTTGGAAGTATGCTTGGGGTCATTGTCCATTTGGAAGACCCATTTGCGACCAAGCTTTAACGTCCTGACTGATGTCTTGAGATGTTGCTTCAATATATTCACATAATGTTCCTGCCTCATGATGCCATCTATTTTGTGAAGTGCACCAGTCCCTCCTGCAGCAAAGCACCCCCACAACATGATGCTGCCACCCCCGTGCTTCATGGTTGGGATGGTGTTCTTCGGCTCCTAAAAGGACAATCTTTGTCCCCATGTGCAGTTGCAAACCGTAGTCAGGCTTTTTTATGGCGGTTTTGGAGCAGTGGCTTCTTCCTTGCTGATTGATCAGCCTTTCATGTTATGTCGATATGGGACTCGTTTTACTGTGGATATAGATACTTTTGTACCTGTTTCATCCAGCACCTTCACAAGGTCCTTTTGCTGTTGTTCTGGGATTGGTTTGCACTTTTCGCACCAAAGTACGTTCCTCTATAGGAGACAGAACGCGTCTCCTTCCTGAGCGGTGTGACGGCTGCGGGGTCCCATGGTGTTTATACTTGCGTACTATTGTTTGTACAGATGAACGTAGTACCTTCAGGCATTTGGAAATTGCTCCCAAGAATGAACCAGACTTGTGGAGGTCTACATTTTTTCATGAGGTCTTGGCTGATCTCTTTTGATTTTCCCATGATGTCAAGCAAAGAGGCACTGAGTTTGAAGGTAGGCCTTGAAATACATCCACAGGTACACCTCCAATTGACTCAAATGATGTCAATTAGCCTCTTTGAAGCTAATCAGAAGCTTCTAAAGCCATGACATAATTTTCTGGAATTTTCCAAGCTGTTTAAAGGCACAGTCCATTTAGTGTATGTTAACTTCTGACTCACTGGAATTGTGATGCAGTGAATTATAAGTTAAATAAGCTGTAAACAATTGTTGGAAAGATTACTTGTGTCATGCACAAAGTAGATATCCTAACCGACTTGGCAAAACTATAGTTTGTTAACAAGAAATTTGTGGAGTGGTTGAAAAACAAGTTTTAACGACTCCAACCTAAGTGTATGGAAACTTTCGACATCAACTGTACACTAGCCATTGAGCCTTTTCTGGGCCTCCTACGCGGGAGACTGCAGGGAGTGTGCTGGACAGGTATGGGTGTGTTGAGGCTGAATAAATTTCGTTTGTCACCCAAAACCCTGACAAACTTTTGCAGATGCACAATCGAGAGCATCCTGTCGGGCTGTATGACAGCCTGGTGAGGCAACTGCACCGCCTTCAACTGCAAGGCTTTCTAGAGGGTAGTGCAGTCTGCACAATGCATCACCGGGGGCAAACTACCTGCCCTCCATGACACCTACAGAACCCGATGTCACGGGAAGGCCAAAAAGATAATCAAGGACAACAACCACACGAGCCACTGCCTGTTCTCACCGCTACCATCCAGAAGGCGAGGTCAGTACAGGTGCATCAAAGCTGGGACCGAGAGACTGAAAAACAGCTTCTATCGCAAGGCCATCAGACTGCTAAACAGCAATCACTAACTCAGAGAGGCTGCTGCCTACACTGAGACCCAATCACTTTAATAAATGGATCACTAGTCACTTTAAACAATGCCACTTTAAATAATGGCACTTTATAAACTTTATTTTTTGCCATCTATTGCACCTTTCCTATGCTGCTCGGCCATCGCTCATCCATATATTTATATGTACATATTTATATATGTATATGCATATTTATATGTACATATGTGTATTAGGTAGTTGTTGGGGAACTGTTAGATTACTTGTTAGATATTACTGCACTGTTGGAACTAGAAGCACAAGCATTTCGCTACACTCGCATTAACATCTGCTAACCATCTGTATGTGACCAATAAAATTTGATTTTGATTTGACGTGAACAAAATTGTGAAATGTCTGGGGGGTCCCCAAGGAGAGGTTTGATAAAGGCTGATTCATACAATATGAGTAGGGCCAGGAGTTTTTCCTGACTATGTGTGACCTAACCAGGAAAAACTCTGGTCTAAAGTAATAGACTAGATCTAGCACCCAAGCTTTTTCTTTGACAGGTCAATATCCTCCTCATGATGGAGAGGTCTTGGGACAGATCAATGGAGACATTTGTCCAGGAGGCCACTACTGTTCGATTGGGACAGCTCAGCCAATACACTGCCCCCCAGGTACACTATATTAAGGACATAATGCACTCAGAACAGCTCCAAGGGCAATAGAACCTAATAGGTGTAACAATATAGCTGTTGTTAAGGCAGCTCATTAGAAAACGTAATCTGGCACTGTCACTCGTGATCGATATGGAGATGATATGCTATGTCTATGAGTGTGTGTGTGTGTGTGTCACTTTAGTTAACACCTGATGTGGTCTTTTAACAAGATTAGACAATGCCAGACCAAAAATAGGGATTCTCTTTTTTTGGCAGCATGATTTATGTTAAGTAGCTTCGACTGTCCCTAGATTGAATAAACTGTCCATTTAGTGCTCCCAAGTTGTGTTCGATACAAGACAGACTCTTGGCAGGCTAGATTTAGTCTCGTTGATAAAAGGATGGTATTTCTGTCGAACAATAATCAAATGAGACGCAATTATTAGATATACTGGAGCATTTCCCCCCTCTAAACTCTCGTGAACAGATTAACCGACATTACCCCCCTCTATTTCCTCTATTCCAGGCACCTTTCTGGGTGGATATGGTGGTCAATCAGAGGCAGACTGTGAGGCTTGTCCGTCTGGATTCTACTGCCCTGTGTGCGGGCAGACAACCACAGACCTCCGCTGTCCCCAGGGTTGGCTCTGTCCTGTAGGTTCTGTATCCGGTGCATCAGCCAGGTAAACTGGGTACAGCCAGAAGAGGATGGCCTGGTTCCTCCCTAGGTTCCTTCCTTCTTTTAGTTTTTACTAGCCACTGCTTTTGCTTCGCTTGTTCTTTGGGGTCTCAGCAGGGTAATTGTAAAGCACTTTATGTCATCTGCAAATGTAAAAAGGGCTTTTATAGAACAAACTTGATTGATTGATTGCTCCATACTACTGGTTATTATTTGCGGTCTCATTTCTCTCAGAGTACTCAACCAGATAGAGAAAGTCAGGGATGGATGAATTACTGTAGATAAATGGGGATAATGTCCACTCTTTGTTTGTATGGCATGACAATTAACAAAATAAGATTTGAATGCAGCACATACAGTATGGCTCTGTGCTAGCCAAAAGTGTTATTTTCTGTCTATTTCCTGTAAGGTAAAGAAATAAAGAACACAAACTCCTTTGGTGAGGTGCTGCCAAACAGAAAATAAACTATACAAATGAAAAGGAAAGTTGCATCAAGAACAGATGTGTGTGACTTTATTTTTAATTTGTCTAGTTTCTGTGTCATATTAAATGTGCATAAACACTCTAGATTTCCTTGGATGAATTTCCTCATCAGCCAGGCACATAAATAGCCTCCATAAATAGTATGATGCAACTCCTCCATATTGCCACAGTCACTGCACCCACTTTTCCCTGCAGTCCACAGGGTCTCCCAGCAGGGGCTAAATCAAATCAAATAGTCTTTGTCACATGCGCCGAATACAACAGGTACCTTACCATGAAATGCTTAAAGCCCTTAACCAACAATTCAGTTTTTAAGAAAATAAATATTTACTAAATAAACTAAAGTAAAAAAAAATAATAGTAATAAAGTAACACAATAAATAACAATAATGAGGCTATATTCAGGTGGTACCGGTACAGAGTCAATGTGTGGGGGAACAGGTTAGTCAAGGTCATTTGTACATGTAGGTAGGGGTAAAGTGAGTAGCAACAGTGTAAAAAAAAAAGGGGGGAGGGGTCAATGCAAAAAGTCTGGGTGGCCATTTGATTAATTGTTCAGCAGTCTTATGGCTTGGTGGTAGTAGCTGTTAAGGAGCCTTTGGGACCTAGACTTACTACCGCTTGCCGTGCGGTAGCCGAGAGAACAGTCTATGACAATTTTTTGGGCCTTCCTCTGACACCGCCTAGTATATAGGTCCTGGATGACAGGAAGCTTGGCCCCAGGGATGTACTGGGCTGTACGCCCTACCATCTGTAGCACCTTACGGTCAGATGCCGAGCAGTTGCCATACCAAGCGGTGATGCAACCGGTCAGGATGCTCTCAATGATGCAGCTGTAGAACGTTTAGAGGATCTGGGGAGCCATGCTAAATCTTTTCAGTCTCCTGAGGAGGAAAAGGTGGTGTCGTGCCCTCCTCACGACTTTATTGTTGTGTTTGGACCATGATAGTTTGTTGGTGATGTGGATACCAAGGAACTTGAAACTCTCGACCCGCTCCACTACAGCCCCTTCCACGTCCAGGATCCAGTTGAACGCTGAGTTGTACTCAATGAACAGCGTTCTCACATAGGTGTTCCTTTTGTCCAGGTGGGAAAGGGCAGTGTGGAGTGCGATTGAGTTTGCGTCATCTGTGGATCTGTTGGGGCGGTATGCGAATTGGAGTGGGTCTAGGGTTTCCGGGATGATGGTGTTGATGTGAGCCATGACCAGCCTTTCAAAGCACTTCATGGCTACCGACGTGAGTGCTACAGAACGGTAGTTATTTAGGCAGGTTACCTTTGCTTTCTTGGGCACAGGGACTACGGTGGTCTGCTTGAAACATGTAGGTAATACAGACTCGGTCAGAGAGAGGTTGAAAATGTCAATGAAGACACATGCCAGTTGGTCCACGCATGCTCTGAGTACACATCCTGGTAATCCGTCTGGCCCCGCGGCCTTGTGAATGTTGACCTGTTTAAAGGTCTTGCTCACATCGGGTACAGAGAGCGTGATCACACAGTTGTCTGGAACAGCTGGTGCTCTCATGCATGCTAGCATACCACTTAGAATGCATGTGCAATGCATTGCTTCTTGGAACATCTAATTCCACAGATAAGTGGCAACTTATATCATACTAATATCATACTATGTATTATATGTCATATTACAAATGAAATGTGTGTGTTGTTGGTCTTTCAAAGTAGTGTTTTTTCCCTTTTTTTTGCTGTACATTTTTTATTGATGTCTTGATATCAGAACCGGATAGACCCATCACATCATAGATAATCACACAGACAAAAATAAGAGACAAGAAAATATTTATGAAATTATCAAATAAAATGTATTAGCCATCTACTGTTAATTAAACCCATACAGCTAAAACCTCTTCATTCTCCCAAATACACGAAGATAAACCTCCCATAAACAAAATACATATGTAAGCAATCAAAACATTATATTCATAGCAGGTGATCCATGAGCAGTTTACATGTATATTGAATATATCTTAATTCAATGTACATTGTAAACATAATCATTTTTTAAACTCTGTCGGGGTCTCAAGTTACTGTTGCAAGTTAGGATAGTAGAATACACAAGGTGCAATTTCGAAATTTGGTTGTTCATCAGCAGTTTTTCTCTTTTGTCAGTCAATGACAGTTACTCAATTAGCCCATGTCAGCGGCCAGCTATCTAAACTTACTAATCATGGTCAGATATCATATTAATAACTGCAATCATTTCTCTCCACCCTATGGGAAAAAACATTCATTGCAGGAAAAATGAGTAGAATTGCATGATATGAGTTATAAAATTGTGAAATCTTCTCTCCGCCCCATAGCAAAATGTATAAAATTGCAGCAAACTCCTTTTAAAACTGCAACATTTTCTCTTTGCCCCATAGCACAATTTGTAGAATTGCACGAAATTCACTCTAAAACGTACAAAACTTCTCACCTGTCAAGAGGGGGGCTGCTAAAATGTTTTGCTCGCAATGTGGTGGTAGGGGAGGGGCGAGGGATGCACATGTGAGTATGCAGACCCGCGTGCAACTGTGGCCCCTCATGATGAGTTCAAGTTGCCCATCCTTGCCCTAAACCAATCACCAGGACCATAATCTTCTTCCAAACACTAACAGAAACACATCCAGGTCTAGAAGGGGCTGGGGGACTGCTAGCATAAGCCACATATGAATGTGTGTAGAACAGGGCTCTCCAACCCTGTTCCTGGAGAGCTACCCTCCTGTAGGTTATCGCTCCAACCCCAGTTGTAAACTTTCTTCAGGCTAGGGTCCTTTTTTCTCAATTTCCGCCTGACTGACGTGCCCGAAGTAAACTGCCTGTTGCTCAGGCCCTGAAGCCTGGATGTGCATATAATTGGTACCATTGGAAAGAAGACACTTTGAAGTTTGTAGAAATGTTCATGTTAAATAATGTAGGGGACTATAACACAATAGATATGGTAGGAGAAAATGCAAAGAAAAACCAACCAGAATTTTTTCCCTCAAACAATCGCATGGCATGCTTTCGCTCTCATGGCTACTGTAAATCGGACAGTGCAGTTAGACTAACAAGAATTTAAGCTTTCAAACGATATGACACTTGTATGTACATAAATGTTTCATATCCATCATTTTTATGATTATTTATTTGAATTGCGAGCCCTCCAGTTTCACCGGAAGTTGTCCTGCTAGCGGGACGCCTAGCCATAAGAAGTCCTGGAGAGCTACCCTCCTGTAGATTTTCGCTCCAATCCCAGTTGTTATTAGCTAATTATTAGATTCAGGTGCACTAGATTAGGGTGGGACTGAAAACCTACAGGACGGTAGCTCTCCAGGAACAGGGTTAGCGAGCCCTGGTATAGACCTTGTTCTCTTGCTTTAGAGTCAATCAGAAGAGACTCATCACAATGAACAAAGAGATGACAGTACATCTGTTTTCACTTCAAGTGTCATCAGTTATTTTTATGGGCTGAGGGACAGGAAGCTGTATGTAGAGTGTTAAACCAACAATCAAACTCTCTGATGTCAAAAACTACAGACCGGTATCCCTTCTTTCTTTTCTTTCCAAAACACTTGACTGTGCTGTCTATGCTCTCATTATTTATCCCATAATGATCTTTTTAACCCCAACGAGTCAGGCTGCAAGGTGGCTCACTCCACTGAGACTGCTCTCCTCTGTTTCACCGAGGCTCTCCGCTCTCCGAAAATGAGTCCCTGCCCATTTTCCTATTTTCTGTGAAAAAAAGATTCAACTCTTTTCTCATCCTACTATATCTATCCACTTCCTACAACATCATGAACCACCAGACCCTCTTCTCTATCCTCTCAGGGCTGGGTGTCTCAGGCTCTGCACACTCTTGGATTGCATCTTACCTGGCAGGTCGCTCCTACTAGATGATGTGGGGAGGATCTGTGTTTGCCCCTCGTGTTCTCTCTAGCGGTGTCCCACAGGGCTTGGTTCTTGGCCTTCTCTTCTTTCTGTACACCAAGTCACTTGGCTCCGTCATTTCCTCACATAGTCTCTCCTATCATTGCTATGCAGATAACACTCGGCTCCTTTTTTCCTTCCCTCTTTCTGAGACCCAGGTGGAGACACATATCTCTGCATGCCTGGCAGACATCTCGGCTTGGATGTCTGTCCACCACCTCAAGCTCAACTTCGACAAGACGGAGCTTCTCTTCCTTCTGGGGAAGGCCTGCCTGCTCTAAGACCTCTCCATCACAGTTGGCAACTCTATGGTGTCCCAATGCCAGAGTGCAAAGAACCTTGACGTGATCCTGAAAAACACCCTGTTGTTCTCTGCAAACATCAAAACAAATGCCTTGCTTTTGTGGGTTCATGCTCAAACAAATTTTCCCCGCGGGCTGAATTGGGTTCCTCACCAAGGTCCGGAGGGCCACTCTTAAAACGTATTATATTTCCTTGCTGTCAGAATTAAAAAAAAATAGTCCTCTATCCATCGTTTTAAAAATAATTTTCGATGGTCCTTGACTGTCTAGATTCGTTTCGATGATTCTTAGCAAGCAGGACAGAGTGAAGAGACATTAAAAGTAGGTTTCTACACAGTTTCGATTTGTTTTTAGTCATTTCCATGTCACCAGATGACATTTCCCCCCCCAAAAAAATGAAAATGAAAAAAAAAATGAAAATCCAGGAAACTTGTCATCTCCCGTCTGAACTACTGCAACTCTCTGCTGGCTGGGCTCCCCGCTTGTGCCATCAAACCCCTGAAACTCTTCCAGAGTGCCTCAGCCCCCCTGGTGTTCCACTTTCCCTTGTTCTTCCACGTCAGCCACGCACCTCTGCAATCCTCTGGCTCCTAGTTGAAACTCACATTCATTTCAAGACCATGTCAGGACAGCTGAGTCCCTGCCCATTTTCCTATTTTCTGTGAAAAAAAGATGACAGTACAACAACAAAACGTTTGCTTTTCTTGCACTCTGTTCTCACTAGTACTGGCGTTGCTGATAGTTGCTTTATCGAGGAAATGTTTATATCTCTGATGGCCTCATGGGAACCATCCCACTTTTGACACCAAAGTAGCGATTTTGTAGGGTTGCACCGGCCGGGACTCAAACCTGGGTCCAGCAACTCTCAAGCCAACACCTTAACCATCACGCCAAAAAGTCAGAACCCATTCACGAGATCGTCGGGTGTTGCATTAAGGTCATTATGGTCGCAATCCGTTATTCCACTTGAAGGACTTCATTGTGTTGCCGACTGTATCCAATGCTCGATATTGCAACCATGGTATTACATGTTCAGTGTGAAAGGTACCTACATAAGATCGGACTTCATAACACATTCAACTGCTTATGTAGTGCTAATGAATGCAGTATGTATGAAGGCATTATGCATGTGTTATGAAGTTTTCATCAATTAAAGTGTTACCATATATTTGTAGGTTGCTACTGTTTGGAGGGGTCCCAGAGTGCTGCCTCCATGTCAGGTGTAAAGTATTTGGAGGTGTTTGCCACCCAAGCCACTATTGTGTGCGTGGTAGCAGTGTGCCTGCATCCTACCCTGCTGGCACCCATCATATTGACACTGGAGGGAAGAGGAGAGATGACTGCAAGCCATGTCCTGATGGTAACTTAATGATCTTTCAATTTGTACGGATGCCCCATCACTCTACTACCACATCACTCTACTACTACTAGTAGTTTGTAGTGGCTGCATGTTTTAAAGAAATATGTCTCCTGGCTCATAGACTACTTTCAGGATAAGGAATCATCTAGCATTCAGTTGTAAAATACTGAACTTATCATTTTAGATCAGAAAATTATGACATTCGGATGTAAGTTACATAATATAGGATTTCTCTGTGAAATGTCAATACATTGTTTCTCATATGTTCACAAAAACCAAAACTGCATACAGTATGTGACGTTGTTGGTGACATTGTAGGTTGGTTCCAGGACTTGGAGGGCCAGAGGGAGTGTAAAGCCCTGTCCCCCTGGCTCTCACTGCCCGACCACCAACACCATTGGCAGCACCAGTGGCCCCACCACCCTTCTGCCCTGCCCAGCTGGCTATGTCTGCCCAGAGAGAGCTCCTTCAGCCAACCCTACCCCTGCCCCAAAGGCACCTACAGCTCTACTCTGGGTCTCACATCCCCCGGTGGAAAATAATATACTATAGTTAGGGACCAGAGTTTTACCGGACCAAACAGGGTAGATGCTATATTTTTGGGCCAGGAGTTTTTCATCACAGTCAACAACTGACCAAGAAAGACTCTTAGCCCTAGCTCTTGTCTATAACAAGAGCCCAAAGGGCCCAGAGGGTTTCCTGGTCAATTAATGCGGCAGCCAGGACAAAACTCCTGGCCGTACATGTACTATCTACCTTATTTGAAATCGTAATCAGCCATAACCCTTTGTATTAATGAAGTTTTGAATTCATGTTTATTTTTTACAAATACATTTGTTATATCATATAATTGAATTTTGTTGTGTCAGAGCCCATGCCCACATTTGTCTCACTGTGGTTGCAGTTGAGTGCTTGGTGTGTCCAGTGGGCCAGTTCTGTGGATCAGAGGTTCTGGTTGAGCCCTTTGGACCCTGGTCTCCTGGGTTCCTGTGTGTTTCCAGGGCCACAGTGCCCAACCCCACTGACAACAGGACAGGGTCACCCTGCCCCCCCGGAGCATACTGCCAACTAGGACTCAGAGCAGGTAAAGTACAGAGAAACTCTCTCATTGTCTCTACACTCTGAACTCCTGATTCAGACTTAAGATAAGTAGACTTAACATGGACTTAAGTCAATAAAAAATGAAATTAAGAAGAAAAAAAATTGACCTAAGTCCATGTAAGTAATTTTATCTCAAGTCTGAATAGGACCCATAGGGCATTTGTGGCTTGGGGGCTGAATTTCAGGATGACTGACGTGCCGGAAGTAACCTGCCTGTTACTCAGGCCCAGAAGCTAGTATAAGCATGGAATTGGTAGAATTGTTTAGAAAACGCTCTGAAGTGTCTAAAACTGTTAAAATAATGTCTGTGAGTATAACAGAACTGATATGGCAGGCGAAAACCCGAGGAAAATCCATCCGGAATTCTTTTTTTTTTTTTTGAGGTCACAGGCCATTTCAATGCTAGCCTATGGGATGTACAACAATAATTCTCCCAGATTGCAGTTCCTATGGCTTCCACTAGATGTCAACAGTCTTTAGACAGGGTTTCAGGCTTGTTTCTTGAAAAACGAACAAGTAGTTGTAGTTTATCCAAGGTGTTCTCATCAGGAAAGGTAGACTTTTGGCACGCGTGAACGAGGGCGCGCTCTTCGTTATTTTCCTTTTCTATTGAACACTGTTCTTTCCGTCTGAAATATTATCGTTTATTTACATATTAGGGTACCTGAGGATTGATTAGAAACATTGTTTGACTTGTTTGGACGAAGTTTACCGGTAGCTTTTTGGATTCCTTTGTATGCATGTCGAAGGAGTGGATTACTGAAATCAATGGCACCAACTAAACTTACTTCTTGGATATAAAGAAGGACTTTATCGAACACAACGAACATTCATTGTGTAGCCAGGACCCTTGGGATTGCAAACAGAGGAAGATCTTCAAAGGTAAGTGATTTATTTTATCGCTATTTGTGATTTCTGTGAAGCCGGTGCTGGTTGAAAAAGTATTTTGATGTGGGGCGCTGTCCTCAGATAATCGCATGGTATGCTATCGCCGTAAAGCCTTTTTGAAATCTGACAACGCGGTTGGATTAACAAGAAGTTAAGGTTTTAAATGATGTCGGACACTTGTATGTTCATGAATGTTTAATATTACCATTTTGTCATTTGAATTTGGCGCGCTCCAACTTCACCGGATGTTGTCGATTTTGATCCCGCTTGCGGGATCTGATCCCTAAGTTAAGATGTTGGTTATTGTTGTTACGATAAGTACAAATGGTTCGTTGCTATGTGTACATTTTTTATATATATAAATTGGTTGGCGAGCAGAGGTGGTTCCAATTTTTCCACAATTTAAAATTGTCATTTTTTTTTTATGAATACCAATAAAACAAAAAGTACTCATTGGTTATCATTGTGTAACTACCATTTTACCAAGTAAAAACCGAGTCATTTCTGTACCGCTTAAATAATGTTTGACCTCATGTTAATTGTGGGAATCCCTTGTAGGTGCTTGTTGCCCTGGGTTCTTCTGTGACTGGGGCTCCAGTAGTCTTGAGGAGGCCCTCTGTCCAGCAGGCTACTTCTGTCCAGGATGAACTAGGACCCCCCCGGCCTGTCCTGCAGGGACACACAGCTCAGTGACAGGCAACAGCCACCAGAACAACATGTCCTGATGGCTACTACTGTTGGATTTCAACTTCAAACATGATTATCAGTGTCATTTTAAAACCGTAAGATCAGTTATTAGTTTAACATGTAATTACAATACCAGTCAAACGTTTGGACACACCTACTCATTCAAGGGTTTTTCTTTATTTTACTATTTTCTACATTGTAGAAGAATATTGAAGACATCAAAACTATGAAATAACACATATGGAATAATGTAATAACCAAAAAAGTGTTCAACAAATCAAAATATATTTTAGATTCTTCAAAGTAGCCTCCCATTGCCTTGATGACAGTTTTGCTACAATGCTACTGAATATGAGGTCCCTTTGTAGTAATATTGAATGAAGAGGCACAAACAGAAGTGGTCCTCTTTTGATGTGTTTGCTCTTTCTGTGTATACACAAGTACCCTACAAGGGACATTTTACCACACCTTTACCATAAAACATCACAACTCCCCATAATGTGATGGGGAGTTGATCAAAATCAAACAGTATACAAGGAATTCATGTGTCACGCTGGTATAAAGGATTTGGAGACAGGCGCAGGAATACACAATAGGGGTTTTTAACACACCCAAAACAAACACTTATACAAAAACACTGGGCTGTACCCAAACAAAAGAGCAAGGGTAAACCTCGTTGAGCGACATGGGACAATACCCGTAATACACAATACACATAGTACGCAGCATAACAGCTGCACAAACGCATAGGTACTCACACCACCAACGGACATGGGAACAATAACCGACAAAGACAGAGGGCACATATATAACATACTAATCAGGGGAAATGGGAACCAGGTGTGTGTAATCAGACAAGACCGTCTGGGGTTGATGATAATGAATCCCGTTCAGTGAAGCCTAGAAAGCTGGTGACGTACACGTCCGGAACTGGTGAACAGAATGAGTATCAGTACCGGGGGGATCCGTGACGTACACGTCCGGAACTGGTGAACAGAATGAGTATCAGTACCGGGGGGATCCGTGACATCATGTTTCTTCATTGTGTTGTTTTCCATTGGAATTCTACCAGCAATAATCCACTACTGTCCAGCTGGCACTGGCTACCCTCTTCTGTGCCCATCAGGCTCGCTCTCCAGCTTCCTGGGACTAAGAGGCGTAGAGGAGTGCCAGCGTTGCCCCCCTGGGCGCTTCTGTGACAGGCCTGAGCTGGCGCTGACCTTGGACGCCACCCCATGTAGCGCTGGGTAATATAAACACATGCTGCTCGTCTCCTAATGAGGAGCCCTCGGCTAATGTCTGACCAAAATGCAACTAAAACTAATACAATTTATCTAGTTAATCTGGCAGTTTATCTCTCTGTCTCAAGTGACCTGGAAACAGCGGAAAGGAAACGACTCAGAAAATGCAGTTGTTAGGGTCACTGACTTTCTGTTCCTTGTGCTCATTGCTGTGAGAGAAATGAACAAAACAGACTCAAACCAATCGAGAGATACAGATTAAGCTAAGAATTTCCTGTTTATCTATTGTATGTATCTACACTACAGTGTGTGGTTGACTCTTTCTCTACTTATCTAGGTATGTGTGTCTAGGGGTAGCTCCAGTGCCACACCCCTCTGATGGTCTCCATGGTTACCTATGCCCCACAGGGCATCACTGTGATGTTGGCACAGCTTCAGATGTACCCTGTGAGCCTGGCACCTACAGTCCTGCCCCCTCCTACTGCCTCACCTGCCTTAATGGCACCATGTGTCCTTCTGCCACTCAAGAGCCCTCTCTCTGCCCTGCTGGTGAGTATAAAAAATCATATTATATAATATAATATAACTATTACTTCTCAAATGAAATGTAGAAGTTGCATCTTAATGGGAAGTAATGAATTTCAATACATTTGAATAGAATTAAAATTATATACAACACATTTGTATTGCTAGTTACTTCATAGCTTCACTAGTATACTGTAAATGAATGCACTTATTCAGAGCAGGCATTTTCTGCTTCTCTCCTTTTCCCACCCAGGTCATTTCTGTCCTGCCGGGTGTGTGTTACCTCTGCCCTGTCCTGTTGAAGAACTATTTTTGGTTCCATGTAGAACCCGTTCTACATGGAACCCAAAAGAGTTCTGCCTGTAACCAAAAAGGATTCTATTTTGAACCAAAAAGAGTTCTCCTATGGGGACAGCTGAAGAACCCTTTTGGAACCCTTTTTTGTAAGCGTGTATATTCTGCGCAGGGTTCAACTCCTGGCACTACTGTCTGTTGTGGATGAAACATCTAACCGATTGCTTGGCTGATAATTATTGTCCCAAATGCTGATTTATTTTCGGGGGGGGGGGGGGCGACTATGGATCTATCTCTGCCGCCTGTTCATATGTATGTACAGTATCAATCAAAAGTTTGGACACACCTACTCATTCAAGCATTTTTCTTTATTTTTTACTATTTTCTACATTGTAGAATAATAGTGGAGTCATCAAAACTATGAAATAACACATATGGAATCATGTAGTATCCAAAAAAGTGTTAAACAAATCAAAATATATTTGAGATTCGTCAAAGTAGCCACCCTTTGCCTTGATGACAGCTTTGCACACTCTTGGCATTCTCTCAACCAGCTTCATGAGGTAGTCACCTGCATTTCAGTTAACAGGTGTGCCTTGTTAAAAGTTAGTTTATGACATTTATTTCCTTCTTAATGCGTTTGCATTCCAGGTGACTAGGTGACTACCTCATGACTACTTCATCAATATTGTGCACTCAGTGTAATGCTTCTCCTCATGAGCAACACGTTTTCCATAAAGACCTATAAGCTCGGCGCATTACATTTTCCCCAATTTAGAATTTGAACAAGCATATCTCCTGTCTGAGCTACAGTCATGACATTTTGTACATGCTGTATATGCATCTCCTCATGAGCAACCAATTTTCCATAAGGATCTATAAGCTCCGTCCATTCACTAAAGGTGAACATTTTGAAAGCATGTATAGACTATCTATATGCACTGTAATTCCATGCAGATTCAGTGACAATTAATAATGTTGATAATGAATTTTTTATTTATTTTTAATAATCAGGGGGGATGGGGGGACTATGGATCTGTCTCCCTACGTTTGTCACATATTACATGACCAAAAGTATGTGGACACCTGCTCGAATAACTCATTCCAAAATCAATCATTAATATGGAGTTGGTCCCCCCTTTTCTGCTGTGACAGCCACAAGGGCATTACTGCGTTTGGGCACTGATGTTGGGCAATTAGGCCTGGCTCGCAATCGGCGTTCCAATTCATCCCAAAGGTGTTCGATGGGGTTGAGGTCAGGGCTCTGCAGGCCAGTCAAATGCACAGGGTCATTGCTGAAACAGAAAAGGGCCTTCCCCAAACTGTTGCCACAAAGTTGGAAGCACAGAATCATCTAAAATGTCATTGTATGCTGTAGATTTCCCTTCACTGGAACTAAGGGGCCTAGCATGAATAATGAAAAACAGCTCCAGACCATTATTCCTCCTCCAAATAACTTTACAGTTGGGGCAGGTAGCATTCTCCTGGCATCCGCCAAACACAGATTTGTTCATCGGACTGCCAGATGGTGAAGCGTGATTCATCACTCCAGAGAAAGCGTTTCCACTGCTCCAGAGTCCAATGGCGGCGAGCTTTACAACACTCCAGCCGACGCTTGGCATTGCACATGGTGATCTTAGGCTTGTTTGCGGCTGCTCGGTATTGGAAACCCATTTCATGAAGCTCCCGACGAACAGTTCTTGTGCTGACATTGCTTCCAGAGGCAGTTTGAAACTCGGTAGTGAGTGTTGCGAGGACAGACGATTTTTACGTGCTACACGCTTCAACACTCGGCGGTCCCGTTCTGTGAGCTTGTGTGGCTTACCACTTTGCGACTGAACCATTGTTTTGCCTAGACGTTTCCGCTTCACAATGACAACACTGACCGGGGAAACTCTAGCAAGGCAGAAACTTCCAATGTTTGTCTATGGATATTTCATGGCTGTGTGTTCGATTTTATACACCTGTATACACCATTTGAAAGGGTGTCCACATACTTTTGTATATATATAATGTATGTTTGTAAGTTCGTAAGTTAGTCACACGCGATACCTCAGACACCACTTGGGTGAATGATGCGTCTTGCCATGGAGATCCGACATTTACAAAATTACAGTGATTGGCCCAAGGGGGGGGGACATGTTTATTGTTCCCTTGTTTTATATTAAATCGGAATGATTACCATTGACTAGATGTTATGAAAGTGTCGTCACTATCATTAATGCGATGACAGTTAATTGATTTTATTAGATAACAATGTTCATTATTACGTGATTAAATGAATTATGTAAGAATTAATTCATTAGCAGTCTTTGGTTACCACGGAAAAAGTATGTTTAATGAGTTACCGTTTACCGAATTAACTCAAGAATATATCGTTATCATATTAGTCATCCATTAATTATTATTACCTCATATCAGTCTCATTCTGAACGTCGTTGACTTCAAATCTGTACGAACCCTAGTCCACATGATGACTCAGCGATACACAAATTGACTTCATTATTTATTTACTAACTAACTAAATAATCACACAGAATTACATAAACACACACACAGGATAGATTATACATAACATAACATAATGCAATGAAAAGTCCCTAGTGAACTAACCTGATATGATGGCTGGTTACACAATTAACTTGTTATGGATAGGGGGCAGCATTTTCACGTTTGGATGAAAAGCGTGCCCAGAGTAAACTGCCTGCTACTCAGTCCCAGTTGCAAATACAGTGGGGCAAAAAAGTATTTAGTCAGCCACCAATTGTGCAAGTTCTCCCACTTAAAAAGATGAGAGAGGCCTGTAATTGTCATCATAGGTACACTTCAACTATGACAGACAAAATGAGGAGAAAAAATCCAGAAAATCACATTGTAGGATTTTTTATGAATTTATTTGCAAATTATGGTGGAAAATAAGTATGCACATGTTGCATGTCAACAGTCTTTAGAACCTTGTCTGATGCTTCTACTGTGAAGTGGGGCCGAATGAGAGGGGTGGCAGAGTGAGAGGTCTGGCAGAATGCTTTGAGCTCGTGAGTTTTCGTCTGAACTTTTGCCTGGACCTGACTGCGCATTGTGAGTTTAGATTGTGTACTGAACGCGCGAAAAACAAGGAGGAATTAGACATAAATGATGGACTTTATGGAACAAATTAAACATTTATTGTGGAACTGGGATTCCTGGGAGTGCATTCTGACGAAGATCATCAAAGGTAAGTGAATATTTATAATGCTATTTCTGACTTATGTTGACTCCAACATGGCGGATATCTTATTAGGTTGTGTTGGTCTCTGAGCGCCGTACTCAGATTATTACATGGTTTGCTTTTTCCGTAAAGTTTTTTTTAAATCTGACACAGCGGTTGCATTAACTTCTTATGGCTGCAAGCCCGAAGCCGGGCACAATATGACAACAGCCACTTCAAGTGCAGGGCGCGAAATTCAAAATATATTTTTTAGAAATATTTAACTTTCACACATTAACAAGTCCAATACAGCATTTGAAAGATAAACATCTTGTGAATCCAGCCAACATGTCCGATTTTTAAAATGTTTTACAGCGAAAACACCACGTATATTTATGTTAGCTCACCACCAAATACAAATAAGGACAGACATTTTTCACAGCACAGGTAGCATGCACAAAGCCAACCTAACTAACCAAGAACCAACCAAACTAACCAAGAAACAACTTCATCAGATGACAGTCTTATAACATGTTATTCAATAAATCTATGTTTTGTTCGAAAAATGTGCATATTTGAGCTATAAATCAGTTTTACATTGCAGCTACCATCACAGCTACCGTCAGAAATGGCACCGAAGCAGCCAGAGTAATTACAGACACCAACGTCAAATACCTAAATACTCATCATAAAACATTTCTGAAAAATACATGGTGTACAGCAAATGAAAGACAGGCATCTTGTGATTCCAGCCAATATTTCCGATTTCTTAAGTGTTTTACAGCGAAAACACAATATAGCATTATATTAGCTTACCACAATAGCCAGAAACACAAGCCATTCCCCAGCAGCAAAGGTTAGCGATCGTAACAAACCAGCAAAAGATATATAATTTTTGACTAACCTTGATAACCTTCATCAGATGACAGTCCTATAACATCAGGTTATACATACACTTATGTTTTGTTCGAAAATGTGCATATTTAGAGCTGAAATCAGTGGTTATACATTGTGCTAACGTAGCATCTTTTTCCCACAACGTCCGGATATTTTTCTGGCACTCACATATTCTGACCAAATAACTATTCATAAACATAACTAAAAAATACATGTTGTATAGGAAATGATAGATACACTAGTTCTTAATGCAATCGCCGTGTTAGAATTCTAAAAATAACTTCATTACGATATGCAGTTTACGTTATGGCGAGAGCGTGCCCAAAACCTGGCCGCAACCTACTAGTACAACATGTTCGACAGATATATGAAATAACATCATAAAATGGGTCCTACTTTTGATGATCTTTCATCAGAATGTTGTACAAGGGGTCCTTTGTCGGGAACAATCGTTGTTTGGATTTAGAATGTCCTCTTCTCCAGTCAATTAGCACGGAAAGCTAGCAAAGTGGCGCTAAGCTCTCCTTCGTGAACAAACGCAGATAACGCAACACGCCTAACGTCCCGAAAAAATTTCAATAATCTAATGAAACTATATTGAAAAAACATACTTTACGATGATATTGTCACATGCATCAAATAAAATCAAAGCCGGAGATATTAGTCGTCTATAACGACAGCTGTACAGAAGGCAAAACCAGGTCCCTTCGCGCGCTCTCCAGAAAACAGGAAACTGGTGACACGTCATACAAAGAGCATTTATTCGAGCCCAGATCAAGTTATACACTCAATTTCTTCTCTCACTGCCTGTCGACATCTAGTGGAAGACGTATGAAGTGCATGTAATCTAATAAATATCAAGGACCTTTATAGGCAGCCCCTAGAAGAGAGCATCGATTTCAGATTTTCCACTTCCTGTCAGGAAGTTTGCTGCAAAATGAGTTCTGTTTTACTCACAGATATAATTCAAACGGTTTTAGAAACTAGAGTGTTTTCTATCCAATAGTAATAATAATATGCATATTGTACGAGCAAGAATTGAGTACGAGGCCGTTTGAAATGGGCACCTTTTATCCGGCTACTCAATACTGCCCCTGCAGCCCAAACAGGTTAAGGAGAAGTATATCTTTAAATCTTTGAATAACACTTGTATCTTTTATCAATGTTTATTATGAGTATTTCTGTGATTTGTTGTGGCTCTGTGCAAATTCACGGGATGTTTTGGAGGCAAAGCCAAATGTAAACTGAGGTTTTTGGATATAAATATGAACTTGATCGAACAAAACATACATGTATTGTGTAACATGTTATCCCGGGAGTGTCATCTGATGAAGAATATTAAAGGTTAGTGATTCATTTTATCAATATTTCTGCTTTATGTGACTCCTCTCTTTGGTTGGAAAATCGCTGTATGCTTTCTGTGACTAGTTGCTGACCTAACATAATGATATGTTCTGCTTTCGCCGAAAAGCTTTTTTGAAATCGGACACTGTGGTTGGATTAACGAGAATTTTATCTTTAAAATGGTGTCTAATACTTGTATGTTTGAGAAAATTGAATTATGAGATTTCTGTTGATTGAATTTGGCGCCCTGCAATTTCATTGGCTGTTGGCGAGGGGTTCCGCTAGCGGAATGTTTGATAAGATCTTCCTCGTGTCTTTGGTCAAAGTTCTAGACTACTTTACATGGAGAGCTGCAGGCGGTGCATGTCTTAGTCTTCTTCACTTTTTGAGTTTCAGAGGGTCTTGTAGTTTTAGACCATTTGTCACGTATTCAGCTCGCGCTGTACGTATACTGGTCTAGTAATTATAAACCATTTTACACACCAGTAGCAACCCGGAAATGTACTGGTCTGTATTCAAATTGCAACCATTTCAACGTGTAGCCACCGCTCCATGTTTTCTGGTCTAATGTATATTTTGTTAGGAGTCCTTTTATGCCCTCGCCTTGGAGGGCGGTTCCATCACGTTGCCACAATGTCTGTGCTCACGTGGGCGTGGTTACTGACTTGGCAAAAGTTTATAGAAAAACAATTATTTCATTTAGAAGGCTAAAATCACATTTCATCTTCTCACAAATAGTTTCATATTTAATCATATAAGTTTTACAACATTTGGATGTAAACCTGACCCCTTGTGTGTGTACACTTTCAGAGATACAGTCCTTAATGATATCACAACTCAACAACTGATTTGACATGATTATTGTTTGGAGCCCCACCAAACATTTCCCACATTCTTTATGAAGAAATATTGTTTCATTATCCACTTTTGGATGTTGGAGTATTTGGCGCAGATTCTCTCTCTACACACAAAGGATTTTTGACTTCTCCATACTGCCGTGCACGAGAGAGAAAGTTTACGACCAGTCGTTAAAGTCCTAGAACCGGCCCCACTTCCCCCCCCTTCCTCTCTGGTGGGAGAGAGAGTGGGGCTCTCTTTGATCCTCACCCAGGAGGGAAAGTTATGACACAAGGAACCAAGCAGCAGAATCAGATTGGATAGAGTATAAAAGCAAACAGGTTGGTGTGATTCTGTGTGTGTTTGGATGTTGTTACCATGTCAGTGTCAGCAGGGCTACTTTTGCCAGAGTGGAGCACCAGGTCCAGCTCCCCAGAGTTTAGCCATCTAACCCAGGAACGGGCCCTGCACCGTGGGCCGCTATTGCCTGTCTGGGACCCTCTCCACACTGCCGTGTCCTGCAGGCAGCATACAAAACCACAACAGTACTTAGAGATACATCAACGTGATAAGGATTCTTGCTGGGATTCAAGCCAACACAGATGAACGACCTGTGTACTACGATTTACTTTTAAAGGTGATTTATGCTTGACATCCACAGTGACATAATCTCGGGGAACATCTGGGAGTTTCCTGTAAAGGTCTATCGCTGAGCGCAGGTTGTTAATCGGCGTTGGTTTGAATCCTGGCCTTACTTAGTGCTGTTTTTTTCTGAGACCGTCGACTCATGTGCCTTTACAAATCAGATACACACCCTTTATTTTACTCACTCCTGATATCACCATGTTCTGCTTTAGTGCTAAATGACATGCATTTATCAGGAGTCAACAATGTCTTGAATCCTCACTTGGATCATGGCGGCGTAATGCCTTTATTCAAAGATGTGATCTGAATAATGTTAAATTCACTTCTACTTGCACACAATCCCGGATCCGGGAGCACCCCCATCAGTAAAAAAGATGACTAGCATAGCCTAGCATAGCGTCACAAGTAAATACTAGCATCTAAATATCATTAAATCACAAGTCCAAGACACCAGATGAAAGATACACATCTTGTGAATCCAGCCATCATTTCTGATTTTTAAAATGTTTTACAGGGAAGACACAATATGTAAATCTATTAGCTAACCACGATAGCAAAAGACACAACTTTTTTTTCCCACCATTTTTTTCCTGCATAGGTAGCTATCACAATTTCGACCAAATAAAGATATAAATAGCCACTAACCAAGAAACAACTTCATCAGATGACAGTCTGATAACATATTTATTGTATAGAATATGTTTTGTTAGAAAAATTTGCATATTTCAGGTATAAATCATAGTTTACCATTGCAGCCACCATCACAACTCTCACCAAAGCAACTAGAATAACTACAGAGACCAACGTGAATTACATAAATACTCATCATAAAACATTTATGAAAAATACACAGCGTACAGCAAATGAAAGACAAAGATCTTGTGAATCCAACCAATATTTCAGATTTTTTAAGTGTTTTACAGCGAAAACACAATATAGCATTATATTAGCTTACTACAATAGCCAACCACACAACAGCATTGATTCAAGCCAACAATAGCGATAACGAATAAACCAGCAAAAGATATTAATTTTTTCACTAACCTTCTCAAACTTCTTCAGATGACAGTCCTATAACATCATATTACACAATACATATAGAGTTTGTTCGAAAATGTGCATATTTAGCGGCACAAATCGTGGTTATACAATGAGAATAGTAGCCAAGCTGCCAACAATGTGTCGGGAGAAATCTTGGGAGAGGCACCTAATCTAATCAGTAACTAAATTTAAACTTGACTAAAAAATACAGGTTGGACAGCAAATGAAAGATACATTAGTTCTTAATGCAATCGCTGTGTTAGATTTTTTAAATTAACGTTACTACGACATACAGCGTGCGTTAAAGCGAGACCACACCAAAATTAATGGCGGAATATGAGTTTTACATTTTTCAACAGAACAACGAATAGTTCTTCATAAATAGTTCTTACTTTTTGATGAGCTCCCATCAGAATCTTGGGCAAGTTGTCCTTTTTCCAAAAGAATCGTTGCTCGGTTGTAGATTGTCGCCTTCAACTTTGGAATTAGCAGTAAACATTAGCCATGTGGGCCAGACGTGCCCAACTCACTAGAACGCAGCACAAATAAATACCCGAAAATCGCAATATACTGATATAAACTGATATAACTCGGTTTAAAATAACAACATTATGATGTCATTAACACCTATATCGAATAAAATCAGAGCCGGATATATCTAAGGGCTATAACGGGAGCTTTCTAGAACGCCATCCTGAGGTCTGTCTTGCGTCATGGCGAAGGAAAGAAAGAGAGGACCCCACGTTGCCAGCCCATTTATAAGGCCTCAGATCTGCCTAGCAACTCCATTCCAATTCTCACTATTTGCTGACATCCAGGGGAAGGCGTATGCAGTGGATCTCAACCAATAGAAGACATGCAAATTAATAAACCGACCTCAGAACAGCCTGCAGATTTCAGATTTCTCACATCCTCATAGGAAAATTGCTCCAACTCGAGTTCTGTTTTACTCACAGATATAATTCAAACGGTTTTAGAAACTAGAGAGTGTTTTCTATCCAATAGTAATAATAATATGCATATTGTACGAGCAAGAATTGAGTACGAGGCAGTTTAATTTGGGAACGAAATTATTACAAAGTGCAAACAGCACCCCCTATTGAGAAAATGTTAATGTAAGACTGTGAATGTCTTTTGTTACTGTTATCCAACAGGTGGGTTATCCATAGACAGCCGCTCCACCTGACCACTGGACACTACTGTTCCATTGAGGGCCTCCCCCAGTGGCCTGTGTACTACTGGCTTCTACTGTCCATTTTGACTTCTCCTCCTCGACGCCCTATGCCTTCCTCTGCCCTAATGTGAGCCCTGTCCTGCTCGCCTCACTCCTGTCTAATTGGACAACAGTAGAACATAAAAAAATGTGAACCTCGAAATGACGGACTGACTGGTCAACGGAATGGTCAATATCAAACCGGGACATGTGTTAAATATTTTCCATTGTGGTTTGATGTGATTTTTTTTTACATTGCACGCGTTCTGAACCCCCACAATTCCTGATGTGTTCGTATCTCTGACGTCCTATAGTAATGAATAATAATGCTAATCGCTAGGATTTATTTATAACTTTTCCAAGTGATCAAATCACTTTTTTTGTTTTTATTTTAATTATTTATACTTATCGACACGGGGTAGATGGATGACCAGGAGACAGTTAGAGTGATGGACGCAGGGATGAAACCCGTCTCATGGGTAAATTGTGCTACCATTCAACCACAGCCTCTGCACCAAATCACTTTGACGAACTCAGCTCATCCATTTAAAATGTACAACACCTACCAGAGAGAGTCCTAAATTGCTCCCTAATCCTCCATTTGGCCTAACCCTTCAATGTTTGCAAATCTGTAAGTAACAATATGGTGATTTGTCGATTTAAAACCCAATCAAAATACACTGAGTGCACAAAACATTCGGAACTTACCAGTATTGAGTTGCACCCCCTTTTGCCCTCAGAACAGCCTCAAGTTGTCAGGGCATGAACTCTACAAGGTGTCGAAAGCATTCCACAGAAATGCTGGCCCATGTTGACTCCAATGCTTCCCACAGTTGTCAGGTTGGCTGGATGTCCTTTGGGTGGTGGACCATTCTTGATACACACGGGAAACTGTTAAGCATGAAAAACCCAGCAGCGTTGCAGTTCTTGACACACACAAACCGGTGCTGCTGGTGCATACTAACATACGTCATTTAAAAGCACTTAAATCTTATGTCTTGCCCATTCACCTTCTAAATGGCGCACATACACAATCCATGTCTCAATTGTATCAAGGCTTAAAAATCCTTCTTTGACCTGTATCTTTCCCTTCATCTACACTGATTGAAGTGGATTTAACAAGTGACTTCAATAAGGGATCATAGCTTTCACCTGGATTCACCTGGTCAGTCTATGTCATGGAAAGAGCAGGTGTTCCTAATGTTTTGTACACTCAGTGTATGTTGCTGTATTCCGTGTTTGTGGTGACTTTCAATTTCAATAAATCGACTGTCAGCCACACTTGATACGCAAAACTTTTTTCATAGCCTGTAGGTAGACAGGTAGAGCGTTGTTTTGCCTTCATCGACTCGATTGGTCGGAAAAACCGTGACGAATATGACACTGCTGGGAGGAATGTACGTACTTGAAATGTAACATCCAATCAAAATGCAGCCGGTGGAAGCCAGCGGGCCATTCTAGGCGTTTCGGCTAATAGAAAATTCTTCAGACCTCCATAAGTGCGGCGTGACAACAATGTGATTTGAAGGTATGGCTAATCGAGACTGTACCTTTCCAGACCGTTCAAATCTGCAAACACTGAAGGGTTAGGGCAAAGATAAGGTTTAGGGAGAGATTTGGGACCAGCTCTGAGGCTGCTGAAATGTCTTCCTACCCAGGGTCGCTACTGTCCAGAGGGCTCTCCCCTGGCCCTGTCCTGTCCTACAGAAGTGTACCAGCCCAACCCAGGCTCTGACTCCTGCATCCCCTGCCGCCCAGGTTTCTACTGTGAGGAGGCCATTGTTAGAGAGCCCTGGCCCTGCCCCCCTCACTCCTTCTGCTCTGCAGGTACACAGACATTGGTTATATGTAGAGCCAGGAGTTTTTCCTGACTATATGACTACCAGGAAAAACTCTGGGACCTAGATATGATGAACCCAAGTACTCTGAATTAACTTCGGCAAGGGTTCAATATTACAAAGGTTACATTTTTCCCGGTCAAGTCACAGGATCAGGAGAGACTAGGCATTAGTTATACACACCAATATTAAGTTAATATAGACTCATCTGGCCCATATCTACCAGAATCCAAATCCGAAAACGTTATTACAATTCAACAAGCGTTACTAGGAATTGATCTAGGCGTGTAGGCCTACACAGAACAAAAACATCAACATCAGTTGCAAAAATTCAACCTTATCATACTGTCATACTGTTTCCACCTTTGTCTTTTCCAGCCACTATGGTTCCCCAGGCGTACGTTCACCCTTACTGACCTGGGGTGGTTACAGGAAGAGCGGGAGTGTCTGCCCTGCCTCCCAGGGAGGTTCTGCAGGTATGGTAGATCACTAGATCACTAGATCACACTTTTCTCATGAACACCTCACTCTACAGCAGTCCTTCTCAAATAGTGGGGCGCGCCCCCCTGGGGGGGTTCGGAGCGATGCCAGGGGGGGGCGCGTGTGACCCCGGGGAACATGCTTTTATTTGCTGCAGGGAGTTTTTTTTTTTTTCACCTAACAAGAGCACACAGCACAGAGCAGGAGATATGAAGTGCAGATAACAAACCCTTAAGAGACACCATGGAAAAATATTTAACAGGGATGAAAAGAAAGGCGGAGAGAGACGGAGATAATGAGACAAACGTAAGTCTCCCGAAAGCTAAGACGAGGAAATATGACGACGCGTATGTAGCGCTTGGCTTCACTGTGACTACGGTGGGAGACGAGGAAAGACCGGTATGTTTACTGTGTCTAAAAATGTTGGCAGCGGACAGCATGAAGCCAAATAAATTAAGGCGTCACTTAAAGACATTACACCCCAATCACGCTGATAAGCCGCTTGAGTTTTTTCAGCGAAAACGTGCCGAATATTGCCAACAATCGTCCCACTTTGTGAATGCTACTTCAGTAAACCAGCGAGCACTGCTGGCATCATATAAGGTGGCGTACCAAATTGCTCAGTGCAAAAAAAAACACTCCATAGCAGAGGAGCTACTACCTGCAGCATTAGACATGGTCTCTGTCATGCTGGATGACGCAAGTGCTGCAAAAATAAAAACTATGACTTCCTCATTTTGATTTTAAAAAATCAGCACATATGTTTTATTCATTTTTGTTTTATAGGTCAAAGTGTTTCATATATTGTGCTCCTGAGTTAATGTTGCTGATCAATTTGAATTTATTATTATTTATTGATTATATTTAATTTTATTTTTCAGTATCAAATGGTAAAAAAATGTTTACAGTTTAAATAAGGCTTGAATTTTTTTTTAAATTTCAGGCAAATCGATGCACTTTAAGTCTTTTCTGTTACAGACTAAAAAACAATGTTAATACAGTTATTCTTTGTTGTAAGTTGATCTATATTTCTTTCTTTTTTTTCTCTTTTTTTTCTTTAATGTTAATAAGGATACAATGTTATGCAGAGTCGTGGCGGAGAGTTGGGGGGCGCGAAATGTTTACTTCTTCCTAGGGGGGGCGTAACAGAAAATAATTGAGAAGCACTGCTCTACAGTCACACACTAATCTCTCAGTTACATACCAGATTAGAAAGGCCCTCAAGCATGTGTGGTTCAGTGATTATGGTTCAAGAGAGGGACAATTATAACACCTTTAAAATCGCATATTTTGTGCTTTGTGGCCATTGCAATACAGTTATATAGCACTTCTGTCCCCCCCTCCCCCATCCTCTTCTGTGAGCTTATCGACAGAACTGTCTATATTGACAGCCTAATTTACTGTAGCCCCCTTTTTGTGTGGTGTGATATGTCAACAATAAATACATTTCATATATGATATCGGTAGTGGTGGTGTCACGTTCGTCATACGAATGAGACCAAGGTGCAGCGTGGTATGCGTACATTCTTCTTATATTAAAGAAAGAACACTGAACAAAACGAACGAAACGTGAAGCTATATGAATAGTGCAGACAGGCAACTAAACATAGAATAAGAACCCACAAACACCAAAGGGAAATGGCTACCTAAATATGATCCCCAATCAGAGACAACGACAAACAGCTGCCTCTGATTGGGAACCATATCAGGCCACCATAAACATACAAATACCTAGACCTACAAAACCCTAGACATACAAAACCCCAGACATACAAAACCCCTAGACATACAAAACCCCTAGACATACAAAACCCCAGACATACAAAACCCCTAGACAATACAAAACCCCAGACATACAAAACCCCTAGACAATACAAAACCCCTAGACAATACAAAAAAATAGCGTATCCACCCTAGTCACACCCTGACCTAACCAAAATATAAAGAAAACAGAGATATCTCAGGTCAGGGCGTGACAGGTGGAAAAAGTACTCAATTGTCATACTTGAGTAAAAGTAAATATACCTTAAAAGAAAATTACTTAAGTAAAAGTGAAAGTCACCCAGTAAAATACTACTTGAGTAAAAGTATCTGGTTTTAAATGTACTCAAGTACAGTGGTGGAAAAAGTACTCAATTGTCATACTTGAGTAAAAGTAAATGCTATACATCAGATTCCTTATCTTAAGCAAACCAACAAATTAAAAAAATAATAATTACGGCCAGCCAGGGGCACATTCTGACATAACATATTTGTGTTTAGTAAGTCCTCCATATCAAAGGCAATAGGTGTGATAACGCATTATATTTATAGGTGCTTGAACTGGACCATATTGCTGTCCTACCAGAGCATTCTAAATATAACTAGTACTTTTAGGTGTATGGGAAAATGTATGGGAGTAAAAAGTACAGATTTTCTTTAGTAGTGGAGTAAAATAAAAGTTGTCAAAAATATAAATAGTAAAGTACACATATCCCAAAACACTACTTAAGTAGTACTTGAAATAATTTTTACTTAGTTACTTTACACCACTGGCCATCAGAAGAATGCTCATTTAGTGGTGTTTATGAAGGTCTTAGGTAACATTAGAATTCAAAAAATATATATCTAAAAAATAAAATAGTATTTTCATTAGTTTGTTACTGTAGGCTAGGGATCATCAACTAGATTCAGCCGCTGGACGTTTTTTTTCTTGAGCGGATAGTCGGGGGGCCGGAACATAACAGACTGCAAATTAACCGCAAGAAGCCCAGACAGATATAATATTGGAATCAAACATAATAATTTCAAACCTTGCTTACATTTGTTTATGATCACGTGTTTCTCTATTATCCGTGGAAATACTTGGGAACAGATTTCCCAAATTAAAATCACTTGAAGCTGAATTCCTGGTGTTTTTATAATTTTTTATATCCAACAATGAATATTCAATCAACAAAGAAAACTTGTGGGGGCAAACAAAAACACCCGCAGGCTGCCAGTTGGGTAACCCTGCTGTAGACTTTTATGTGAATAAACACACAAAAAACACAAACACCACAGTTCAATAGTTAAATCAATCCCAAAGAAGTCCATAATAATTTTGTTTTGGCAGGTCTTAAGAAAAAATGAACAGAAAAGCATATTTGAAGTTGTATTATTTTAGCAGTTTTGCTTAGTAGCCTGAGTAATGTTGCCACGAGTGCTTTCAACGTTGTTATTCTTGGAAAAAGTTATATTTTGAAATAGAGCTGAATTTTGAGTTATTTGACTGTCTGGGAAACCGGCCCTTCATGTATAGTAATTAAATGCTTGTTTGACGGCAGACGCAAAGCGCATTTTCCCTGAAAGGGATTCAATTAACTTCATTCAAAGTCATATATTAGGTTGTGGTAAGTTGCTCTGTGCCTGTAGCCACAAAACGTTTCAGAGTAGGAGTGCTGATCTGGGATCAGTTTAGACTTTTAGATCAAATGAATAATATTATTTGGACAGATCCTAGATCATCATTCATACTGTGAGATGGATATGGGCCATGGTCATTAATAATGTACTGTAACTATTCTAACTGTAGGGCTGGAAAGATCCAGGGCCGTTGTGCAGCAGGGTATCTGTGTATGTCTGGCAGCTCTAAGTTCACACCACAGGGGCCTCACTTCAACTGGAGCCAGTGTGAATGGGGAATGCAGTGTGCCGGCCCTTGTTCAGCAAGTGGGTCACTTCTTATGAGTTGTTCAAAAACAGGATAACATACAATGTATTATTTCAAAGTCCAAGATCATTACAGGGGTGTAATTTATTGGCCATTTATTGTATATGAGAGAGTTTGGCTTCTGATTTTGGAGTTCCTGTGTTCGACGTTTGTTGTTACAGTACTTGGTCGTACAGGTCTGAGTATCAATTTTAATGTGTAATAATTTGTAGTGTTTGTTGTCTCTAGATTCTACTGTCCAGAAGGTTCAGAGAAGCCTGAAGTCTGCCGTGACAACTCTATCACAGTTTTACCTGGAGCAGCCAATATCCATGATTGTCTGCCTTGTCCACCACAGCACTGGTGCACAAAAGGTCATTATAACGCCAAATAATAATGATGCCTTGTAATGCTTATTCTTTCTTCCCATTTTAATCAAAACATTGGAATTCAAAGACATGTTGTACTATGAGACACCAGACCTAGGTTCAAATAATATTTGAGATCTTTCAACTACTTTGAGAGTTTGCTCTAGTCTGCCTGGTGGATGGGCAGGGTTTGCACTTTTGGGACTTTTATATTGGTTCCATTGCAACAGGCAGCTCAATCTAGCACAGTTAAATAATTGTAAATTATTTCAAATATACTGAACAAAAATATAAATGCAACATGTAAAGTGTTGGTCCCATGTTTCATTAGCTGAAATAAAAGATCCCGGAAATTTTCCATATGCACAAAAAACTTATTTCTCTCCAATTTTGTGCACAAATTTCTTTACATCCCTGTTAGTGAGCATTTCTCCTTTGCTACGATAATCTATCCACCTGACAGGTGTGGTATATCAAGAAGATGATTAAACAGCATGATCATTACACAGGTGCACCTTGTGCGGGGGACTATAAATGGCCACTCTAAAATGTTTCGTTTTGTCACAAAACACGATGCCATGCATGTCTCAAGTTTTTCGGGAGCGTGCAATTGGCATGCTGACTGCAGGAATGTCCACTAGAGCTGTTTTCAGAGAATTTAATGTTCATTTTTCTACCGTAAGCCGCCTCCAATGTTGTTTTAGAGAATTTGGCAGTCTTTCCAACCGGCCTCACAACCACAGACCACATGTAACCACGCCAGCCCAGGACCTCCACATCCGGCTTCTTCACCTGCGGGATCGTCTGAGACCAGCAACCCGGACAGCTGATGAAACTGAGGAGTATTTCTGTCTGTAATGAAGCCCTTTTGTTGGGAAATAGTCATTCAGAATGGCTGGGCTTGGCTCCCCAGTGGGTGGGCCTGCCTCCCAAGTGGGTGGGCCTATATCCTCTCAGGCCCACCGATGGCAGCGCCCCTGCCCTGTCCTGTGAAACCCATAGATTAGGGCCTAAGGAATTTATTTCAATTGACTGATTTCCTTATATGAACTGTAACTCAGTAAAATCTTTGAAATTGTTGCATGTTGCGTTTATATTTTTGTTCAGTATAGTATTTGAACCCACTTCTGTGAGACACCCTCAGTATTCTGTCCGTGAACTGGGCATTTTTAGAATTCCATTAAACTCTTCTACAGGTGACATTGTCCTGTACCTGTGTCCTGCTGGTCACTACTGTGATGGGCTGGCTAGTAGTGACTACGAAGGAGGGGCGGGACGGGACCCAGGGCATGTCCATTCTTCACCTACAGATCCACCCCTGGGACAGCCAGCAAGGGGGACTGCCACTCCTGTCCTCCTGGACAAGTCAGACTGAAACACCTTAGACTTCAATATCTTTCCATACTATTACTGTGCCATTACTGTAGCATTGGGGCGGCAGGTAGCATAGGGGTTAAAAAAGCGGGCTAGCAACCAGAGGGTTGCCGGTTGGACAGAGAAAAAATGTCTGACAGGGAAAACATTTGGCAGGGAAAATGTCTGACAAGGCAAAAAATCTTGTCCTACATGCCATCTCCTGCCTTTGTGCCTTTGAGCAAGCCACTGAAACCCTAAACTGCTCAACGGGCACCATAGTACTGCTGCCTTGCTGCCTTGCTTCAACTGCCTTGCTCCAACCTCGCCAACCTCTGTATGTGTCTTTCCGGGGTTTGGAGTAAAGCAGAATGCAAGTTTCCGCCATTAGACACAATAATGCATTCTTCTTTCATTGAGTTCCTTCGGGAAAGACAACATTCGTTTAAGTTATGAAATAGGAGAGCAGAGGCGGGTAACGAGCTATAATAAGGGGAATCTAGAACACATTTTCCTGAGGCAACACAAATGAGTACCCTGTGGATTTACATTTAACTATAGTAATCCGTTTACTTTCCTTGACAAACGGCATACTATTAGACCCACAATTATCTTCCGACCACTTTGGATTTGCATTTGAATAAAGCTGTATTGCAATCATTTGGCTCAGATCACCAGTATACTTTTACAGTGCTTGCTCTGCCTGGGTTGTTTTTTCAGGTCTTACAGATTACTCTGGCTACCCCTGTCCCCCGGGCTACTGGGGCGGCAGCTGCCAGTCAGTGTGAGCCATTTGCAGGGGGCACCTACTGCCCTGACCCCATGTCCACAGGGCAGCCCAACATTGCTGGAATCTCCCGTAGACCCTCGTGCCCCTGGTAGGTGATGATGTATGAAGGAAGGTCATGTCTTAGGGCCAGGAGTTTTTCATGACCATAAGTGACCTGACTTGGGAAAACTCCAGGCCCTAGTTAAGTAGTTTTTTTCTGACCAAAAAATCTGATTAAGGACAACGCCAGGCCCTAATAAGTGTGAGGGCGCCGAGTTTTTCCTGATGTAGAATGTGTGTGTGTGTGTGTGTGTGTGTGTGTGTGTGTGTGTGTGTGTGTGTGCGCGCGTGCGTGCTGGTCAGGTGCGGTCTCAGAGAGGCTGTATAAGGCTGACTCCTACTGTGGGCCCCAGACTGCAGAACCTGAAATCTGTCCTGAAGGCTACCTCTGAGGGATCTCACACCTACAACACACCAAACCAAGGCCTAACTTAAAACCATGATGTAATACTTACCCCTGTTCCTAGGCACATTCATTATGGTCCTTAACATGACAAGAAACAGTAACATTTATTTAAATTTATGCCATGACATCATATATTTACTTTGAAGATAACATATACAATCTGATCATTTGTCATTCCACAGTTGCACGTTTCCCTTCTACTGTCCTGCCAACAGCTCTGCCATGCTGTCCTGTGAGGGGGGCTCTGTGCCTCTCAACACCAGTGGCCCCAGAGCCTCCCAGGAGAGCAGCTGTGGGCTGTGTGAGGCAGGGACCTACTGACCTACCGACCCCCACCCTCACTGTCTCACCTGCCCACCAGGGTACCGCTGCCCTCCAGGTTAGCTGTTTGTGTTATTTTTAGTTTAGCGTGATTGCTTTAGCAAGATTTAGCAATGCTTTCCACAATCCATCCATCTTTTCAACCCTCCTTTATCCATTCGTTCATTCTTCCAACCTTCATTCATCCTTCCAATTTTTCACCGATCCACCCAACTTTCAAAGTTTTATCTATTCGTCTATACTTTCTTAGCCTCGTACGAACCATCCCTGTCTACCGTGTAGCGAAACAGAATGTAAGCTTGTGAGATCAGGATGGTTCATACGAGGCTAATACCTTCTTGCCTACTTAAATTAATCCTACCACCCATCATCCATCTATCATATTGTCATCTTCTTTCCATCCATACATCTATCCATTCTTCAAGCCTTTCCTTTATACATTTTTCCATCCATTCTTCTTTCTTCATCCATCACACGTTTCATCTTTCTTGATTTCAAAGGCTTCCTGACCGTAAAGCTGTCCAATATTTTCTGTCCATCAGGGACAGAGCACTACCACAGCAACCCCTGTCTCCTGGGCTACGTGTGTCCGCTGGGCTCATCCAGTCCTGTCCCTTGCACCCCCTGATTATTTTGCTAATCTCTCCAACGCTGAACACCTGGAGGACTGCTATCAATGTCCACCTGATACCGTCAACCATCTGGATGCCCAGAGAGCCTGTTCCTCTACTGCACCCCAAAGCCTGATCCAACAGGCCTACTACACTAAGGGCCGGGAGTTTTTCCTGATCACGTGACCAGACCAGGAACAACTCCTTACCCTTTGTGTGTTTGTGTGTATGTGTGCATTTTTGTGTAACATAATTAGGGCCATGTGTTTTGGACTATCATGTCACATTAGCTAGATTTTAATAATAATAATGATAATAAAAGTAACAATAATAATGGTAACACTTTATTTTACACGTTAACCACTAATTAGTAGTTTATAAGTTTGTATATAAGTAGCTTAAAGGCCTTTATTAGGTCTTATTAGTCATATATTAGGCCTTATTTCAGTGATTTGTTATTCAAACATAAGTCATGTAATACTGGCTAATCCTTAATAACCGAATTATTAACTATAATAAAGGCATATTTATAGATAATAAAGAGCAAGTGACACAAGAAACCGATTCTTAGTAAGCTGTCTCAATGTGGGACTAATTAGGGCATACTACCTCAATATGTGTTCCCTATTCTGAATTGTGACTATATTATTACTTGCAGAATTGTTTTCTCCAGGAATGACCTCAGTGCACTGACAGTGGCATACCTCCCCTCACGTATGCCATTCAGCCAACATTCTCACGGCGAGATGAAAGATCTGAGATATAGGGTGGGGCTAAACCAACCCTAGCCTTAAATGTGATTAATATAGTTTGTAAATCTTTTCTCAAAGTGACTGGTAGCCAGTGTAGAAAATCTAAAATAGGTGTGATATGGTTACATTTCCTGGTGCCTGTTAAAAGCCGAGCTGAAGCGTTTCGAACTCACTGTAGACGATGGAGAGATTTTGTACATTCAGCTTGATGTATAGGCCAGGGTTAAAGAAGACCCCGTTTCTGGCCGTTTGCTTTACATTTGTGGACAAATATCCAAGTTTATCTACAATCTGAATTCTAGCAAGGTAGGGGCCAAATACAACCTTCGATTTTTTTATCATTGAGCTGAAGAAAATTGTCAGACAGCCAACATTTGATTTCAGCAAGACACTTGTGAAGGTTAGCTATGCTAGCTTTGGTCACTGGGTCTTATTTGTAAATAGAGCTGTGTGTTATCCGCATAGCAGTAAAACTGAATTTTATGATTGCGAATGATCTCAAAAAAGGGAACCATAGACAAGGAAAAAAGGATTGGGCCCAGAATTTACCCCTGAGGGACACCGTAGTGAATAGGTGCTTGGGACAATACTGAGCCACCCATTCTCACTGAGAAAAGTGCATTTTTGAGATGTGGGAGTGCTCAGAGATCGCGATAGATAAGTAGTTAGCTCTTGCATCTTGAATAGCAACATTGTAATTTCTCATAGAATACTTGGAAGTATGCAGGCCTTCCATTTATGTTATGCATTTCGAATTTCACTTTTTAAAGCACACGTGTGGTTATTTAACCAGATTGAGACACTGGCAGACAATTTATTATTGATTTTAACTGGTGCCACTGAGTCTAAAGTAGCCTGACAATACACTACATGACCAAAAGTATGTGGACACCTGCTCGTCGAACATCTCATTCCAAAATCATGGGCATTAATATGGGGTTGGCCCCCCCCCCCCCCCCCCCCTTGCTGCTATAACAGCCTCCACTCTTCTGGGAAGGCTTTCCACTAGATGTTGGAACATTTCTGCTGGTACTTGCTTACATTCAGCCACAAGAGCATTAGTGAGGTCAAGCATTGATGGTGGACGATTTGTCTGGCTCGCAGTCGGCGTTCAATTCATCCCAAAGGTGTTCGATAAGGTCAGGGCTTTGTACAGGCCAGTCAAGTTCTTCCACACTGATCTCGACAAACCATTTCTGCATGGACCTTGTTTTATGCACGGTGGCATTGTCATGCTGAAACAAGAAAGGCCCTTCCCCAAACTGTTGCCACAAAGTTTTGTCTAGAATGTGATTGTATGCTGTCGCGTTAAGATTTCCCTTCACTGGACCTAAGGGGCCTAGCCCGAACCATGAAAAACAGCCCCAGACCATTATTCCTCCTCCACCAAACTTTACAGTTGGCACTATGCATTGGGACAGGTAGCGTTCTCCTGGCATCTGCCAAACCCAGATTCGTCCGTCAGACTGCCAGATGGTGAAGCGTGATTCAACACGGCAGAGAACACGTTTCAATGGCGGCGAGCTTTACACGAATCCAGCTGATGCTTGGCATTGCGCATGGTGATCTTTGGCTTGTGTGCGGCTACTCGGCCATGGAAACCCATTTCATAAAGCTCCCGACGAACAGTTCTTGTGCTGACGTTGCTTCCAGAGGCAGTTTGGAATTCTGTAGTGAGCGTTGCAACCTGAGAACAGGTGATTTTTACACACTACATGCTTCAGCACTCGGCGGTCCTGTTCTGTGAGCTTGTGTGGTCTACCGCTTTGCGGCTGAGTCGTTGTTGTTCCTAGAGGTTTCCATTTAATAATAACAGCACTTTCAGGTGACTGGGGCAGCTCTAGCAGGGCAGAAATTTGAAGAACTGACTTGTTGGAAAGGTTGCATCCTATAATGGTGCCACATTGAAAGTCACTGAGCTCTTCAGTAAGGCCGTTCTACTGCCAATGTTTCTCAATGGAGTTTGCATAGATTTTATACACCTGTGTGGCTGAAATAGCCGAATCCACTTATTCGAAGGTGTGTCTACAAACTTTTGTATATATAGTGTACGTCATCGAAACTGTTCACCAAATTATCGGTGTGAAGACAAAGCACAGGATCAGTGCTAGGGGATAGAAAAGCATTTGTAAATTTACTAGCAGTTGTGGAGTTAATGACACGAGAGCGAGTGGGGAAAGACATTTTTGGAGGAGGAGGATAAAGCATTTTAAAAACAATACTGAGATGGTCAGTGTTGACATCAATAGTTTCCAAGTTATCAATATTCAGACCATAGGACAGCACAATATCAAGAGTATGGCCTTTGTTGTGTGTAGGCCTTGTGGCATGTAGCACAAGTTAAAGGTTAAAGGTTGTATCTGGAGTGAAACGCGCTTTTATAAGTCCAGTCACTTTTATAAGTCCATCGCATATTAAAAACAGTTTTGATCACCACAATTAAAGAGCTACATTTTGTTTCATTTTTACCCGTTTTTCTTCCCAATTTCGTGATTACAATCTTGTCTCATCGCTGCAACTCCCCAACGGGCTAGGAGAGGCGAAGGTCGAGTCATGCGTCTTCCGAAACACGACCCGCCAAACCGCGCTTTTTAACATCCGTGTGCTTAACCCGGAAGCCAGCCCACCAACGTGTCGGAGGAAACATCGTTCAACTGACAACCGAAGTCAGCCTGCAGGCAGCCTGCCGGCCCGCCACAAGGAGTCGCTAGAGAGCGATGAGCCAAGTAAAGCCCCCCCCGGCCAAACTCTCCCCTAACCCTGGCCAACGAGGGGCCAAACACCAGGCTTTAGTGACGCTGCAACACTGCAATGCAGTGCCTTCGACTGCTGCACCACTCGGGAGGCCAAGAGCTACTATTTTTATTTCTCAACTGGTAATTGAAGCATGCCTTCCATTCGCCATTCAAGTGCATAGGCAACGGTAGGCAGGCTATCAGTGGATCACCCATCACTTTGCAATGTGAGCTGGAGGCAGTTTCCATTTTTAATGTTTTACTTCATATCTTGAGGCATGTCTTACCTTGCTTCAAAGTAGCATAGGCAAATTCTGACCATAGAATTTTTTTATAAAGACTGCCATTGAAACTTTCTTTCATTGTCCAAAAGCACAATCCTAGTCATATTAGTAACCCATCCTAGTTGTTGCATCTTTAGATTCCCCTTCTGTCTAAGTTTCTAGAGATTTATCACTAGCACGTTTTCCATCCAAATGGCGACAGACTCATGCGAATATTCAAAAATATGCGCATTTTCTCACGATGTTTCCATCAAATTGACTTGTTGCAAATAAAACGCTTTACGTGATACCTTTTGCGGTTAAATTCCCATGTATCAAATAAAAAAATACATTTCCATCGCATTTAACTTTCCTGATGGTTTTCTCACAAAAAAGTTTGCATTATATAGCGAGTATGCCCACTCTGGTATTGGCACGTGCGCTCTAGCTAACAGCGCTACCTGCACGCTTTTATCCTAAACGTACTTTACACAAAGGTTGGATGTAAACCTGGTTATAGTCACATATGGAACCGCTCACATCAGGTGCGCTGTTTAGAATGGTGTGATCCCACAAATTGCATTTTGACAAATGTTTAAAATGACGTTTTATTGGCTACTTCATTACAGCAGTTGCATGTTACGTTAAGAAGAATGGCCATAATCTAAATGAGATTACTGTCATTCTAAGCACCGTGAGTGGATGCCTTAATGGGTTATGCACCCTATGCATATGGGTCCGGTACATCTCTGGTGGCCGGTCAATTAAAATCTTCCCGGTTAGGAAACCCTGAAGCGGAGACAAGCGCACACACACACACAAAGCTCCACTGAGTAAAGTTATTGCCACTCTTGTATACAGGGCCAATGTGTTGTTGTATTGTTGCTGACTGTGTATAGTAATTGTGTGGTAAGCAACTATAGGGACCTTGTAGACAGACATGCTGCCAATCAGCCCTTAGACCACCAGGGCTTTGTCCCAAATGGGACCCTATTCCCAATCCCTGTAGAGTGCACTATTTTTGCCCAGAGCTCTGGTCAACCAACCAACCACACAGGCCTTCAACCAACCAACCACACACGCAGCAACCACTGTTCTAAGCCAAGGGAAATGGATGCACTGATTCACAGATTGATCACGCTCTCTCTGTAGGGGCCATTGAATTGACTCGTTGTTGCCTGTTTACAAGCAGCAGCCAACGGTGAATCAGTTCAGTCACTCTCCCTCTCTCTTCTCATATTACCTCAACAACAATGGCTGCATTCACTATGTGCAGCACCAGGGGTTGACTGACTGTCAACAAGGGGACAATTGGCTACCTCCTCGTCCGTACGGAACATTATATAACCAGCCTCGTCTGATTCACCGGCTGGCTGGCTAACAAATCACTGGTGAGGTCAGGAGAGGTGCTGCTCGGTGGGGTCAAACAAGACATGGTATCAAGTAATAATGTTTGTACCATGTTTTGTGCTGCTACCATGTTGTCATGTTGTGTTGCTGCCGTGCTATGTTGATGTCTTAGGTCTCTCTTCATGTAGTGTTGTCTCTCGTCGTGATGTGTTTTATCCTATATTTTTAATCAAATATTATTTGTCACATGCACCGAATACAACAGGTGTAGACCTTAAAGTGAAATGCTTACTTACAAGCCCTAACCAACAATGCATTTAAAAAATAAATAATTAAACACCAAAAAATAAGAAAAAAGTAACATAATTAAAGAGCAGCAGCAAAATAACAATAGCGAGGCTATATACAGGGGGTACCTGTACAGAGTCAACGTGTGGGGGCACCAGTTAGTCAAGGTAATTGCGGTAATATGTACATGTAGGCAGAGTTATTAAAGTGACTATGCATAGATAATAACAGAGTAGCAGCAGTGTAAAAGAGGGGGGTCAATGAAAATAGCCTTGGTAGCCATTTGATTACATGTTCAGAAGTCTTATGGCTTGGGGGTAGAAGCTGTTTAAAAGCCTCTTGGACCTAGTCTTGGCACTCCGGTACGGCTTGCCATGCAGTAGCAGAGAAAACAGTCTATGATTAGGGTGGCTGGAGTCTTTGACAATTCTTAGGGCTGTCCTCTGACACCGCCTGGTATAGAGGTCCTGGATGGCAGGAAGCTTGGCCCCAGTGACGTACTGGGCCGTACGTACTACCCTCTGTAGTGCCTTGCAGTCGGAGGCCGAGCAGTTACCATACCAGGCTGTGATGCAACCAGTCAGGATGCTCTCGATGGTGCAGCTGTAGAACCTTTTGAGGATCTGAGGACCCATGCCAAATCTTTTCAGTCTCCTGAGGGGGAAAAGGTGTTGTCGTGCTCTCTTCACAACGGTCTTGGTGTGTTTGGACCATTTTAGTTTGTTGGGGATGTGGACAACAAGGAACTTGAAGCTCTCAACCTGCTTCACTACAGCCTCGTCAATGGGAATGGGGGTGTGCTCGGTCCTCCTTTTCCTGTAGTCCACAATCATATCCTTTGTCTTGATCACATTGAGAGAAGGGTTGTTGTCCTGGCACCACATGGCAAGGTCTCTGACCTCCCTAAAGGCTGTCTGTTGTGTAATCGGCAAACTTAACTTCTTATGGCTGGGGGCAGTATTGAGTAGCTTGGATGAATAAGGTGCCCAGAGTAAACTGCCTGCTACTCAGGCCCAGTTCCTAATATATGCATGTTATTAGTAGATTTGGATAGAAAACACTCTGACGTTTCTAAAACTGTTTGAATGATGTCTGTGTGTCAGAACTCATATGGCAGGCAAAAACCTGAGAAAAGATCCAACCAGGAAGTGGGAAATCTGAGGTTTGTAGTTTTTCACCTCATCGCCTATCGAATATACAGTGGGATATTGGTCATATTGCACTTCCTAAGGCTTCCACTAGATGTCAACAGTCTTTAGAACCTTGTTTGATGCTTCTACTGTGAAGGAGGGGGAAATGAGGTCTCTTTGAGTCATGGGTCTGGCAGAGTGCCATCAGCTGACCACGCGCGTTCACGTGAGAGAGTTAGCTTGCGTTCCATTCCATTTCTGAAGACAAAGGAATTCTCCGGTTGGAACATTATTGAAGATTTATGTTAAAAACTTCCTAAAGATTGATTCTATACTTCGTTTGACATGTTTCTACGAACTGTAATATGACTTTTCATCTGAACTTTCGCATGGACTTGCCCCAAGGTATTTGGACATAAATGATGGACTTTATGGAACAAATCAAACATTTATTGTGGAACTGGGATTCCTGGGAGTGCATTCTGATGAAGATCATCAAAGGTAAGTGAATATTTATAATGCTATTCTGACATCTGTTGACTCCACAACATGGTGGATATCTTCATGGCTTGTTTGTGCTCTGAGCGCTGTACTCAGATTATAGCATGGTGTGCTTTTTCCGTAAAGGTTTTTTGAAATCTGACACAGCGGTTGCATTAACTTCTTATGGCTGCAGGGGCAGTATTGAGTAGCTTTAATGAAAGGTGCCCAGAGGTGCCCATAGTAAACTGCCTGCTTCTCAGTCCCAGTTGCTAATATATGCATTTTATTATTCGTATTGGATAGAAAACAATCTGAAGTTTCTAAAACTGTTTGAATGATGTCTGTGAGTATAACAGAACTCATATGGCAGGCAAAAACCTGAGAAAAAATCCAAACAGGAAGTGGGAATTCTGAGGTTGGTCGATTTTCAACCAAGACCCTATTGAATACACAGTGGGATATGGATGAGTTTGCACTTCCTACGGCTTCCACTAGATGACAACAGTCTGTAGAACCTTGTCTGATGCCTCTACTGTGAAGTGGGGCCGAAGGAGACAGGAATTAGTCAGGTCTATCATGACCTGACCATGCGCGTTCACATGAGAGGGAGCTCTGTTCCATCGCACATCTGAAGTCAATGTAATTCTCCGGTTGGAACGTTACTGAATATTTATGTTAAAAACATTCTAAAGATTGATTCAATACATCGTTTGACATGTTTCTACTGACTGTTACGGAACTTTTTGACATTTCGTCTGCTTTTAGTGAACGCGCTTCCTGACTTTGGATTTGTTTACCAAACACGCTAACAAAAACAGCTATTTGGACATAAATTATGGACATTACCGAACAAAACAAACATTTCTTGTGGGAGTCCTGGAAGTGCATTCCGACGAAGATCAGCAAAGGTAAGTGATGATTTATAATGCTTTTTATGAGTTTTGTTGACTGCACAATTTGGCGGGTAACTATGGCTTCCTTTTGTGGCTGAACGCTGTTCTCAGATTATTGAATATTGTGCTTTTGCCGTAAAGCTTTTTGAAATCTTACACAGCGGTTGCATTAAGAACAAGTGTATCTTTAATTCTATGTAAAACATGTATCTTTCATCAAAGTTTATGATGAGTATTTATGTTATTTGACGTGGCTCTCTGCAATTTCTCCGGATATTTTGGAGGCATTTCTGAACATGGCGCCAATGTAATCTGAGGTTTTTGGATGTAAATATGAACTTTATCGAACAAAACATATATGTATTGTGTAACATGAAGTCCTATGAGTGTCATCTGATGAAGATCATCAAAGGTTAGTGATTCATTTTATCTCTATTTCTGCTTTTTGTGACTCCTGTCTTTGGCTGGAAAAATGGCTGTGTTTTTCTGTGATTTTGCGGTGACCTAACATAATCGTTTGTGGTGCTTTCGCTGTAAAGCCTATTTGAAATCGGACACTTTGGTGGGATTAACAACAAGATTACCTTTAAAATGGTATAATATAAATGTATGTTTGAGGAATTTTAATTATGAGATTTCTGTTGTTTGAATTTGGCACCGTTAACGGGATTGCAGCCATAAGAAGTTTTAAGGAGAGGTTTATCTAAAGTTAGATGTATAATACTTGTATCTTTTATCAATGTTTATTATGAGTATTTGTTTATTAAATTATTGATTATTATTATATTATTATTTGTGCCCTGGTCCTATAAGAGCTCTTTGTCAGTTCTCACCAGCCGGGTTTTGACTAAAACTCACTCTCATTCTTATGTTTAATAAATGTATCGTATAGTGTGTGTGTGGCAGGCTTACAATGATGGCAAAAAACTATATTTGAGAGTGCGCTGACCCTGGTGCTAGAGGGGGTACGCAGCTGGAGGTTGAATGTTTGAAGGAGTACGGGACTATAAAAAGTTTGGGAACCACTGCTCCAGTGGAATACATCTACGGTGGAGAATGGTCAGCCAGACGCAACCAAACGATCAATACTGGTTTATTCTATTAGCTTTTATTAGCTTGGCTAATAGCTTTCAGGAAGTGTGCCAGCCATTTATCTGATATCTGATCTTACCACAGTTATGATTGAGAGTTGGTAGATAGCAGGGAATGGCTCTACTAACAGCTCTCTGGTCAGAAATCAATCATGGCATATAATGGGTTCTCTGAATTGTATTTTCAGAGGTGTATTGTATTTCCACTGCAGCAGGTCCATTAAAAATCAGCAGTCCAGTGGAATTACCCATTCAATTCTGATAGTGAGCATGGCTGAGAAGTCTTCAGGTCATGCAACAGGACATGCTTTTTGAAAACCATCCATTTGACCAGGGACACCTTGCTGTGCAAGTGAAACTCCTCTCTGAAAACCTCCTTCTGAAAAGCCACTATCTACAATTATTGACTTCTATCTTTTGTTTTTGTCTCATCCTGAATGGCCAGGGCTGCAGGGGAGTGGGAGAGGGGGCCGAGGCTGAGGAGCCTGCAGTCTACCGTGGAGGAGGTGACTAACTCAGTTAAATTACTCACTGCCTTAATGATGATAGGTTCATAGTCATGATGAGTTAATCCCCATCTACACCGCAATTTCACAACCACCCATGCATGGTACAGTACATACAGTTGAAGTCGGAAGTTTACATACACCTTAGCCAAATACATTTAAATTCAGTTTTTCACAATTCCTGACATTTAATCAGAGTAAAAATTCCCTGTCTTAGGTCAGTTAGGATCACCACTTTATTTTAAGAATGTGAAATATCAGAATAATAGTAGAGAGAATGATTTATTTCAGCTTTCATTTCTTTCATCACATTCCCAGTGGGTCAGAAGTTTACATAGACTCAATTAGTATTTGGTAGCATTGCCTTTAAATTGTTTAACTTGGGTCAAACGTTTCGGGTAGCCTTCCACAAGCTTCCCACAATAAGTTGGGTGTATTTTGGATTGAGGTCAGGGCTTTGTGATGGCCACTCCAATACCTTGTCTTTGTTGTCCTTAAGAAATTTTGCCACAGCTTTGGAAGTATGCTTGGAGTCATTGTCCATTTGGAAGACCCATTTGTGACCAAGCTTTAACTTCCTGACTGATAATTTGTGATGTTGCTTCAATATATCCACGTAATTTTCCTACCTCATGATGCCATCTATTTTGTGAAGTCCCTCCTGCAGAAAAGCACCCCCACAACATGATGCTGCCACTCCCGTGCTACACAATTGGGATGGTGTTCTTCGGCTTGCAAGCCTCCCCCTTTTTCCTCCAAACATAACAATGTTCATTATGGCCAAACAGTTCTATTTTTGTTTCATCAGACCAGAGGACATTTCTCCTAAAAGGACGATCTTTGTCCCCATGTGCAGTTGCAAACCGTAGTCAGGCTTTTTTATGGCGGTTTTGGAGCAGTGGCTTCTTCCTTGCTGATCAGCCTTTCAGGTTATACCGATATGGGACTCGTTTTACTGTGGATATAGATACTTTTGTACCTGTTTCCTCCAGCATCTTCACAAGGTCCTTTGCTGTTGTTCTGGGATTGGTTTGCACTTTTCGCACCAAAATACGTTCATCTCTAGGAGACAGAACGCGTCTCCTTCCTGAGCGGTATGACGGCTGCATGGTCCCATGGTGTTTATACTTGCGTACTATGTTTTGTACAGATGAACATGGTACCTTCAGGTGTTTGGAAAATGTTCCCAAGAATGAACCAGACTTGTTTAGGTCTACAATTTTATTTCTGAGGTCTTGGCTGATTTCTTTTGATTTTCCCATGATGTCAAACAAAGACGCACTGAGTTTGAAGGTAGGCCTTGAAATACATCCACAGGTACACCTCCAATTGACTCAAATTATGTCAATTAGCTTCTAAAGCCATGACATTATTTTCTGGAATTTTCCAAGCTGTTTAAAGGCACAGTCAACTTAGTGCATGTAAACTTCTGACCCACTGGAATTGTGATACAGTGAATTATAAGTGAAATAATCTGTCTGTAAACAATTGTTGGAAAAATTACTTGTGTCATGCACAAAGTAGATGTCCTGGCCGACTTTCCAAAACTATAGTTTGTTAACAAGAAATTTGTGGAGTGGTTGAAAAATAAGTTTTTATGACTCCAACCTAAGTGTATGTAAACTTCTGACTTCAACTGTATACAGTCATGTACAAGATTATTTGCCCCACTAGATGAATAGTTAACGTTTTTGATTATACCCACATATCCCACATATCACAGACACGGAAATACAATGGGTAATAGGTTCAGGAGTATTTTGCTCTGCCATTTCCATTTTGGTATCGATTTTCCATTTTATACGCAAATTCACCTCTAGGATGACAACACAGCTAAGCCATGATAATGTACAAGTGAGGCTATTTCTATCAATGACATGATCAGTAGTCTTGCGTTGGCATTTTAAGTTAATATTATTATCCACTTTCTCCACCAATGCTTCCCAAGGAATCCTGACTGGAAAGTTTGAGCTGGAGGAACTCGACGTGAAAATTATTTTCTACAAGCTGGAGGATCAGAACCTGCATTTGGCATCCCAGCTGGCCAGGCACCGCAAGGACACCCATGAGTTCTACCGAAATATCTGCCAACAGACGGATGCCCTGAGGGTACGCAAAAAATGGCATAATAGGACGGGAGAAAGTAACAGCTACTATTCAACTAATATTTGAAATCTTTCAAATACTTTGCCTGCCTGGAAGGCCAAGTGAGCACGGTTTGCACTTTTGGGACTTTTCTATTGGCTCCATTGCAACAGCCATGGTCAATTTAACACAGATTAAGTTTTTTAAATGATTTCAAGTTGTATTTTAACCCAGGTGAGAAATAGTCCTCCTCAAATCTGCAAAGTAAAAGAACATAAACATATATCAGACCTATCGGTCCTTTGAACAGTGCAACTAGTGGTTTTATGTTTTATTAGGATGTTCTGGAGAACATGGAACCCAACATGTTGAGTCTGTTGAAAGAGCTGTTGAAACATGATGCCTTGCAGAATGATCCATACACCAATACTGATGCAGATGGAGATGGACATTTCCAATCAACACAAGGTAAGACTGAATGATGTCAATCAGTGGCCAATAAGACATTTATTCCGTGATATACTGTACAATCATGTGCATACACAATGCTATGTCTCAGAGATAATGTAATGTATTGCATTGCTATACTATGACCAGTATTCAATCCAACGCAGATTTAAGACCAGCGCACAGCAATAGACCTTTAAAGGCAATTTCCCTGACGCTTGCAGAAATCACATTCTATTGTAAACATTGTAGATGTTGGCTCAAGGCAACTGCAGTGTACAGGTCTTTTTTCTGTATTTATCGGACTCCCTACCTTTTACCTGTCATCAGAGCAGTCAGTGGTGCTGATGAGGGCTGTAGTCAGAGCTTTGGAGGCAGTCCTGTACAGACTGAGTGGAGAGGGCTGGCAGCAGCAGGACATGATAGCAGCACACTGCCACGCAGACACCAGGGAGTGTGAGCTGCACACAGGCTACACACAGGTAAATGGCTATCTCTTCCAAAGGTTATATATACACTCGGTGGCCCGATTTATTAGGTACACCACCCCATTCACATGGCTGTGGCTTGCTATATAAAGCAGGCAGACAGGCATTGAGGCATTCAGTTACTGTTTGATTGAACGTTAGAATGGGCAAAACGAGTGACCTAAGCGACTTTGAGCATGGTGTGATCATCGGTGCCAGGTACGCCGGTCCTAGTATCTCAGAAATGGCCCGTCTCCTGGGCTTTTCACGCACAACAGTGTCTAGGGTTTACAGAGAATGGTGCAACAAACAAAAAACATTCTGTAAGCGCAGTCGTGTGGCGCAGTACAACAGTGGTGTGCAGAAAGGCATCTCGGAACATACAACTCATCGGTCCTTGTCCCGGATGGGTTATTGCAGCAGACGACCACACCGGCTTCCACTCCTATCAGCTAAAAACTAGAAGAAGTTTTCACCAACACTGGACAATTGAGGAGTGGAAAAACATTGCCTGGTCTGACAAATCCCGGTTCTTGTTGCGTCATGCTGATGGCAGAGTCGGGATTTGGTGTAAGCAGTAGGAGTTCATGCCTTGTGTCAACGGCGGTGGTGTAAGGATGTTAGGAATGTTTTCCTGGCACACGTTAGGTCCCTTGATACCAGTTGTGCAATGTTGCCTTGTAATGTTGCCAGAATTCTGGCTGTTCTGGAGGCGAAGGGGAGGGTCCGACCCATAATATGTGCTATTTAGCAGACACTTTTATCCAAAGCGACTTAGTCATGAGTGCATATGTTTTTTAACATATGGGTGGTCCAGGGAATCTAACCAACTATCCTGGCAATGCAGGCGCCATGCTCTACCAACTGAGCTATAGAGGACCAGCGCCATTCCTGTATTTACATTTTCTCTGAGAATCTAAAGGAATATGGGACGTGGATGTTGTTTCTAACTCATCGACTAATACCTCATCATAGTATTTCCGTTTTCAGTTTTCCTCAGCCAACATGACCAAACCTGCATCAGGCCATGAGACAGGACCACCACCTCATGATCTAGTACACATGTTTTCCCCCCTCGTGTACACCTGTAGACTCATTCACCAGATGTGGGTATATTTCTACACAACTTCTTATAGGAATGACTAGAAGAGCCAGGCATATTGCGAGAATATGTAACCTCGGTCCACTGTAAATTCAGTAGATAGTGTTAAGTTGTGAAGTGAGGAGACACGGACACCGTAGTTGGGGCACGTTTAGGAAGAGTGGTTTTGTTTACTGAATCTGAAAGACTTTAATACTTTTCAACGCAGTATTTTTAAACTTGGTCAACTTGCATCGCCCTATGGAGTGGGACATGCAACTAGTCCCACACATATAGGACATTGTTGTGTATTCATTTCTGACTTCTGATTTCTTTGTACTAGTACACCTACAGAGCACAGCCCCCCTGTCTGACTGAGCAGGAACTGTCCAAACTAGTGGCCATGACCCCTCTGTTCAGGAGATACAGGAGTCCCTCCAGAACCTATCCAGTGTAGACAGAGGTTAGGGACAGCTTGAACCTCTCGAAAACCCCATGTTTCTCTTCTCTGAGATAAGAGATTATCCTCTAACTGTTGATTGAAATGTTGGAGATAACAGCTGTGACTCGAGACGGACTGGAGTCCAAGGCAATATTGACTCGAGTGCCCATCATGGGCTATGGTCAATTATACTGTAAACCAATAAATGCTGCATATTACTTTTATTCACATACATTCTTTAAAAACTGAAATAAATATTGATACACCAATCAATTAAAATATCATTACTCTCATAATACAGAAATTGTTCAGTAAGACACTCAAAAAGACGATCTTAGTGTTTGTCTGGTTAGCTGACTTGTACAGTACACTAATGATGTCCTCTGACACTATAGTTTGTATTCCAGCCAGTACTGACAAGACCACAGAGGACCCAGCAGTGCACCTGATCCCCGTTGCCCTGGACAACCTCTCCCCACAGCTCTTTGCCTTCTTCCTGTTCGGCTGTCATGTTGTGAAATTGCTGTGCAACACCTAAATCTCCCCCCCCCCCGGTCACGCTGCTTCTGGCCAAAATGGTTCCTGTCTCAGCCTACGAGGGCGTGGTGTCACACTGCGACGGGCACTTTTATTTTGACACCACCAATCCGATTCTGTATCTCTGTGAGGCAAAGCTTGAGAGTGTTGGTTTATTGCCACTCTCCTACAGACTATGGCCTTTATTGCTTCAGGTAAATAGATAAGAAATAACGTTGTGAAGCATGGTCACATATTAAGCAGATCTCGTTGTACTATTTTGTTGTTGATGTTCTCCCACACTAGGTTTATCATGTCAAATTATCTTCCTGTATTAGGTTCCAAGCCTGAAAGCTTCATGCAAGCCCTCCATCATGCTATCTCAGCTTTGAGCCTTCAGCTCTTTCGCATATGAAGCAAACAAGGTAATAAGCCTTGACGTTTCTGTAACCCATTTATTCAAAGTTAAATATACTGTAATGATGAGTGCAGCAAGCAGACTTTTGCCTTACTTTTACAGGCAAAGAGGGACACCTCACTGAATTCAGACCAGTCTCCTGGGAAGTTAGTGGAGGACTTTCTCAATGTCTCTGTCCCCACTGAAAGCCAGTTAACAGAGCACCTCTCGTCAGACAGGTTTGTGTTACATTTTTGAAAATTACTTCATGAAAATTGTAAAACAATGTTTACAATCCTTTATTTTATTAATTCGATTTTAGACTTCAGCGATAAAATCATTTCTATTTGCAAATGATATTAAACGGGATGAGCCGGCGCCAGCTAGACGGCAACAGTCCAGAGGAAAAGGAGCAGACCAGAGAACACCCACACCCAGAGCCAGACAACCATAGAGCAGATGGTCAGTAGGAACACAGTAATTCTCCAGACCATGAAGATCTAGAAAGCAGGGTACCAAAGAACCATAAACTAAAAGATAACCAGAGCCCATACAATCAGGAAGTAGAAAGCCAGGGATCAAGCAGTCAGATGACAAGCATGGGTAAAACAGGCTACACAGAACTAGATGTATGGGAATGAGCCAGTCAGAAGCATGTGAAAATGGGGCACTAATGAAGTGTGTGGTTTTGGTATGATTTGTCTTCTCGTGATTTTGTTCATCACATCTGATTTAATCAAACTGGTCATTTTCATTGGACTGATATTTATTAAAAATATGAATTATGCTTGTCGCCTAGTAGAAATACTTCCCAGTGTCACGTCCGTCGAAAGGAGCGGACCAAGGCGCAGCGTGCGTAGAGTTCCACATACTTTATTATAAAGTGAAACTTAACAAAAACAACAAAGAATAAATGAACATCCAGTACAGAGCGCACTTAGGCACTAACTGAAAACAATATCCCACAACACAGGTGGGAACAATGGGCAACTTAAGTATGATCCCCAATTAGAGACAACGATAAACAGCTGCCTCTAATTGGGAACCATACAAATACCAACATAGAAATAGAAACGCTAGAAACCCCCCTAGTCACGCTATGACCTATACACCATAGAGAACCCAGAGGGCGTGACACCCAAGTCATCGGCCCTACATATCTTTCAGGCTTCAGCCACTATTGTCAAATCAATACATCACAGTTTCATTGGATGACCAGTCTGTTCTGGCCCCTGCTTCTCTTTGTTTCAACCCAACATCTTTGTACGAGTGACCCAGAACGTTTTAAGAGTATTTATTCATATTTTATTACGCAATATTCTTTCTTATTACGCAATATTCTTTCTTCCGTTAATGGTCATTTCCTTCTCTCTCCGAGCAGCGGTAAATGTATTATCATCAATCCAACCCCTGGACCCATTCCAGGCTGAGTAATCTAGACAATAGGCACTCTGCTAATAGAAAAGGAGTATTCCTACAGGTGGGTGGGGATGGGAGGGTTAGACTGTGAGCAGATTGAGGAGGTCAGCTGGACCAGTCGTCAATGGCTATCAGTATCAGGGCCCACAACTCGGTGCCAAGTCCCGGGTTAAAATGGGGTGATGCCCCTTAGGAAGTTCCATTCGGCTGACTCAGCCTGACAGACCCTATCATGGAGATTAGGAACAATGTCTCACTAAAAATCATATCTCATACCACCCAATATCTGACTACTTGTCATACCTCTCTCAGCTGGCACTGTACTCATAGAAAAAGGGTTGCCAAATGGTTATTTGCGGAGGGGTAAGTCAAAGAAGCCTTTATGGTTCTAGGTAGCACCTTTCCTTCTAAGAGTGTAAGCCTGCAGACATCTTTCTCATGTAAGGATTTGCAATATTACAATATTATTTCTGCTCCGGTTGCTTAAACGAGAACAACAGTGTTATTTATAGAAAGTAAAGCCCTGTGTATGTTTTTTTTTCCTCAGGTTGGCATGATGTTACCTTTTGCCAGCTGCTAGTGGAGCCCACAACTATTCCTGTCCCATCACATAACAAATGGACAGACAGCTGCAAAACATAGTCCATGATACAAACACAAAATACTTTTTCCAAATGTTATTTGAACTTGTTTGGTCATTACAGTTTTGTTTGAAGCAGCACATATTTTTGAGGAAACGTGTTTGATAAGGAAGATTTTTCTGGATCCTATGGATACAGACTCACTGTAAGTGTGGCTATTTGATTTCGTTTGGGGGTGGGGATAATGCTGTGTTACATACAATGACTAAGTTATATTTGTTGCAGTATTAAAATCTCTAATTGTGGTACATAAATATTGAAATTGATGAGTATATCAGTAATGCCACAAAAAAAAGATGCTCAGTAACAATGATCAGACCCTTCAAAATCTATCCTCCTCTTCATATAGGAGTGTGTAAACCCCATATGCATGTTTGTATTGAACATCTGAACTACACCACTGGGGATAAGCATATAGTCTAATTCTCATAAATTTAGCACTGAGTTTCAATCATTAAAATGTTTCTATAGTTGCTGGTCAGATTTCGCGGTTAAGTTCCAACATTTCCCATAAGTGTCCACATGCTGTAATCATGTTGTAATCTTGAAATCCCTCCAAATCCCCGAAACTCTGTTCACTTGCCCCGGACACCATGCAGTAATAAACATAGTTAGGGTTTTCTAAACGTTGGAAAAAAGCGTTTTAATGTTTTTTTAAATGTTTTACTAAATCCTTTTAATGTTATTTTTTTTAGGCAAAACATTTAAGTTTGTAAGATTTTTTTTATTTTTTATTTTTTTTATTATTATTTTTTTTTATTTTTTTTTTTACAGCAAATGTATTTCTTATTGGACAGTACAGTACCTTCCTGTTTCACTCTGTTCCAAAAATGTTTTTTCTCCTTACTGAACTCCACCCACTTGTGGTGAGCCTCATAGTTGTGCTAGTTTAAATTTTTGGTCATCCCAATTCACAATCTCATATTTCTACTGAGCCAAAGTGTCACCTGACCAGTGCATCCACTTACCAGTTGGGTGTCAATATCTAATCAGTGTACTTTACTGTAAGTAGGCCACCAGTGATTGTTCTATTTGCTTGGTGTGCATTACCACCACCCTCAAAGCTTAGTGTTGTGTGTTCCTTTATTAGGACATGGATCACTTGATTTTCACCCTACACAGTACCCACTGGGCACAGATATCAATTCAAATTAAATTAAATGTTATTGGTCACATACACATGTTTAGCAGATGTTATTGCGGGTGTAGCGAAATAGTTGTGTTTCCAGCTCCAACAGTGCAGTAATATCTAATAATTTCACAACAATATACACACAATACACACACATCGAAGTAAATGAATGGAATTAAGAATATATAAATATATTGACAAGCAATGTCAGAGCGGCATAGACTAAAATACTGTAGAATAGAATACAGTATATACAAATGAGATGAGTAATGCAAAATATGTAAACATTATTAAAGTGACTAGTGGAACGATTATTAAAGTGGCCAATGATTTCAAGTCTATGTATATAGGAAGCAGCCTCCAATGTGCTACTGATGGCTATTTAACAGTCTGATGGCCTTGAGATTGAAGCTGTTTTTCAGTCTCTCGGTCACAGCATTGATGCACCTGTACTGAGCTAACCTGCTGGATGATAGTGGGATGAAAAGGCAGTGGCTCGGGTGGTTGTTGTCCTTGATGATCTTTTTGGCCTTTCTGTGACATCGGGTGCTGTAGATGTCCTGGAGAGCAGGTAGTTTGCCCCGGTGATGCGTTGGGCAGACCGTACCACCCTCTGGAGTTCCCTGCGGTTGCAGGCGGTGCAGTTGACATACCAGGCGGTGATACAGCCCGACAGGATGCTCTCAATTGTGCATCTGTAAAAGTTTATGAGGGTTTTAGGTGCCAAGACACATTTCTTCAGCCTCCTGAGGTTGAAGAGGTGCTGTTGTGCCTTCTTCACCACGCTGTCTGTGTGGGTGGACCTATGATGTGGATAGGGGGTTGCTCCCTCTGCAGTTTCCTGAAGTCCAAGATCATCGCCTTTGTTTTGTTGATGTTGAGTAAGAGGTTGTGTGCTCCTTTTTTAGTCAGTGATTGTCTGTAGACCCTGCCACATACGTCTCGTGTCTGAGCCGTTGAATTGCGACTCCACTTTGTCTCTATATTGACGTTTTGCCTGTTTGATTGCCTTATGGAGGAAATAACTACACTGTTTGTATTCTGCCATATTCCCAGTCACCTTGCCATGGTTAAATGCGATGGTTCGTGCCTTCAGTTTTGCCCGAATGCTGCCATCTATCCACAGTTTCTGGTTAGGTTAGGTTTAAATAGTTACAGTGGGTACAACATCTCCTATACACTTCCTGATAAACTCAGTCACCGTATCAGTATATTCGTCAATGTTATTCTCGGAGGCTACCCGGAACATATCTCAGTCAGCGTGATCAAAACAATTTGGTCAGACCAGCTTTGAATAGTGAGTTTCTGCCTGTAGGAAGGGAGGAGAAAAAGGGAGTCATAGTCAGATTTTCCGAATGAAGGGTGGAGGAGGGCCTTGTAGGCATCCCGGAAGTTGGAGTAGCAGTGGTCGAGTGTTTTAGCAGTGCGAGTACTACAATTGTTGTGCTGATGGAGCCTTGGCAGCACTTTCCTCAAATTTGCTTTGTTAAAATCCCCAGCTACAATAAATGTGGCCTCAGGATATGTGGTTTCCAGTTTGCATAAAGTCCAGTGAAGTTCTTTGAGGGCCGTTGTGGTATCGGCTTGAGGGGGAATATACCCGGCTGTGACTATAACTGAAGAGAATTCTCTTGGGATGTAATAAGGTCGGCGTTTGATTGTGAGGGATTCTTGGTCGGGTGAACAAAAATACTTGAGTTCCTGTATGTTATCACAATCACACCATGAGTAGTTAATCATGAAACATACATCCCTTTATTCTTCTTCACGGAGAGATTTATTCCTGTTTGTGCGATGAACTGAGAACCCAACTGGCTGTACAGACTCGGACAGTAAATCCCAAGAGAGAAATATTTCTGTGAAACAGAAATCCCTGATGTCTCTCTGGAAGGAAATCCTCGCACTAAGCTTCAACTTTATTATCCAGAGACTGAACATTAGCGAGTAATATACTCGGAACCGGTGTGTGGTGTGCGTTCCTCCTGAGTCGGTCTAGAAGTCCACTCCGAGTACCTTTTGTCCGCGGATGATGTTCTGGGTCAGCCTCTGGAATCATTTCAATGGGGGTTACGTACAAAGGATCTGATTCAGGAAAGTCGCATATTCCAGGTCAAAATGCTGGTAATGCTGGTGAGTTACCGTTGCTCTGATATCCAAAAGTTATTCCCGGCTGTATGTAATAACACAAAAAAATGTCTGGCCTAATAATGTCAGAAATAACATAAAAAAATAAAATACTGCAAAGTTGCCTAGTGGCTAGAAGCACGGCTGCCCTATCTATCGGCGCCATTCAACGACAATTCCACGTTGGTTTCACATAATTCTGTGGAATCAACGTTGATTCAACCAGTGTGTGCCCATTGGGTAGGAACAAATCCATTTGTTTTGTTCTTGGAAATTAGCATGATAAACAACCAGTGTGGTTTCTTCTCAGAGCTGAGCTTCTCCTGTGTTAGTCTAAGGGTTTTGCCTTTTCTCTGCCTTGTTCCCATCATCCGGTCCTTGTGCATCACTGTTGCCATGGTTCCCTTATCTCTGTGATGTGGTACAGCCACCAGGCCTGCCACATTTAGTGTTTCTGAGACACCCAGCCTGCTGGCAACAACACACTGCTTATTCTCCACTGCCATTTTCATTGTTGTTTATGTGTTTTCATTAGAAATAATATGCCGTGGGATTAGTCATTCAAATGATGATTGCTGCCTACTTGCCTGATGCCATGGATATATCAGCCAAGTGCTCTGATATTTAAACATTGAAAAAATGTATGACGTACAACGTCCATAGAAATAGAATGACAACATACTCCAAATGAAATTTGTAATCCATGGTAGAAAGCTGAAATCATTAAACCTACAGTATCCTTTGAGGTAAGCCTTTCTTATTCCTCCATGCACATACTGTAAATCGGCCACTAGATTAAACACAGTGATCTCATTGTTAGATCACACTGAATTTTCTAATTTAAGCACTACATATACACTCTATCTGCTTCATGAAGTTGAATGGAGTTTTCACATATCTTCACTTGATAAACCTTAGGATTTTTCCCAGATTTAAGAACATTGAAGAACAGTCGAAGAGTTTTAAGAGGTCGAAGTGCCATAGAGAAATGTAGAAATACTGGTTAGAAGATTTCGGAATAAATATCACAATAGCTTTACTTTAGATGCTGGGTTCAGAATGAACTGTATTTATGCAATGTATGGAATACTCACACACACACACACTGTACCATCCATTACAGTACAAATCTGAATGATCCTATTCCATATGTCAATGCCTAACAGTTCATTAAACAACGTAGTCTTTCCTAAATAAATGTCTAGGAAGGCAAACATAATTCATACTCAATGTGACTCATGGAGAATAATGGGTATAGTTGACATCATGCCGATCCTTCATAAGTCCTTTAGGGCCGCGTCTCAAAAGTAATACTATTCCCTATAAGTGTACTACAGAGGACCAGGTCCTCTGGTCAAGAGTAGCACACTGTTGGGAATAGGGTGACATTTGAGATGCAGCCCAGGCTTCTTTCACACTAGTGTGTGGGTGAACTGGGGGGGGGGGGGGTATAATGACTGCTCTCAGAGATAATGGCAGAGAGGAGCAGTGAAGCAGAAAGGAATAAAACATAATCGAAAACCTCCTCGCTTTGTGTCAAATGCGGATTAAGTTTTATGTAGACGAAAGGTCATTGCATCATCCTGCTATAAGCACCAAATATGAGAGAGAATCGTGGGGATTGTAAGGTTGCATTAGAAGCTCTGTAGGCTGGTTTTTCTTGGTATGCTCAGAATTATGTGTTTTTCGATGGCCTACACATGCCCTAGTTTAATGCCCTACACATACCGTACACACCGAGGTCAGAGTATAGTTTTTATTTTATTTTACTAGGCAAGTCAGTTACAAACAAATTCTTATTTTCAATGACAGCCTAGGAACAGTGGGTTAACTGCCTTGTTCAGGGGCAGAAGGACAGATTTGTACCTTGTCAACTCGGGGATTTGAACTTACAACCTTTCGGTTACTAGCCCAACACTCTAGCCACTAGGCTACCCTGCCGCCCCAAAATTAAATCCAGAGATAGGGTGATCTTTGAGCTCTATCACTGCAGTGTGGTTCTTTGGAGATGCCTGAGGGGGTGAATAAAAATATATGTGCTTCACTGATCTGTATTAAATGAGTGGCTATGAGTAAGCACTCTCCTTCCAGATGCTAAACAACATCATATAACATTTGTGTGGTTGTGGTGGTACATTGGATGTCTGTTGTCATGTTTGTTCATAAGTCTTACATTTATTTGTAAGAGAGGACCTCGCACTTGCAACTCGTAACATTAACGTTGAATCGCCCTTCATAGAAATTCCCTCCTGTACATTTTACGGTGGTAAAAAAGTTAGAATTGGATGTGTTTATAGGGCACCCGATACTGACATTGGTCGTTTTAATGATGCCCTTGCATCAAGATTGGATTTGAGGTGCTGACCTGTTGCACCCTCTACAATCATAATAATATTATTATTATTTTACCCTGCTGGTCATCTATGAACGTTTGAACATATTGGCCATTATATTCTCAACCCAGCTCAGCCAGAAGAGGACTGGCCATCCCTCAGAGCCTGGTTTCTTCCTAGGTTCCTGCCTATCTATGGAGTTTTTCCTAGCCACTGTGCTTCTACATCTGCATTGCTTGCTGTTTGGGGTTTTAGGCTGGGTTTCTGTATAGCACTTTGTGACATCGACTGATGTAAAAAGGGCTTCCTTACATCGGACTTTTTGAATACTTTATACACCAGCTATCTATATCTCCTCAACTACAAGCCCACAAAAGTGACCAGTTCATCGGTCATCCTTATTAGTAATATTTTTACTGATTTAATTGAATAATGTGACAAAACAGGTACACTTTATACTGACATTTATGACCAATTTCCAATATTCCACTTCTCTTTGTCAGCTAGAAAAATTTGGAAATGAACAGATGGGAATGGATAGTAGCATTAAATGTAGAATGTTTAACAAAGGTAATACTGAAGACTTTAAAATGTTGATTGATATTTAATTAATGGTAACATTTTTATAATCATTTACTGTGGAGTCTGCTTACCAGACTTTTCTCACATCCTTCAATTCTATATTTCACCGCTGCTTTCCCTTATTCAGACTTCATAAGAGAGCAGCAGATGGGTTCTGGAAACCATGGTTTACAATCTGTCTCCAAAAATCCTCAGTAAAAAAAGTTTCTCAAAAATTCTACCCCCCTTGAATTCTACCAATTCAAAATATACTAAACAAAAATATAAAAGCAGCATGTAAAGTGTTGGTCTCATGTTTCATGAGCTGAAATAAAATTTGTTTACATCCCTGTTAGTGACCATTTCTCCTTTGCTAAAATAATCCATACACCTGACCGGTGTGGCATATCAAGAAGATATTATTAAACAGCATGGTCATTACACAGGTGCACCTTGTGCTGGGGACAATAAAAGGCCACTTTAAAATCGCTGCAGCTGTACACAGCCCATCTGTAAATAGCCCATCCAATCTACCTACCTCATCCCCATACTGTTTTTATTTACTTTTTTGCTCTTTTGCACACCAGTATTTCTACTTGCACATCATCATCTGCACATCTATCACTCATTAATTTGGTAAATTGTAATTACTTCGCTACTATTGCCTATTTATTGCCTTACCTCCTCACACCATTTGCACACACTGTATATAGACTTTTTCTATTGTGTTATTGACTGTACGTTTGTTTATTCCATGTGTAACTCTGTGTTGTTGTTTGTGTCGCACTGCTTTGCTTCATCTTGGCCAGGTTGCAGTTGTAAATGAGAACTTGTTCTCAACTGGCCTACCTGGTTAAATAAAGGTTAAATAAAATAACTATTTTTTTTGCAGTTTTGTAAGACAACACAATGCCACAGAGTTCTTAGGGAGCGTGCAATTTGCATGCTGACTGTAGGAATATCCACCAGAGCTGTTGCCAGAGAATTGAATGTTAATTTCTCTACCAAAAGCCGCCTGCAATGTCGTTTTAGATCATTTAGTAGTACGTCCAACCTGTCTTACAACCGCAGACCAGGTGTAACCATGCCAGCCCAGGACATCTACACCGGCTTCTTCATTCACCTTCTTCTGAGACCAGCCACCCGGACAGCTGATGAAACTGAGGAATATTTCTGTCTGTAATAAAGCCCTTTTGTGGGGGAAAACTCTGATTGGCTGGGCCTGGCTCCCCAGTGGGTGGGACTATGCCCTCCCAGGCTCACCCATGGCTGCGCCCCTGACCAGTCATGTGAAATCTATAGATTAGGGCCTAATGAAGTTATTTCAATTGACTAATTTCTTTATATGATCTGTAGCTCAGTAAAATCGTTGAAATTATGCATGCTGTGTTTATATTTTTGTTCAGTATAGTATAACAACACAGTTACCCATCTACTAAGGATATCCACAAGAATATGCTTTACTAGCAAATTACAAGAATATGCAAACAATATAAAGTCAACATGGAAAATCATCATCTGTTGAACAAGAAAAAGTATTCTACAGCTCTCCTGTCTCAATTCAATGTTGGAAGTAAGACCTATAGTGAACCTTTATGTTATTTTATGTGAATTTAATAACTTTTTTTGTGAACTGCACAGTAGTCTCCTCCATATAGCCTAACTCTCATGCACACACATGCACACACACAAAAACAAACGTATTACTGTACACTGAATCTACCATGTTCAATTGTTAGTATGCTTTGTTTTAATTGATTGAACAAACTGTATTGTGTACACACACACACACACACACACACACACACACACACACACACACACACACACATACTGTACATATACAGTACCAGTTAAAAGTTTGGACACACCTACTCATTCAAAGGTTTTTCTATATTTTTACTATTTTCTACATTGTATAATAATAATGAAGACATCAAAACTATGAAATAACACATGGAATCATGTAGTAACCAAAAAAGTGTTAAACAAATCAAAATATATTTTATATCTCAGATTCTTCAAAGTAGCCACCCTTTTCCTTGATGACAGCTTTGCACACGCTTGGCATTCTCTCAACCAGCTTCACCTACAATGCTTTTCCAACAGTTTTGAAGGAGTTTCCACATATGCTGAGCACTTGTCTGCTTTTCCTTCACTCTGCGGTCCAACTCATCCCAAACCATCTCAATTGGGTTAACATCTGGTGATTGTGGAGGCCAGGTCATCTGATGCAGCACCCCATCACTTACGCAGCCTTACACAGCCTGGGGGTGTGTTTTGGGTCATTGTCCTGTTGAAAAACAAATGATTGTCCCACTAAGCGCAAACCAGATGGGATGGCATATTGCTGAAGAATGCTGTGGTAGCCATGCTGGTTAAGTGTGCCTAAATCACAGACAGTGTCACCAACAAAGCACCCCCATACCATCACATCTCCTCCATGCTTCACGGTGGGAACCACACATGCAGAGATCATCCGTTCACCTACTCTGCGTCTCACATTTGCACTCATCAGACAAAAGGAGAGATTGGCCCAAGCAAGTCTCTTCTTATTATTGGTGTCCTTTAGTAGTGGTTTCTTTTCGGCCATGAATGCCTGATTCACGCAGTGTCCGCTGAACAATTGATGTTGACGTGTCTGTTACTTGAACTCTGTGAAGCATTTATTTGGGCTGCAGTTTCTGAGGCTGGTAACTCTAATGAACTTATCCTTTGCAGCAGAGGTAACTCTGGGTCTTCCTTTCCTGTGGGTGTCCTCATGAGAGCCAGTTTCATCATAGCGCTTGATAGTTTTTGCAACTGCACTTGAAGAAACTTTCAAAGTTCTTGAAATTTTCCTCATTGATTGAGCTTCATGTCTTAAAGTAATGATGGACTGTCATTTTTTTTTTGCTTATTTGAGCTGTTCTAGACATAATATGGACTTGGCCTTTTACCAAATAGGGCTATCTTCTGTATACCACCCCTGCCTTGCCACAACACAATTGATTGGCTCAAATGCATTAAGAAGGTAAGAAATTCCACAAATGTACTTTTAATAACAAGGCACACCTGTTAATTGAAATGCATTCCAGATGACTACCTCATGAAGCTGGTTGAGAGAATGCCAAGAGTGTGCAAAGCTGTCATCAAAGAGAAGGGTGGCTACTTTGAAGAATCTCAAATATAAAATATATTTTGATCTGTTTAACACTTTTTTGGTTACTACATGATTCCATATGTGTTATTTCATAGGTTTGATGTCTTCACTATTATTCTACAATGTAGAAAATAGTTTAAAAAAATAAAGAAACCCCCTTTTAATGAGGAAGTGTGTCCAAACTTTTGACTGGTACTGTACTTCGTATTGTCCATGTGCCTGGGAACAAGAAGATAGGGAGTGAAAATAAATAGGATGTGACTTTTACGCATGCGCATCAATGGAAACGTTATCGGAGCCCTAAGTGAGCGCTTATTGCGAAAAACAAAGACAGTGAACAGCGGAACGGAACGTCATTTTCGGATTGCTCCTCATTTTATGAAGAATCTGACAAAAGAGTATCCTTTTTTGATTATTAAACCAGTTTATTATTCGCTATTCATCTTAAAACTTTTTACAATCCATTGTCATTGTATGATTGAGGATTTCTAGACGCTCACCCAGATCCTGCAATAGAAAGTGGCAGAGGAATCTACAGGTCTCTTTTGGGTTTTATTCATGGTGAAGCTGCGACGTATATCGAGTGAATGAGTGTGAGTCATTTTTTTCTCACCACAAATATACTACGACTTGAATAATGTGGGAGAAGTTAACAAAAAAATAAGTGATTGATCTTAGGCAACAGGCCAGTCAATGATAATATTAAATTAATGTTATCTTCAGATACTGGCAAATAACCATCATATAGCCTAAAGCAAGGTTTTTAGTCACACTTTGTGAAATCTCTACAGAGAATGTGTTATATTTATCGACGACCGATCTCCTGGGTAGCGGTGCGCTGTCCATTGTCCTGAAATTACGCTCTTCAAATAGCCTAATCAAACTAGGGCATTCCGCTACCACGACATAGAAATACTGTAGAGGAAAATACTGTAGATGAAATTTGAGATTATTCGAGGTTTAACGTGTTTTTTCTTTCTTTGATTGTGAACAGGAGAGCGTGTCCAAGACAGCTATCCCAGAGAATACCGAATATGAGAACTCGAACCAGGGTTATATTGCATTCTCTATTACTTTTGGTTTTAGTAGGTAAGTGTTTGCACTTACATTATGTATTTTGTCTCTAATGGTTGAAAATCACACCTAAATTAGATTTGCGATGCAACGGTTTTTGACATTAATTGACACATCACGAACAAACAAGTTGTAATCCCAACACTTAGGCCTTTATGTTCCATCTTCATTTACATTACTTTTTTTTGGGGGGGGGGGGGGGGGGGGGGGGGGTTCAACTGACCACTTTGAGAGATCTGACTAAGGCTAGTATGGCAGGATTTGACACGGTCAAGTGACATAGAAAACCAATAGTAACATTCACTTGGCTTTTGGATAAAGTAAAATGAAGGTATAAGCCTATTATCATTACATGTAGAAGCCAACAGACAGGACATGATTTGGGTAATCAGCCTCTAAAGTAAAATAAAATACAATTTGGTAACACATTTATATAAAATATTCTAAACATTTCACCAACTATTCCAACATTTAAAAACATGAACAAAACTAAGAAAGGTACTTAAACAGAGAGCATACAGTAGATCATCAACAAAAGTAAGTGAAAGCCTCAAATGAGGTCTGTCAGTGCTGTTATTCAGAAATAAGAAATACATTTGCATAACATTAGGCTGCTGACACATATCATGTATAGCAGGTTTCTACCTGGTCCTCTTTCCCAGTACGTTTCTGTGTCACGTTCACTACTGTGACTTTCCTGGTTTCCATGTGGCTGCATGGAAACTATTAAACGATCATGGTCCAAACACATTAAGACAGTTGTGAAGAGGGCACGACAAAGCCTATTCCCCCTCAGGAGACTGAAAAGATTTGACATGGGTCCTCAGATCCTCACAAGGTTCTACAGCTGCACCACCGAGAGCATCCTTACTGTTTGCATCACTGCCTGGTATGGAAATCGCTCGGCCTCTGACCGCAAGGCTCTACAGAGGGTAGTGCGTATAGCCCAGTACATCACCGGGCTTCCTGGCATCCAGGACATCTATACCAGGCGGTGTCAGAGGAAGGCCCTAAAAATTGTCAAAGACTCCAGCCACCCTAGTCATGGGCCGTTCTCTCTGCTACCGCACACCAAGAAGTACCGGAGCGCCAGTTCTCGGTCCAAAAGGCTTCTTAACAGTTTCTACCCCCAAGCCATAAGACTCTCGAACAGCTAATCAATGGGAAACCCAGACCCCGCTTTTTTACACTGCTGCTACTCTGTTTATTATCTATGCTACTCTGTTTATTATCAATACATAGTCACTTTAACTCTACCTACATGTACATAATGACCTCAATTACCTCAACTAACCGGTGCGCCCACACATTGACTCTGTACCGGTACCCCCTGTATATAGCCTCGCTATTGTTATTTTACTGCTGCTGTTTAATTATTTGTTACTTTTATTTTCTATTTTTACTTATCTATTTTACTGAACTGTTTTTTACTGATCTTCTTAAAGCATTGTTGGTTAAGGGCTTGTAAGTAAGCATTTCACTGCTATATTCGAAGCATGTGATAAATACATTTGATTTGATTTGTATGACCCTTCATGAGCTGGAGATGTGATCGATGTTGACAAACACAGCCCGGGGCTCTGGGTTACATAATACTAACCGTGCTTTGTGTCAATCAGTCACACAAAGACTCCATGCAGAAAACCACACATTTTCATCCCTCAATCACTATAGCAGCCTGACTGGGTTTGGATGCTTCCCAAATGGCAACCTAATCCCCATATAGTGCACTACTTTTGACCATATAATGCACTACTTTTGACCCAGGTCCTGGTCTAAAGTAGTGCATGAAATATGGAATATGGTGCTGTTTGGGACTCAGACCTTGTTTGTGGGGTTGATGATATTACGCTCACTGCGTGTGTCAGTCTAGTGTGAAATGTACAGTTGAAGTCGGAAGTTTACATACACCTTAGCCAAATACATTTAAACTCAGTTTTTCACAATTCCTGACATTTAATCCCAGTAAAAATTCCTTGTCTTAGGTTAGTTAGGATCACCACTTTAATTTAAGAATGTGAAATGTCTGTCACGACTTCCACCGAAGTCGGTTCCTCTCCTTGTTCGGGCGGCGTTCGGCGGTCGGCGTCACCAGTCTTCTAGCCATCGTCGATTCACTTTTAATTTTCCATTTGTCTTGTCTTGTTTTCCTACACACCTGGTTCTCATTTCCCTCATTAAGTGTTGTGTATTTAACCCTTTGTTCCCCCCATGTCTTTGTGTGGAATTGTTTGTTGTAAGTGCTTGTGCACATGTTTACTGGTGCGCGACGGGTTTTGTACCCATGTTTGTTATTCTTTATGCCGTTGGTTTTGCAATTAAACTGCTCCGGCTATTACCTAGTTCTGCTCTCCTGCGTCTGACTTCCCTGCCACCAGTTACGCACCCCTTACAATGTCAGAATAACAGTAGAGAGAATGATTTATTTCAGCTTTTATTTCTATCATCACATTCCCAGTGGATCAGAAGTTTACATACACTCAATTAGTATTTGGTAGCATTGCCTTTAAATTGTTTAACTTGGGTCAAATGTTTCGGGTAGCCTTCCACAAGCTTCCCACAATAAGTTGGTTGAATTTTGGCCCATTCCTCCTGACAGAGCTGGTGTAATTGAGTCAGGTTTTTAGGCCTCCTTGCGCGCACACTCTTTTTCAGTTCTGCCCACAAATTTTCTATAGGATTGAGGTCAGGTCTTTGTGATGGCCACTCCAATACCTTGACTTTGTTGTCCTTAAGCCATTTAAGCCACAGCTTTGGAAGTATGCTTGGGGTCATTGTCCATTTGGAAGACCTATTTGCGACCAGGCTTTAACTTCCTGACTGATGTCTTCAGATGTTGCTTCAATATATCCATATCATTTTCCTACCTCATGATGCCATCTATTTTGTGAAGTGCATCAGTCCCTCCTGCAGCAGAGCACCCCCACAACATGATGCTGTCACCCCCGTGCTTCATGGTTGGGATGGTGTTCTTCGGCTTGCAAGCTTCCCCTTTTTCCTCCAAACATAACGATGGTCATTATGGCCAAACGGTTCTATTTTTGTTTCATCAGACCAGAGGACATTTCTCCAAAAAGTACGATCTTTGTCCCCATGTGCAGTTGCAAACCGTAGTCTGGCTTTTTTGGGGCGGTTTTGGAGCAGTGGCTTCTTCCTTGCTGAGCGGCATTTCAGGTTATGTCGATATAGGACTTGTTTTACTGTGGATATAGATACTTTTGTTCCTGTTTCCTCCAGCATCTTCACAAGGTCCTTTGCTGTTGTTCTGGGATTGATTTGCACTTTTCGCACCAAAGTATGTTCGTCTCTAGGAGACAGAACGCGTCTCCTTCCTGAGCGGTGTGACGGCTGCGTGGTCCCATGGTGTTTATACTTGCGTACTATTGTTTGTACAGATGAATGTGGTACCTTCAGGCGTTTGGAAATTGCTCCCAAGGATGTTCCAGACTTATGGAGGTCTACAATTTCTTTCTCTCGGGCACTGAGTTTGAAGGTAAGCCTTGAAATACATCCACAGGTACACCTCCAATTGACTCAAATGATGTCAATTAGCCTATCAGACGTTTCTAAAGCCATGACATCATTTTCTGGAATTTTCCATGCTGTTTAAAGGCACAGTCAACTTAGTGTATGTAAACTTCTGACCCACTGGAATTGTGATACAGTGAATTATAAGTGAAATAATCTGTCTGTAAACAATCGTTGATAAAGTTACTTGTGTCATGCACAAAGTAGATGTCCTAACCGACTTGAAAAAACTATAGTTTGTTAACAAGAAATTTGTGGAGTGGTTGAAAAACTAGTTTTAATGAATCCAACCTAATTGTATGTAAACTTCCGACTTCAACTGTATACATATATTTTTATATATATTTTTGTATTATTGTTTTGTTTTCTCCCCTATTTCGTGGTATCCAATTGGTAGTTACAGTCTTGTCACATATCTGCAACTCCTGTACGGACTCGGTAGAAGTAAAAGTCGAGAGCCGTGCGTCCACCAAAATACGACCCCACCATGTCGCACTGCTTATTTGACACAATGCTCGCTTAACCCGGAAGCCAGCCGCACCAATGTGTCAGAGGAAACACTGTACACCTGGCGACCATGTCAGCATGCATGCACGCAGTCCGCCACAGGAGTGATGGGACATGGACATCCCGGCCAAACCCTCCTGTAACCCAGTCGACGCTGGGCCAATTGGGTGCCGCCTCATGGCTCTCCCGGTCGTGGCCGGCTGCGATGGTCCGGGTGTGAGGGTGTATTATGTGGTGAGTGAGTTGTGATTTGAGAACAGTGGTGTCAATGGCATTGCATTATGCCAGTCTGACTGGCACAACAGGAAGCTCATCCAAGCCTGGCTCACATCATTAAGAGAGCAGCAAAATTAGGTCACAGGGTTATCCGATAGAACATCACGCTCTGACAACAGACCAAAGGGTGATGGGCGGAGGGTGTAGTTGAATAGAATAATACATTTGTGTTTTTGCTGTCTTTTATTCCCCGCCAGCTCCCACACGCAGGTTGATGTTTAAATTCATGAGTGTTGTCCTGGAGGCAGAACTGAGTGATTTCCCCTTAGGCTAGCTTCAAAGTCAAAATTGGCTATATTGTAAAAGTTTATAAAAAACATTTTGCTTTTCGGTATTAATTTAAGGTTAGGTATTAGGTTTAGCAGTGTGGTTAAGGTTAGGTTTAAAATATGATTGTATGACTAGTGACCACTCTGCAGAGCTGCCTCTAGAACAAGATTCATGACAAAAAACGCAAACCTGCCTCTCTCACACAAACACACACACACGCACACGCACAAAAACACACACATGTATGTATCTCTGGGTGATGTGTACTGTACATGCTACAGTGTGGTGCTGGTGTGATGCCGCTCTGTGCGTTACTATCTCCAGTGCAGGTGAGCAGGCCAGTATGTGTGGATGTGCCCTCCGAAACAGAGGCAGTCGTTGGGAACCCCATGAAACTGACCTGCATCTCCTGTATGAAGAGAGAGGAGGTCAACGCGGAGACACGCGTGGACTGGTACTATATCCCACCTGACGAAGAACCCATCCCTGTAGGTCTCCTCCATCGAACATCCATTTGCACAAACACAAACTTCTACATTTTCATTACAAGTATTTCACCTGACAGGACCGGCAGTATTTCCTGACGATGTGACCTGATCAGGAATGATTGCCTATAACTTTTTCCTGATCAGGCTGTATGGTCCACAAATACTTTGAATTATGAGGGAAAAATCGGGCATAGTTAGCTAACAACGATTAGTGTGTGTGCGCTTGCTACGTTGCCCCCTCAGATCTACCTGTTTGATGGACAACCCAGGGAGCTGGAGGGGCCTTGGAGGGGTCGCCTGGTGTGGAATGGAAGTAAAGACCTGCAGGAACTCTCCATCCGTATCCTCAACGTCACAATGAACGACACGGGCACCTACAAGTGTGTGGTCTTCCGACAGTTTGAGTTTGACTGCTACTCTCCCTCGGTTACCAACAGCCTGGTCATCAACCTGGTGGTCAGAGAGGAAGGTAAGAGTACTTCCTGTTTTGTAATTGTACTTCCTGTTCTTTCAAGCTCCTTGCTGGAGACTTAACTATCTGTGGTTTGCATTTAGTTTCCATTTACTGGATGCTTGCTGGATGTTCACCTTACTCATAAATACTATTTAATAGGTATATTTGTATATAATTATTCCCACATTCACTTTACAATACCTCTATCTGCCTATCTATTGTGGACTGCTGGGACTTTTTTTCACATTTTGTTACGTTGCAGCTTTATTCTAAAATGTATTAAATATTTGTTTTTCCCGCATCAATTTACACACAATAGCCTATAATGACAAAGCAAAAACAGGTTTTTAGAAATGTTTGCTAATTTATAAAACCTGAAAAAACGGAAATGTAATATGTACGTATTCAGACCCTTTACTCAGTACTTTGTTGAAGCACCTTTGGCAGCGATTGCATCCTTGAGTCTTCGGTATGACGCTACAAGCTTGGCACACCTGTATTTTGGGAGTTTCTCCCATTCTTTTCTGCAGATCCTCTTAAGCTTTGTCAGGTTGGATAAGGAATGTCGCTGCACAGCTATTTTCAGGTCTCTCCAGAGATGTTCGATCGGGCTCTGGCTGGGCCACTCAAGGACATTCAGAGACTTGTCCCGAAGCCACTCCTGCGTTGTCTTGGCTGTGTGCTTAGGGTCGTTGTCCTGTTGGGAGATGAACCTTCACCCCAGTCTGTGGTCCTGAGCGCTCTGGATCAGGTTTTCATCTAGGATCTCTCTATACTTTGCTCCGTTCATCTTTCCCTCTGTCCTGCCACCACCGTGCTTCAACATAGGGATGGTGCCAGGTTTCCTCCAGACGTGACACTTGCCATTTAAAAATATATATATATATTTCACCTTTATTTAACCAGGTAGGCCAGTTGAGAACAAGTTCTCATTTACAACTGCGACCTGGTCAAGATAAAGCAAAGCAGTGAGACAAAAACAACAACAGAGAGTTACACATAAACAAACGTACAGTCAATAACACAACATAAAAAATCTATGTACAGTGTGTGCAAATGTAGAAGAGTAGAGAGGTAAGGCAATAAATAGGCCATAGAGGCGAAGTAATTACAATTTAGCATTAACACTGGAGTGATAGATGTGCAGATGATGATGTGCAAGTAGAGAAACTGGGGTGCAAAAGAGCAAGAAGATAAACAACAATATGGGGATGAGGTAGTTGGGTGTGCTATTTACAGATTGGCTGTGTACAGATACAGTGATCGGTAAGCTGCTCTGACCGCTGATGCTTAAAGTTAGAGAGGGAGATATAAGTCTCCAGCTTCAGTGATTTTTGCAATTCATTCCAGTCATTGGCAGCAGAGCACTGGAAGGAAAGGCGGCCAAAGTAGGTGTTGGCTTTGGGGATGACCAGTGAAATATACCAGCTGGAGCGCATGCTACGAGTGGGTATTGCTATGGTGACCAGTGAGCTGAGATAAGGCTGGGCTTTACCTAGCAAAGACTTATAGATGACCTGGAGCCAGTGGGTTTGGCGACGAATATGTAGTGAGGGCCAGCCAACGAGAGCATACAAGTCTCAGTTGTGGGTAGTATATGGGGCTTTGGTGACAAAACGGATGGCACTGTGATAGACTGCCTCCAGTTTGCTGAGTAGAGTGTTGGAGGCTATTTTGTAAATGACATCGCCGAAGTCAAGGATAAGTGGGATGGTCAGTTTTACGAGGGTATGTTTGGCAGCATGAATGAAGGAGGCTTTGTTTTGCGAAATAGGAAGCCAATTCTAGATTTAATTTTGGATTGGAGATGCTTAATGTGAGTCTGGAAGGAGAGTTTACAGTCTAAGCAGACACCTAGGTATTTGTAGTTGTCCACATATTCTAAGTCAGAACCGTCCAGAGTAGTTATGCTAGTCGGGCGGGCGGGTGCGGGCAGCAATCGGTTGAGGAGCATGCATTTAATTTTACTAGCATTTAAAAGCAGTTGGAGGCCATGGAAGGAGTATTGTATGGCATTGAAGCTCGGTTGGAGGTTTGTTAACACAAGGTCCAAAGAATGGCCAGATGTATACAGAATGGTGTTGTCTGCGTAGAGGTGGATCAGAGAATCACCAGCAGCAAGAGCGACATCATTGATATATACAGAGAAAAGAGTCGGCCCGAGAATTGAACCCTGTGGCGCCCCCATAGGTCCGGACAACAGGCCCTCCGATTTGACACACTGAACTCTATCTGAGAAGTAGTTGGTGAACCAGGCGAGGCAGTCATTTGAGAAACCAAGGCTATTGAGTCTGCCGATAAGAATGTGGTGATTGACAGAGTCGAAAGCCTTGGCCAGGTCAATGAAGACGGCTGCACAGTACTGTCTTTTATTGATGGCGGTTATGATATCGTTTAAGACCTTGAGCGTGGCTGAGGTGCACCCATGACGAGCTCGGAAACCAGATTGCATAGTGGAGAAGGTACGGTGGGATTCGTACCTTCGGTGATGGTCGGTGATCTGTTTGTTAACTTGGCTTTCGAAGATTTTAGAAAGGCAGGGCAGGATGGAAATAGGTCTATAACAGTTTGGGTCTAGAGTGTCTCCCTCTTTGAAGAGGGGGATGACCGTGGCAGCTTTCCAATCTTTGGGGTTCTCAGACGATACGAAAGAAAGGTTGAACAGGCTAGTAATAGGGTTCGCAACAATTTCAACGGATAATTTTAGAAAGAGGGTCCAGATTGTCTATCCCAGCTGATTTGTAGGGAGCCAGATTTTGCAGCTCTTTCAGAACATCAGCTGTCTGAATTTGGGTGAAGGAGAAGAGGAGGGGGCTTGGAAAAGTTGCTGCAGGGGTGCAGAGCTGTTGGCCGGGGTAGGGGTAGCCAGGTGGAAAGCATAGCCAGCCGTAGAAAAATGCTTATTGAAATGATCGATTATTGTAGATTTATCGGTGGTGACAGTGTTTCCTAGCCTCGGTGCAGTGGGCAGCTGGGAGGAGGTGCTCTTATTCTCCATGGACTTTACAGTGTCCCAAAACTTTTTGGAATTAGTGCTACAGGGTTCAAATTTCTGTTTGAAAAAGCTAGCCTTAGCTTTCCTAACTGACTGTGTATATTGGTTCCTGACTTCCCTGAAAAGTTGCATATCGCGGGGGCTATTCGATGCTATAATGCAGAACGCCACAGGATGTTTTTGTGCTGGTCAATGGCAGTCAAGTCTGGAGTGAACCAAGGGCAATATCTGTTCTTAGTTCTACATTTTTTGAATGGGGCATGCTATTTAAGATGGCGAGGAAAACACTTAAAGAGCAACCAGGCATCCTCGACTGACGGGATAAGGTCAGTATCCTTCCAGGATACCCGGGCCAGGTCGATTAGATAGGCCTGCTCGCTGAAGTTTTTTTAGGGAGCGTTTGACAGTGATGAGGGGTGGTCCCATTACGGACCAGGGACCCATTACGGACGCAGGCAATGAGGCAGTGATCGCTGAGATCCTGGTTGAAGACAGCAGAGGTGTATTTGGTGGGCAGGTTGGTTAGGATGATATCTGAGTGTGCCCATGGTTACGGATTTAGGGTTGTACCTGGTAGGTTCCTTGATAATTTGTGTGAGATTGAGGGCATCTAGCTTAGATTGTAGGATGGCCGGGGTGTTAAGCATATCCCAGTGTAGGTCACCTAACAGCACGAACTCTGAAGATAGATGGGGGGCAATCAATTCACATATGGTGTCCAGGGAACAGCTGGGGGCTGAGGGGGGTCTATAACAATCGGCAACGGTGAGAGACTTCTTTCTGGAAAGGTGGATTTTTAAAAGTAGAAGCTCAAATTGTTTGTGCACAGACCTGGATAGTATGACAGAACTCTGCAGGCTATCTCTGCAGTAGATTGCAACTCCACCCCCTTTGGCAGTTCTATCTTGTCAGAAAATGTTGTAGCTGGAGATGGAAATTTCAGGATTTTTGGTGGCCTTCCGAAGCCAGGATTCAGACACGGCTAGGACATCCGGGTTGGCGGCGTGTGCTAAAGCAATGAATAAAACAAACTTAGGGAGGAGGCTTCTAATGTTAACATGCATGAAACCAAGGCCTTTACGGTTACAGAAGTCAACCAATGAGAGCGCCTGGGGAATGGGAGAGGTGTTGGGCGCTGCAGGGCCTGGGTTAACCTCTTCATCACCAGAAGAATAGAGGAGGATTAGGATAAGGGTACGGCTAAAGGCTAAAAGAACTGGTCGTCCAGTGCGTTCGGAACAGAGATTAAAAGGAGCAGATTTCTGGGCGTGGAAGAATAGATTCAAGGCATAATGTACAGACAAGGGTGTGGTAGGATGTGAGTACAGTGGAGATAAACATAGACATTGAGTGACGATGAGAGAGGTTTTGTCTCTAGAGGCACCAGTTAAGCCAGGTGAGGTCACTGCATGTGTGGGGGGTGGAACAAAAAGGGCTATCTAAGGCATAATTGGCAGGGCTGGGGGCTCTACGGTGAAATAAGACAATAATCACTAACCAAAACAGCAATAGACAAGACATATTGACATTAGGGAGAGGCATGTGTAGCCGAGGGATCATAGGGTCCAGTGAGTACCAATAGATGAGTCAGGGAGCCGATTCAGTAGTCGCTACTACGCTAGGTGAGCTGGAGACACAGCTCGCGGGCCGGGGCTAGCAGATGGGCCTCCGGCGACGTCACAACGGAGGAGCCTGTTGAAACCACCTTGGACGATTACGTCGGCAGACCAGTCCCGATGGATCGGCGGGGCTCCGTGTTGGCAGTAAAGGGTCCAGGCCAATTGGCAAAAGATGTATTGTAGCCCAAGAATTGGCTGGTGGACCTCTTCGGCTAGCTGGGAGACTGGCCTTGCTCGAGGCTAGCTCAAGGCTAACTGGTGCTTGCTTCGGGACAGAGACGTTAGCCAGGAGTAGCCACTCGGATTGCAGCTAGCTAGCTGTGATGATCCGGTGTAAAGGTTCAGAGCTTGTGGTAGGAATCCGGAGATGTGGTAGAGAAAAAGCAGTCTGATATGCTCTGAGTTGATATCGCGCTGTGCAGACTGGCAGGTATTGACCGAGCTAAGGCTTGCTGGTGTCCGAGTTAACGGTGAAGACCGCTAGCAGTTGCTAACTGACTACTAGCTAGTTAGCTGGCTAGCTCCTGATGGAGGTTCCGGTTCTAAAGTATAAAAATGGCAGATCCATACCACATTGGGTGAGGTGGGTTGCAGGAGAGTATATTCAGTCCGTAGATGGAAAGTGAGATTAAAATATATCCGAAATATATATGAAAAAACGAGGGGGAAAAACTATATTTACACAGGACGGGACAAGACAAAACACACGTCCGACTGCTACGCCATCTTGGAACACAAAGAGGCCAAAGTTTCAGAGAATCTTCTTTCTCATGGTCTAAGAGTCTTTAGGTGCCTTTTGGGAAACTCCAAGCGGGCTGTCTTGTGCCTTTTACTGAGGAGTGGGTTCAGTCTGGCCACTCTACCATAAAGACCTGATTGGTGGAGTGCTGCAGAGATGGTTGTCCTTCTGGTAAGGTTCTTTCCATCTCGACAGAGAAACTCTAAAGCTCTGTGACCATCGGGTTCTTGGTCAGAAACCCTGACCCAGGCCCTTGTCCCCCGATTGCTCAGTTTGGCCTCATAGCAAAGGGTCTGAATACTTTTATTTATGCATTTGCAATTTAAAAAAAAATGTAAACAGTTTTTCTTTGTAATTATGGGGTATTGTGTGAAGATAGCTGAAACATTTTTTTCATTGAATCAATTTTAGAATAAGGCTGTAATGTAACAAAATATGGAAAAAGTAAATGGGTCTGAATACTATGTAAGAAAACGAGAGGAAGAGATGGCATGATTGTTGAATAATACTGTTGGGTTTGCAGTATGACAATTTTAACAGAGGGAATTTGACCTATCAATATGTGCTACAATATCTAATGTGTTTTGCATAGAGCTACACTAACTGTCAGCTGGCAATAAATTGCCTGGACTATAGTGGTAGAGAATGTACTATGCATGGAGGAAAACACTAAAGCATCAAGAGAGGACTTTTTGTTTATTCCCAATAAGGTTATGTGAAACACTATTCTGTATACTTTACAAATGTGATTATACTAATAATAATAGGATCTTGCCATCTTTATCATTGGACCATTATCCCATCAAATGTATCTTCTCAATATGTACCAACATTTTTTACAAAACGTTTATGTACAGACAAAGCATACCTCTTAAGGATCCGCCTCTTTTTTATTTATTTTTAGCCTAAAATGACATACCCAAATCTAACTGCCTGTAGCTCAGGCCCTGAAGCGAGGATATGCATATTCTTGGTACCATTTGAAAGGAAACACTTTGAAGTTTGTGGAAATGTGAAAGTAATGTAGGGGAATATAACACAATAGATCTGGTAAAAGATAATACAAAGAAAAAATCAACCGTTCTTTTGTATTTTTTTTGTACCATCTTTGAAATGCAAGAGAAAGGCCATAATGTATTATTCCAGCCCAGTTGTAATTTATATTTTGGCCACTAGATGGCTGCAGTGTTTGTGCAAAGTTTTAGACTGATCCAATGAACCATTTCATTTCTGTTCAAATGTTGTATCAAGACTGCCCAAATGTGCGTAATTTGTTTATTAATAACTTTTCATGTTCAAGATTGTGCACTCTCCTCAAACAATAGCATGGTATTCTTTCACTTTCATCAGATATGTCTATGTCCTGGGAAATATTCTTGTTACTTACAACCTCAAGCTAATCACATAGCCTACATTTGCTCAACCGTATCGTGGAAGTGACACTTATCCCTGAAGAAGTCTGCCTCCTATACTGAATGAGATTGACTTCACCTGGCTAACAGAACTAGCTGTAATGCCCACATATGGGACTGTTTATATTTTTTATTATGAGTGAATGGATAAATCAGAAATAGATTGCTACATACTGAAGCCATTTGAATTAGAATTGCCATTTCATTGCTAGTGGCGACAGGACAGTTATTTATTATGGCTGATATGCTGGGTTTCAAAACACATTGAGAATCTGTTCACTGTCCCATACTAACAAATAGGCCTACATAGTTATCTAACTTACAAATAGTTATCTTTACAGTTCTTTGCCTTATTCAGAAATCACATAATTGTAGAACAGTCTGTGCAAGATGTACAGTAAGTCCCTATCAAATCAATGCAGTTTAAATACATTGTCTATTTCTGTTGTCTTGCAGTGATCCACTGGTGGTGTAGGTTGTGTCATAGAGATGGAAAAAGGGCACACCTATCTTTGCCATTCATCACTTCTGTGACAGCATGGGCAGAACCATTGAGGGCTATATCAATTTCAAAGTAGTCAATGTCTTCTTCTTCTACTTCTAGGAGTTTATTGGCGGTTTGTAATCAAACTAAAAAGGTGTATACCTACACCTACTGTGTTCGAGTGTGTATAGTCTGAACAGGCATAAAGCTAAAGTTAATGATTTAACTGCCACCTGTTGAGTTTGAATCTTTGCTCAGAAGTATTTGCTGATCCCTTCTGCTGACTTGGATGAAATTCTGTTATCCTTCCTTGACCCATAGGTAGTCCCACCCAGTTGCCTACTTTAAAATGGTGAAAGCCTTTGATGGCGCTGCCAATGCTAAAACCGACTTTGTAGCAAGTGTGCCCTATATCCATCTCTATGGGTTGTGTGTGTCTGTCTGGCAGCCAGTGACGACACCACTGCCCTGTACTCGGAGATCATGATGTACGTCCTGCTGGTCTTCCTCACCTGCTGGCTCCTGGTGGAGATGGTCTACTGCTACAGGAAGATCTCCAAGTCAGACGAGCAGGCCCAGGACCCCGCGTGAGTAGCTCTTAGCCATGTGTCTCATGGCTTTTTATCTCATAGGGCTTGTCTCGTATCTCGTAGCTTTGTATCTCGTAGCTTTGAATCTTGTCGGCTTGTATCTCCTTAGCATTAGATCTCATATCTCGCAGTCGTGCCTTGCATCTCGTAGCGTTGTAACTCGGAGCCTCGTACCTTGTAGCCTCGTGTCTCGTAGCCTCATGTCATGGCCTCGTCTCCAAACTGAATGGACCAAGGCCAACTCTAGTCTTCTATGGTTGCTTTGCACCATGTATCTAGATCTATGCTGTACGGCAATGATAGACGTCTAGAGTTGGCTTCAGCACATACAGCATGGATACGATGCTAAGTGTCTCATACTATATGTGGAGTTTGGGCTTTACCCACAGTAGGCATTACTGACAACGTGGCGTAAAATTCCCCTTGCTGATTTTACGACTCCTTCAATAAATCGGGGTAGTGAATAGTTTGCATTTACTGTTAGGCCATGCAGTATCCAATGTATAGGTTGTGCGTTCTGTGAAAGAGTGTAATGGAGGTGTAATTGTCTGAGGGCTCATGCTGTCGGTCAATAGTCGTCAGTCAGCTGTTTCAGTAAGTCGTCTTTCTGCTGAGGTCCCTGGATAGCTTGGAGCGCTCTGCTGACTCCTGTTCTGCCATTTTCAAACAACCAATTTAGTGCTCTGTGGATTTGCAGCCGGATCTGAAATTGACCTGTTCTGTGGCCAAGGCTTCAATATATTCCTGTGCTGTCAGCTCCCAATGATTGGTGATGGTGCTCGGCGGTAGATGGAAGTCGGTACAGTGGATTGTGGGCCATCAAATTTCAACCTTACAATAAAGATATTGGGTAATATACAGTGCATGTTTGAATCCAATGACACTGTTCCTGTACCTTACACTGGATGTACCGATAGTGCAGGATAGATGTACACAGAACTTACTTGGGAAATTGAGAGGATGTCTGAAGGCATCGATTGAGGAAATGGGTTAAAATAATGCACTTCTGAACACATGAAGAGAGTGTACACTGCTACGTTACATGGCTTGTGACAGTTGTTCCGAAAATGCTTTTTAAATGGACAACACTTTGCGCTCAGTCTAGAGCCAATGCCTAATGACCCTATGCCCCCTATGCCCAAGAACACCACAGTAAGTTTAACCACCAGTGGTGTGTTGCAAGGCGTGACCTCCGTCCGGTCTAGTGCCGACAGGACTTAGGGCTCTGGTTAAAAAAAGAATGCACTATACAGGGAATAGGGTGCCATTTGGGACGCAGCTTGGTATTGAGCTGTTTGAGCAGATAAACATTAGAGGCACACTGATGGCAGCCAGCCATAATATGTGACTGGCGGTTCAACAGTACAGGATAATGCATCCATTTAAAAGGATCTGTAGCATGCATTACTGATCCTAAATCACATCAATCATGGACTGTTGGCTAGGAGACAGGATGATCTCCACCAGTTGCAAGTGTGGTTAACTGATTTCCTACCGTTTTCCCACTTCCATTTGACCTGGTTCTCTTACTTGAATACTTTTTTTCTTGTAGAATAATGGCTAGGAAATAGGTTAACTCGTGGGTTGTGGGAATCCTATTAGCAAAGTTGAAAGAAATCGATGTCATAGTTTCTTAGTCAGTATCCAGGCTTATGTTCGGTATTGCTGTTGGCACGTTGTCACGAATAAACTGGAACATTCCCAATGATAAGTTACCCCAATTGTTTAAATTGTTTTGCAATTGTCTCAATTGTTTTGCATTGACAGAGTTCAACAAGAAAGGCCCAATGAAATGTTCACAGTATGGTGCTCTATGGATGCACCACAGGATCTTAGATGTGCCTCTCTCTCTTTACCCATCTACAGGACAAACTACCTAGCCATTCCCTCAGAAAATAAAGAGAACCTGGGTGTTCCAGTTACAGAATAAAAGTGACTGTCTCACACCAATACGGTATTTTGAATGTGGCTCTCAATCTGACCTCGATCAGAAAATCACTCTCCACTTCAACTCACGAGTCTCTTTCTGCTGCAACCTCATCCCCCATTTTCTTCCGTAAGACATTACTCACTCACACCATAGTAAGAACATTCCCTTCCTCAACCACTCATCTCTGTGCTTTATCTCCATCTACCATCAGCTCTTTCTCAGTCATAGTACTCGTACTAATAGTAAAAGTCTACCTAATAGTGAAAATAACGAGAGGTGAAAACAATAGTTATATAAGAAATCCACTCTCCACGTGAGATTCTTTGGTACTTGATTTAAGTGACGTTTTCAAAGGGAGAGTGGCCCGATTTACAATAGTGAAAGAAATGAGGCCCGTGAACACTCTGAACATACCCCCTGCTGTGTTCTCAGAACAGTGGACGGAGACATGTTTTCTTAGTATTGCTAAGGGGCTGTGTGAGGCACGGTGGTACTTTCTGAGAGTGGTACTTTCTGTTTTATTTAAGTGGAAGAAAGTTTCTCGCAAGTTAATGTTTTACATTTCTGAATCTGTATTAGAATATCTGTTACTGTTGTACCTGATCTGAAATTTTCAACACATCAAGCAACTTAGTCTGTCCTCTATTTCAGGTACTGACCAATGGTGTATCAAGCAGTTCATAGTCACCTGACGATACAGACTGAACTCTTTGAAGGGAACATTCAGTAAAGATGTCGCAACGCCTCTCAGCAACCAGGAAACCTGCCAAGTGGAGTCCCCTTTGTCTTGGTCTTGTGGTGTGAGCTAGCCAAATACTTGAATGCTCAAGTATACTCTCCCTTCTTATTTCACTCTGAACCACTATGTGCCAGACAGCAGTGATTTGATGATTAGTAAGTTGTCTATGACATTTGAATGTCACCCACAGAAACAAAATTGAACCGACTGTTGCAGAGGATCAACCAATTGCTTTCAAAGCAAATGACTTATACTTTTAAATGTGTGAAATGTTGTTCAAATGGTACACTGCACATCATTGGGTGCACATAAAAGCTTCTGGTACGTTATTTTCAGTTCATTTTTACTCTACTGATAGAAAATGACGAGATCATGGGTCAAGGTTTTGCTCTTATACGACCGGTGTCTCGTCGTTATCTTTTTACAGAAATTGGATTGCCTAGCTTTTCAGGTTTACTTCGCTCAAGTTGTTTGGTCAAATGAAATGTTTCATGCACAGTATGACTGTGGTTTATGATGTGAACACTGAGTCCTCTCGCTGGTTCTTAGTGTGACTCCAAGGCTCCATTTGGACTTCTACGTCAGAAGCTCCTCTTTAAGTTCAATTCTCTTCCACGAAAGGACCTGGCTTGAGAAGACGTTGTGCATTTGGATCTTAGAGAGTGACTAGGCTATTTTACAAAAGAAGAAGAAGGAAAACAATGGTACAAAGTCACAGTAATTGGTACCAGAGATTCCTATATCTTTTGCTCACATCAACAATATGGCTTTTTTACTCAGTGTTTTGTGAGATATAAAGTTTATTCAATGGCATCTTAAGACATTCAAAACAATGATGCTGCATAATATAACTACTGTACTCACCAATAGCCAAATACTTGATCATTCTGAACCATGCTAAACCATATACTGGCTGGTGAGATTGTTGTTTTTTAATATACAGTAGAATTGCTATTGAGACTCATATGTGCCTACTTCTATAATGTATGAATTGTGTACAATCATACTATATACAGTGCATTCGGAAAGTATTCAGAATCCTTCACTTTTTCCACATTTTGTTACTTTACAGCCTTATTTCTAAAATGTATTATATCGTTTTTTCCCCTCATCAATCTACACGCAATACCCCATAATGACAAAGCAAAAACAGGCTTTTAGACATTTTTGCAAATGTATTACAAATAAAAAACTTAAATATCACATTTAAATAAGTATTCAAACCCTTTACTCAGTACTTTGTTGAAGCACCTTTGGCAGCGATTACATCCTTGAGTCTTCTTGGGTATGATGCTACAAGCTTGGCACACCTGTATTTGTGGAGTTTCTCCCATTTTTCTCTGCAGATCCTCTCAAGCTCTGTCAGGTTGGATGGGGAGCGAAGCTGCACAGCTATTTTCAGGTCTCTCCAAAATCAAATCAAATGTATTTATATAGCCCTTCTTACATCAGCTGATATATCAAAGTGCTGTACAGAAACCCAGCCTGTCACGTTCTGACCTTTATTTTCCTTTGTTTTGTCTTTAGTTAGTATGGTCAGGGCGTGAGTTGGGGTGGGCAGTTCTATGTTGTCTGTTTCTATGTGGGGTTTTCTAGTTTGGCCTGATATGGTTCTCAATCAGAGGCAGGTGTTTTGTGTTGTCTCTGATTGGGAACCATATTTAGGTAGTCTGTTTTGTATTGTGGGTTGTGGGTTATTGTCTATGTCTATATGTAAGTTGCCTGTGTCTGCACTTATTGTAATTATAGCTTCACGTTCGTTTGTTGTTTTTGTAAGTTTGTTTAGTGTTCTTCATCTTCGTTATAATAAATAGAGAAGATGTATTCAAACCACGCTGCGCTTTGGTCCGATCCTTACTCCTCCTCAGACGAGGAGGATTACGACGAACGTGACTGCCTAAAACCCCAAACAGCAAGCAATGCAGGTGTAGAAGCACAGTGGCTAGGAAAAACTCCCTAGAAAGGCCAAAACCTAGGAAGAAACCTAGAGAGGAACCAGGCTATGAGGGGTGGCCAATCCTCTTCTGGCTGTGCCGGGTGGAGATTATAACAGAACATGGCCAAAATGTTCAAATGTTCATAAATGACCAGCATGGTCAAATAATAGTAATCACAGTGTTCCATAGCCACAAGGCAGAACAGTTGAAACTAGAGCAGCAGCACGGCCAGGTGGACTGGGGACAACAAGGAGTCTTCATGCCAGGTAGTCCTCCAGAGATGGTCGATCGGGTTCAATTCCAGGCTCTGGCTGGGCCACTCAAGGACATTCAGAGACTTGTCCCGAAGCCACATCTGCATTGTCTAGGCTGTTTGCTTAGGGTCGTTGTCCTGTTGGAAGGGGGACCTTCCCCCAGTCTAAGGTCTGGAGCAGGTTTTCACCAATGATCTCTCTGTACTTTGCTCCATTCATCTTTCCCTCAAAACATCACCACAGCATGATGCTGCCACCACCATGCTTCACTCTAGGGATGGTTTTGGCCAGGTGATAAGCGGTGCCTGGTTTCCTCCAGACGTGACACTTGGCATGCAGGCCAAAGAGTTCAGTCTTGGTTTCATCAGACCAGAGAATCTTGTTTCGCATGGTCTGAGAGTCCTTTAGCTGCCTTTTGGCCAACTCCAAGCGGGCTTTTACTGAGGAGTGGCTTCAGTCTGGCCACTCTACCATAAAGACCTGATTGGTGGAGTGCTGCAGAGATGGTTATCCTTCTGGAAGGTTCTCCCATCTCCACAGAGGAACTCTGGAGCTCTTTTTTCACAACCCTGACCAAGGCCCTTCTCCCCCGATTTCTCAGTTTGGCCGGGCGGCCAGCTCTAGGAAGAGTCTTGGTGGTTCCAAACTTCGTCCATTTATTAAGAATGATGGTGGCCACTGTGTTCGTGGGGACCTTCAATGCTCCAGAAATGTTTTGGTACCCTTTCCCTGATCTGTGCCTCGACACAATCCTGTCTCGGAGTTCTACAGGCAATTCCTTCGACCTGGCTTGGTCAACTGTGGGAACTTATATAGCCAGGTGTGTGCCTTTCCAAATCATTTACAGTCAATTTAATTTACCACAGGTGGACTCCAATCAAGTTGTAGAAACAAATCATGGATGATCAATGGAAACAGGATGCACCTGAGCTCAATTTCAAGTCTCATACCAAAGGGTCTGAATACTTATGTAAATATTTCAGATTTTTTATTTATACATTTGCAATAATAACTAAAATCCTGTTTTCGCTTTGTCATTATGGGGCACTGTGTGTAGATTGATGAGGGGGGAAATAATTTAATCCATTTTAGAATAAGGCTGTGAAGTAACAAAATGTGGAGAAAGTGAAGGGGTCTGAACACTTTCCGAATGCCCTGTATGTCACTGTATCTCTTATACACTGTATCTCCATATTGAGCTATTAAAGGACAATGCATTCCAAATGTATCCGAACCCTTCTCCATACTTATCTAATTTGTAAAGTCCTTCTACATTGATCTTGAAAATCTATTTGATTACAGAGTTGGCACAGAGACGAGACAAGCAGGTCGCGTTTCATTGAAATGCTAAAACACTCGATAAGAGTTTGTGCAAGTCTGTCTGTCAATCTCCTCACTGATTGTGTGACTAATAACAGAGGAAGGTATTGTTTTTAGATACCTCAAAAACATAACAGATCAAATATAACTATTTAGTTATTGCCTGATTAGCGAATACCACAGGGAAAAGGAGCATCATCCCATTTGCTTTAGATACAATGTGACTAGTTCACCCACAAGGTTTTGATGACATATCTTGACTGGGGAATAGGGGTGGGGACAGACTGGGGGTGGTGGCACCAAGCTATTGAGACTAAGGAGGTAGGGTGTGAATGAATTAGGCCAAATCTAGGTGGGTTCAGCCATCCATCTGTACCATCCATCCTCCTCCACAGTGCACAGCTGGTGTTAAGCACCTTAGGATGGGGGGCAGTCCTCGGAGAACAATCGCACCAGCACCATGTTTTTGTTCTGGGGCCACCGGTGACAGATATAGCATCTGTCGTTATAGCAACCCAGGCAAGCGCAGAGCAGAGAGCAGATTGGTTGTCTTCGACTTAACCATGCCATGATGACAGAGTTGTGCGGGTCATGCACGAACTAGACATGAAGGTAATGACTACACAGTACAGGGCACAAGGGTTATCACAACCCTTGCTAGTAATGCACCCTAAAGCATAGGCCTACATCATTGATATGAAAACTCAACATTTCATTATCTGTATGCTGCACCTCATTCAGCCAGTAATGCTTTTCCCTCCTCTTCTGTTTAACAAGCGTGTCATTGGAGTACGGTATAATTTCCTATCTCCCAAAGGGTACAACCTACTATTGTGACCCACATTTAAGACTTTATAATTATACCAGGCTGTTACTGCTCTGAAATAAATTAATTTATCACAGAAATGTATTCAACAAATGCTAGATGTTCTATTGGAGCTGGAATAATGCCAATCCCTCGCAACAATTCATTAACATTTTACACAACAACAACGCCTGTCACACCCTGATCTGTTTCACCTGTCTTTGTGCTTGTCTCCACTCCCCTCCAGGTGTTGCCCATCTTTGACCCTTATCCCCAGTGTATTAATACCTGTGTTCTCTGTTTGTCTGTTGCTAGTTCGTTTTGTCCGTCAAGCCTACCAGCATTTTTCCCCTTGCTCCTGTCTTTTTCTATAGTTCCCGTTTTCTAGTTTTCCCGTTTCGACCATTCTGGCAGAATGGTTTCGACCATTCTGCCGGCCCTGACGGGCCGCCCCAGGTGGTAAGGGTAGGTAACAACACATCCGCCACGCTGATCCTCAACACAGGGGCCCCTCAGGGGTGCGTGCTCAGTCCCCTCCTGTACTCCCTGTTCACTCATGACTGCATGGCCAAGCACGACTCCAACACCATCATTAAGTTTGCCGATGACACAACAGTGATAGGCCTGATCACCGACAACGATGAGACAGTCTATAGGGAGGAGGTCAGAGACCTGGCCATGTGGTGCAAGGACAACAACCTCTCTCTCAACGTGATCAAGACAAAGGAGATTATTGTGGACTACAGGAAAAGGAGGACTGAGCACACCCCCATTCTCATCGACAGGGCTGTAGTGGAGTAGGTTGAGAGCTTCAAGTTCCTTGGTGTCCACGTCACCAACAAACTATCATGGTCCAAACACACCAAGACAGTTGTGAAGAGGGCACGACAAAGCCTATTCCCTCTCAAGAGACTGAAAATATTTGGCATGGGTCCTCAGATCCTCAAAGTTCTATAGCTGCACCATCGAGAGCATCCTGACTGGTTGCATCATTGCCTGGTATAGCAACTGCTCGGCCTCCGACCGCAAGGCACTACAGAAGGTAGTGCGTACTGCCCAGTACATCACTGGGGCCAAGCTTCCTGCCATCCTGGACCTCTATACCAGGCGGTGTATACATACTGCGGGTACCTCAATTACCTCAACTAACCGGTGCCCCGCACATTGACTCTGTACCCGTGCCCCCTTATATAGTCTCGCTAATGTTGTTTTACTGCTGCTCTTTAATTATTTGTTACTTTTATTTTAAATGTTTTACTTATCTATTTTTTTACTTAACACGTATTTTTCTTAACTGCATTGTTGGTTAAGGGCTTGTAAGTAAGCATTTCACTGTAAGGTTGTTGTATTCGCCAACATGTGACAAATAAAATTAGATTTGATTTGATCTTGACTGACTGCATCCCTACTTGGTATAGCAACTGCAACTGCGCAAGGCGCCACAGAGGGTAGTGTGTATGACTCCAGCCACCCAAGTCATAGACTGTTCTCTCTGCTACTGCACGGCAAGCGGTTTCGGAGCACCAAGTCTGGGACCAAAAGGCTCCTGAACAGCTTCTACCCCGAACCCATAAGCCTGCTGAACAGTTAATCAAATGGCTACCCATACTATTTACATTGACCCCTGTTAATTATCTATCCTGATTGCCTAGTCACTTTTACCCTTAACTACATGTACATATTACCTCAGTTACCTCAACTACCTCATACCCCTGCATACTGACTCGGCTCCAGTACTCCTTGTATATAGCATTGTTATTGTTACTACTGTTACAACAACAACAAAATATATTGTAATATTTCTCTATTTTAAATAGCCTTGTCAATGACAGAATGGCCCATAGGCCAGCAGCCTATCTCCTGTTTCTGTAGCTTGAGGCAGCTTGATGTACAAGTACACCATCTGGACAGGACGTTAGTACAGTAAGTGCAGTACTGGTGCATCAAAGCTGGGACAGAGAGACTGAAAAACAGCTTCTATCTCCAGGCCATCAGACTGTTAAATAGTCACTACTAGCCAGCATCCGCCCATTACCCTGCCCTGAACTTTACAGACTGCTGCCATATGTACTATATAACTACTGCTGTACACACCTTTTCCATTCATATACTATCTATAATGTCTATACACACCGTCACATACATATATATTTAAATTCCAGACTCTGACATTGCTCGTTCTAATATTTCTATATTTCTTAATTCCTTTATTTCAATGTTTTGGGATTTGCATGTATTGTTTTGTATTGTTAGGTATTATTGTACTGTTGGAGCTAGGAACATAAGAATTTCGCTATACCCACAATAACATTAGCCAAATATATGTAAGTGGCCAATACAATTTGATTTGATTTGATAACAGCAACAACAGAACTTAGCAGTAGCATAACAAATGTGTCATTGTGTGCTCTGCCAATGTTACTTCCTATCACTTTTACTCTCAATCTACTATCACTTTACTCTCAATTTAGAGAATTTAGAACAAGATAACATGTCAATTATAACATCTATGAATGGTCTTTGTCTCCCTCTAGTGTAATACACAAGAAAAGGCTTATTAAGGCCCACCCTAACTGCGTTATGTTATATTAGGTTTCATAACTTGGTGTTTTATTATATATATATATATAATAAAACACCAAGTTACATAAAGTGATTCAATGACAATAGTATATTATAATGCTATAGGCTTAAGGCCCACCCTAACTGCATTATATTAGGTTTAATAACTTATTATAAAATACTATTGTCATTGAATCACTTTATGGACAATGAAGTAATTAACAATGGTAAGTAGAGCTATTGTTATAGTTCGTCTTATCACTGTTGTAAAGTAGCCTACTTGAATAAAACTGTTTATTTAGTCAGATTGATACGAGTATATAAAGCAGACTATTTCACGCTGTGTTAAGTTGTTAAGTCCCTTAATGAGCCAAACTTGACTCCTCACATCTGACTCAGCTCAGAGACTGCAGTGACAATCCCTTAATCCCTCTCCCCAAAAATGCATTTATTTATCTCTATTCAATAAGTATCTCCAGGGCTCCGAAAGATCCTCTATTGGAGAAAAAAAATCCTGATACATCATTGACAAAAACTGGGAAGACAAAATAATATATTTTGCCCCTATGTTCTCCATTTAGGCCTAGAATATTTGAGCGCATTAGTTCTGTCTGAGTTGATGTTAGTTATGGGATGAGACAGTGCAATGTGGTTCTAGGCCCATAGGAGGGCAGTGTACCTGTTTACTGAAGGAATTGTGGTTTTGTATGGGTGGCAGGTTGAGAGAAAACAATTGGTTTAAACCTTACTCTACCCTATGATCTCATCGTGTTTGCTGATTTGATGTTATTGTTTGGAGTATACACCCCACCCTGTGTGTGTGTATGTACCCCTATCTAAGCCAAAGTGTGATACAGGCTAAAAAATGATACTCTTCTTAAAGGTTTGATAAAAATCGACCTTTTTGGAAATATACTATATGCGAAGGGAATTTTAAGCCTAGTGAGAATTAGGATTACATCTGAGTGTAAGAGATCCACAAGCAGTGATGAATTTACATTTGACCATTGCACAACCGAATGCTGAAATGTTAATTGAAGATAAATAATGTACGCAACTGCAACAAAAAACATATAATCTAAAGTTAATTAACTGCCTGAAGTTGGGAGGGAACTTTTGTAGAATATGAAAGCAGAAGGACATTTTTGCCTGGAGAGAATTTGCAGCCTCTCATGTATTGGTGACATTAATTTTTAAGTCTCTCTTTTACATGTTTCTTCAGTCACTAAGAAATCACTTTCCTCCCTCAAATTATCTCAGCAGAGTGGACTTTCAACTAGGAATGTTTTCAACTTCATTTTGATACTTGAAAAGGTTTTCATGAATCTCCTTGACTCTCCCAGACTGCCTAGCGCTCCATAAAATAGACAACAGAAGATGTTCTTGTTGATGTTCTCCCTCGTCACATCTCCCCTGGCCTGGACATCTTCAAAGTGTCAGGCTATGCAAGATGGCGCCGACAGATAGGGCAACTCTGCTTCTAGCTCCTACAAGCATTTCGCTACACCCGCAATAACATCTGCTTAACATGTGTCCAGTGACAAATACAATTTGAATTGATTTGAGAAACCCACAAGGCAAAAATTCCAGCATGTTTAAGTAAGCACTGTCTGTCTGCAGCACAACACTAAATGATGCTTAAGTAGTCAACAGAGCACCCACAGAAGCTCTTCTCAAATCCACACAAAGTCAATCGGATTTGAAAGAATGCAAATTACTGCATTTTCAGAGGTGAGTCAGGTGAGGGCTTAAGTTAATTTTATCAAACTTGTTATTGCCGTAATTTGATCAAACTTATAATTGCCGTGTATTGGCTAAGGGCATCTTAAACAGTTCCGAGTGTGAGGGGGTCCATGGTTTTGACAGGTATGAAGTAAATTAATTAAGTCTGGGACACCTTTGGAATATCCAGTACTTATTATGAGTTCATATGAGTCAAAGCCACTGTGTACTACACTCTACAAGTACTGTATAAGCAAAAGTGAGTGAAAATGAGCAAAACCCAAAATGAAGACTACGGGCTAAAATCAATGTTTTACTTTTAAAGGCCCAGTGCAGTCAACTTGATTTTCCTGTGTTTTATATATATATATATATATATATTTCCACACTATGAGTTTGGAATAATACTGTGAAATTGTGAACATTATGATAATGCCCTTTTAGTGTAAGTTTAAAAATACATTTGAAATTTCAGCCTATTTCGGTGGGATGGAGTTTTGGCCTGTCTGGTGACATCACCAGGTGGCAAATTATTTAATAGACAGCTAGTTTTCAGTTTTTTCTCCCCACTCAGACCACTCAGTCCTAGCAAAATTCTATCTTGAGAATTGCTCCTTGCTAAGAAGGATTATTTTAATATTTTTTTACCATTTTAATTGAAAAAATAGCAGTAAGGTACTTAATTGTTACCCAGAAATGATTTGATATTGAGATAAAAACGACTACATTGGACCTTAATTAACAAAAAAATAAGCTGTTTTAGCAACTTCCATTGTCCTCCAAGAGTTGCTGAATTTTCTCTTCACTTCAGCTTGTTCCTCAATTCATGCAACTTGGTTGTAGAGCACTGAAAATGAGCAAAAGTAATAACCTTAGTTTTTCACCACCTGGCTGTTTGACACTTACACAGCTTCCAACATTCTTACAAACATGCTGAGGCCATAACATTTCATTTTGTAAAGCTGAATGAATTCAGCCACAAACCCACAACCCATTTGGAAGGAATTTGCCATTTGTCATGGTCCTATCATGGTTCCGAGGTTGCTTTGCATCATGTTTCTCAAATACAGACATATTGACACTATTGTACATCCCTATAAGTCTTGTAAATACACAATATTGTGGCAGGTTTTTCTCTACACCTACACAGAATTCTGTTATATGGTAGGTGTTCCCTTATCCTTTGTGTTCCCTTATCCTTTGTGAAATACCACAGACACATGTCCTTGGGTTTCCTACAAAGACAGGAGATATAGAGATTGAGCATGAAATGAAAGTTGAAACATTTTATTTGGTCTATTCTGATATTTTGACTGATTCATCCAACAAAATATAATCAAAAGAGGGGTATCTGTCTATCATTTCAACATCTGGTTTGCCCCTTAGGGCCACCATACTATGTCGTCTCTCTATCATCTCTCCCCATTAAAAAAATTGGAGATATGAATTAACCAAAAGGCTGTCCACACATATTTACTTTCTACTAGCCCCCTCTCCCTCACCACCATTTCATTCACCTGCACTTCAAACACAAGACATCTTTGATTATTTTCACAAAGGGATGCCTTAAATAAAAAGAGCATTAACAAGTCAAAATCCACAGTGAATCAATGGCTGGGGCTGCTTTATCATGCGTGATTAGAGAACCAAGCTGGCGTCGGCTCTGATTGACGTCGTAGCTCCATTGTTAGTGAAATTAACACCTGGCTGTTAGCGACGTGTTAAATTACTGGGATATGTTTAGCCCCACCTGAGACCTGGGATGGATACCACATTCTTAAATTACACTAACTGTAAATGTGCTCAATCTGCTGGTACTTTCCTGTTGGGCCTTCTAATGATTTATTTATATTTTACCTTTATTTAACTAGGCAAGTCAGTTAAGAACAAATTCTTATTTTCAATGATGGCCTAGGAACAGTGGGTTTAACTGCCTTTTTCAGGGGTAGAACGACAGATTTGTACCTTGTCAGCTCAGAAATTCGAACTTGCATACTTTCGGTTACTAGCCCAACAATCTGCCAATACAGTACAAGTTAAAACTTTGGACACACCTACTCATTCAAGGGTTTTTCATTATTTTACTATTTTCTACATTGTATAATAATAGTGAAGACATCAAAACTATCAAATAACACACATGGAATCATGTAGTAACCAAAAAAGTGTTCAACAAATCTAAATATATTTTAGATTTGACATTCTTCAAAGTAGCCACCCTTTGCCTTGATAACAGCTTTGCGCACGCTTGGCATTCTCTCAACCAGCTTCATGAGGTAGTAACCCTGGAATGCATTTTAAATAACAGGTGTGCCTTGTTAAAAGTTAATTTGTGGAATAGCTTTCCTTCTTAATGCATTTGAGACAATCAGTTGTGTTGTGACAAGGTAGTTGTGGTATACAGAAGATAGCCCTATTTGGTAAAAGACCAAGTCCATATTATGTCAAGAACAGCTCAAAAAAGCAAAGAGAATCGACAGACCATCATTAATTTAAGACATGAAGGCAAATCAATGCATAAAATTTCAAGAACTTTGAAAGTTTCTTTAAGTGCAGTCGCAAAAACCATCAAGTGCTATGATGAAACTGGCTCTCCTGAGGACCGCCACAGGAAAGGAAGACCCAGAGTTACCTCTGCTGCAGAGGATAAGTTCATTAGAGTTATCAGCCTCAGAGTTCAAGTAACAGACACATCTCAACATCAACTGCTCAGAGGAGACTGCGTGAAAACACCAGTCTCAACGTCAACAGTGAAGAGGCGACTCTGGGATGCTGGCCTTCCAGGCAGAGTTCCAGTGTCTGTGTTCTTTTGCCCATCTTAATCTTTTCTTTTTATTGGCCAGTCTGAGATATGGCTTTTTCTTTGCAACTCTGCCTAGAAGGCCAGCATCCCGGAGTTGCCTCTTCACTGTTGATGTTGAGACTGGTGTTTTGCGGGTACTATTTAAAGAAGCTGCCAGTTGAGGACTTGTGAGGCATCTGTTTCTCAAACTAGACCCTCCAATGTACTTGTCCTCTTGCTCAGTTGTGCACCAGGGCCTCCCACTCCTCTTTCTATTCTGGTTAGAGACAGTTTGCGCTGTTCTGTGAAGGGAGTAGTATACAGCGTTGTACGAGATCTTCAGTTTCTTGGCAATTTCTCGCATGGAATAGCCTTCATTTCTCAGAACAAGAATAGACTGACGAGTGTCAGAAGGACGGTCTCTGTTTCTGGACATTTTGAGCCTGTAATCGAATCTGATGCTCCAGATACTTAACTAGTCTAAAGAAGGCCTGTTTTATTGCTTCTTTAATCATCACAACAGTTTTCAGCTGTGCTAACATAATTGCAAAGGGGTTTTCTAATGATCAATTAGCCTTCTAAAATGATCAACTTCGATTAGCTAACACAACGTGCCATTGGAACACAGGAGTGATGGTTGCTGATAATGGGCCTCTGTATGCCCATGTAGATATCCATAAAAAATCTGCCATTTCCAGCTACAATAGTCATTTACAACATTAACAATGTCTACACTGTATTTCTGATCAATTGGACGTTATTTTAATGGACAAAAAATGTGCTTTTCTTTCAAAAACAAGGACATTTCTAAGTGACCCCAAACTTTTGAAAGGTAGTGTACATTCATGTATAGGCTATGACCATATTAACATTCAACATATTAATACAAAGTTTGGAAACTTTCTTTGAGTACGAATTCATTCTTTTACTTTTGTATAAAGCAGACATGAGGACAGTTGCCCAAGGTGAGGCTAGATGCAATCAGACGCAATCAATGACACATGATTTTACCTTTGGTTAACCACATTTAAGAAAGTTGTCTATCTCTGATTCCTCTTGAATATAACTTCAATAATTCCTAAATCGGCCTCCCGGGTGGCGCAGTGGTCTAGGGCTAGCGCTAGCTGTGCCACCAGAGACTGGGTTCGCGCCCAGGCTCTGTCGCAGCCGGTCATGACCGGGAGGTCCGTGGGGCGACGCACAATTGGCCTAGCGTCGTCCGGGTTAGGGAGGGTTTGGCCGGTAGGGATATCCTTGTCTCATCGCGCACCAGCGACTCCTGTGGCGGGCCGGGCGCAGTGCTTGCTAACCAAGGTAGTCAGGTGCACGGTGTTGTGTTTCCTCCGACACATTGGTGCGGCTGGCTTCCGGGTTGGAGGCGCGCTGTGTTAAGAAGCAGTGCGGCTTGGTTGGGTTGTGTTTCGGAGGACGCATGGCTTTCGACCTTCGTCTCTCCCGAGCCCGTACGGGAGTTGTAGCGATGAGACAAGATAGTAATTACTAGCAATTGGATACCATGAGAAAAAGGATAAAATTATTTAAAAAATAATAATAATAATTCCTAAATCCAGAATTTAATTAGGGCCCATGACGAGAAATAACAAGGCATGCTTCAACGTTAAAGACACGCTGCCTGTAGGCCTATCCCCAGTTCTCATCACTGAAGATCAAAGTTCAATTAATTAAAACCCAAGGACCATATGTGTGTTCAACGTGATGAGAATAATGTTAGTAATAATTACAATAAGATAATGACCACACAATTTTTGTCTTCTACTTGACCTCAACCAAGTCCTTGTTTGTTAAATGTACATTGTTAGGTGATTGCTTAAACAGTGTTAAAACAAATTTATTCAACCCTTAGGGGACCAATTAGTTTGGGAAATGCATAAAGCTAAATATCTACAGCCTTCCCAATGTCTAGCGTTGCACGGCCAATTCTTCTACATGTTTGCATTATTAAAATATTTTCATAGCTGTTTTTTTTCAGTTTTGTTCTACTCCTCAAGCTTATTTGGCAAAGATAAATGCAAACATTTTCCTTTGTTTTAACTGATCATTTGGAAAAGCCTGCTAATGAACACATTGGATCATTTACTTGGCCTCTATTGCTTTCAGATTCCAGAAGCAATACCAGTGGAAAAAGATGACCTTATCTGTCTTGGCTTAGGGCAAGTGACAGGAGAAGCGAAGAGAACATTTCGGTGCAAAGAAGTTGCATCTACCACTATAAGAACAACCTACCTATGCTCTTGAATTAGAAGATTAAGTTAAAGTTCAATACGGAGCAAAGCAGCCAACCCAAGAGGGCAGACGTTTGTTTGTCTGAGATTCTTCTTGCTTTGATATTGTTTATTTCGATAGCCTGCCTAAATGATAGATGCATAGACTAATTGGATTATGGCCTCTATTGACGTGAAATAATTCACGTTTAATCTTAAAATATCTTTGCTTTGGATGCAAAGCCCAAATGTCTGTTATTTAGTCATTGAATTAAATAGTCACCCTTTTTTATTCCCCCAAACAAATGAAAGCTTATCAGAACCCAACTGGTTATGTCTGTGTGTCTGTGCCTGCGTGCGTGCCTATGTGTGTGTGTGTGTGTGTGTGTGTGTGTGTGTGTGTGTGTGTGTGTGTGTGTGTGTGTGTGTGTGTGTGTGTGTGTGTGTGTGTGTGTGTGTGTGTGTGTGTGTGTGTGTGTCCAGTCCATGGAGACAGAGAATGTGATTCTATAGACCTTTACCGTTCTGAAATGATGGGAGGAAAAAACTAGTTTCGTCGCAAATTGTTCCTGAATACTGGCTTGATGAAAGACAAAGTGTTTCCTTGTTTGGAATTAATTTTGTATTGAGGGTGGAAGTCAAGAATCATAGAGCATTTGTTATTTTCTATCTCCGCTTGGCAGGCACTAAACACATTACTCTTTCCAGTCACATAATGAATTATACTGTCCTTTTACTTCTGCACAGAAAGCCCAAGAATAAACTAACATGTTCAAAGCTATAATGGAGTACCAGAAGGATGTGTCTCACTTGAGCTGAATACCGAATGTATACTTCTCGGCACCATCCTGTTATGACCTAAAGGTACACAGCCAAACTCCACTTAACGCGAGTACTGCAAATAAAGAGAAGAATTAAGTAAGAATTTGAACTAAATCAAAATAATGGAATATGTAAATATATGGGAGTCGGTTTTCCATTAAATATTCCCAAATGCCCTTGATAGCAATTGTGTAGTAGAGAATGCTTTGTGGTTAACAGGGAATTTAAGTTGTGTCTAAGAGAATGCTGCTTATCTCACTCATATGGATATCAAAGGTCCTGCTCTGGGTGTAAATTACCCAAGAGTCTCTTTGCATTTTTCTGCTTTGTATTCATACAGCCGTAAATACTTTCACAATAGATAGCTCTTCTTCACATTATACTTTGGGTTGATATCCAAGCCTGTTCTGACTTATTATGTTCTGACTCAGTATTTTGTAAGACACATTTTAATGCATACATGTATGGCCATATGGTTTGAATACGTGAGGTATGCTTACAGTTCATGCTATTTCACCTGTGTGATACTTCCTGAATCACCTTCCCTCACCTCAATGTATTATTAATGAGCCCTCCTTAACTGGTCCTCAAGTGCAAACTGTGTTGCACCAGGTGAGGTAAAACGAATGCACCCCTTGTTTTCAAGTGTTTGTAGGGTTGCCATCCTAAGACTGACGTTGAAGAGATGAAGAGCAAGTGGCAAGTGCAGTATAGTAAGTAAATAGCCATGTCAATGCCAGAATGGCCCATAAGCCAACAGCCTATTTCCTGTTTTCTTAGCGTGAGGCAGCTTGATGTACACCCTCTGGACAGGACGTTAGTGCAGTAAGTGCAGTATGGTGCAAAAAAAACGGTGTTGATTTCTTTACCCTGTGTAGCATGGTCGGTTTGTCTCTGATAGCATATTCCATGTGGTCTGAGTTGCAACATTATGAACTAGAACGATAACAATTATTAATATGAAGGAAGGAATCAATATTTAACAGAAATTCATGCTTCAAGTTGCCGGTAGCTCCTTATAGATGCGTCATTAGTCTGGCTCTCAGAGTCTATACAAATGTTTGCGGAAGAATAAGGTTAAAAATAGGGAGGGAATAGGATAGTTGATATGTGAATCTGAGAGCCAGGCTACTCTCAGTCAATAGCCTTAAAATAACCTCTTCGATAGTATTTCCTCTTTATGAAAAGCATACTGATGTTTGGATCCAGGCGAACTCTTAGAATGGAGGATAGAAAACCTGTTGGACAAGATGGCGCCGATAGACATGGTCACCCTGTTCATGGCTCTTTAGCAACTTTGCAATATTTTTTTCCGTTGTGTGTTATTTCTCACATTATTTGCTCACAACATCCTTTGCACACACATACAGCCAGAAAAAACATTGGGATATTAGAGTGGCGGTAATTTACCAGCATTTTTACCAGAAATACAACTTTCCTTAATTGGACCCTTTGTTCGTACCCCCCAAGGCAATTCCTCATATCCCAGAGACTGCTCCAAGCACAAGCATTTCGCTACACCCGCAAAAACATCTACTTAAAAATGTGAATGCGACCAATAACATTTGATTTGAATCAAATTTTACATCTTGACATCTATGCTGCCTACATCTTAGTGTCTACGTTGGTCGGTCAATCTACAAAACCCTACATCGTCGACTCTGCCCTTGAAACAAACTGTCCTGTAGTAGCAGCATGTCGAAAGAGACAGTAATGAATTGGGAAGACTGTGAGGAATCAGCTAAGTGACAGTCCATCATGTCAGCTAAGTAATAATGACTTATGACAATTCTGTTCCTTAGCGCCTTTAAATAAAGTAGGATTAGGGTATAATACACACCTGTCAATAAATTCTATTTGACAGGGAGAACATACACTGAGTGTACAAAACATTAAGGACACCTTCCTAATATTGAGTTGCACCCCCCTCCCCCCTTTTGCCCTCAGAACAACCTCAATTTGTCAGGGCATGGACTCTTTAAGGTGTCGAAATCGTTCCACAGGGATGTTGGCCCATGTTGACTCCAATGTTTCCCACAGTTGTGTCAAGATGGCTGGATGTCCATTGGATTGTGGACCACTATTGATACACATGGGAAACTGTTGAGCTTGAAAAACCCAGCAGCATTGCAGTTCCTGACACACTCAAAACAGTGTGCCTGTCACCTACTATCATACCCCGTTCAAAGGCACTTAAATATTTTGTCTTGCCCATTCACCCTCTGAATGGCACACTTACACAATCCATGTCTCAATTCTCTCAAGACTTAAAAAGCCTTATTTAACCTGTCTCCTCCCCCTTCATCTACACTGATTGAAGTGAATTTAACAAGTGAGATCAGTAAGGGATCATAGCTTTCACCTGGTCAGTCTATGCTATGGAAAGAGCAGGTGTCCTTAATGTTTTGTACACTCAGTGTATATGAAGCTTACTGTTGCAGTCAGATACAATGCCACGGGCAATGCTGCAGAGCATTGTACATTAAAGGGGAATTTCACCCTGGGGGAATCTAGACTTGTTTTCATCATGTCGGAGCCATTTCTAGAACAGTAAGATGTGTTTCACACATAATTCCCCAGGAGGAAGGCAGGTTAGGGATTTCCGCGCTGAATGATACACCCTACGATGGCTTCCGATGTATTGATGGGGAGGCGAGACCTAAAAGTACATGTAGTTCTGCTTTGTGGCATTTTGCGAAGGCTCTATGCTGTACTAATCACACTATATGTTTTTATGGGTGTAGATATGGATGTCCTTGTTTGATAAAGCTATTGGACATCTTTCAGCGATGTTCCTATTGGCAGATACATTGCTAAATATACAAGCAGACACTGTTTTTCCAGTCTCTGAAAGACTACAATTTGTGTTGGGCGGTACATCGTGCCCTGGCCCCCGCTTTTCAAAAAAAGAGGCGGACTCTAACAACAATCCTTTGGGAAAAACTGAAAGAACTTACTCGTGATTCTTCTCATCTACACGAATTTGACGATAGAGCATCTATTAGCTAAATGCAGTGGTGGGCCGTCAGGGCCTGCAAGGCCTTCTCTGCTGGCCTAAACATCATCAGAATATCATTTTTTTTTTAAATATATTTTCCCACAAATATGTATTAAATTATTCCCCAGAGTAAGAGTTATACTCTTCATTTCATAGCTTTCCTCTTGGTTGCACTGCTTCCAGCCCCAGGTTGAGATTTGGAGGGCTGGTCTTTATGTTAGATCTTTTATCCAATCATATTCAGCCATCATGTGTTGCCAGGGGTCTAAAATCTGCCCTCAGGCCTTCAGAATCAACAGTGCGGGCGCTTGTAGCTTATAGTGAATGGAAATGAAAAATTTAGTGTCAACCAATCAGCTTTAGAGTTGGCTATTGTACGCCTGCTGGCTGGCTCCAGTGTTACACAGGAGCCAGCTAGCAGGCGTAGTGCGTGCACGTCTTTTGATTGGATTACCAATATTGAGAGGCAGGTCCTATGGAGATCTAGGAAACTGAATTTGATAAACGAATTAATTCGCGTACTACTAAGCTGTTTTTTCAACCCACAATGGCGGAAGGAGGAGAAGATATCGATTTGGTCGAGGATATAATTATAACGCCATTCTCAAGACGAACTTTTCAAGAAAAGTTAGACATTGTAAGGAGAGGTCGCCCGACGCCACAAAGCCTGTCACAGGCGGGAAAGTGCTTCGTTCGCTCGCCACTTTCAAATTTTCAACTACGAGCGCTGTCAATGGCTCACAGGCTCCTTGGCTCCGAGAAGCACTGCAAACTGTACTGCTGGGAATGCCTATTATTTGCAAGTGATCGATTTGGTGTTTGGAGCCACACTGGCTTTGCAAACTTGAGTTGTCTAACCAAGGCAGCAACGAGACACCAAAGTACGGCTGGGCACTAACAAGCAATGGTGCTTTTGAAAACTTTTGGGGACACCGGAGTGGATCTACAGCTCAAAGAACAAGCGCGCAGGGCAACGGAGCTGCACAATGAAAAGGTGAAGGGAAATATTGAAAAGACTCATTGATTGTGTCATGTTTTGGGGTAAACACTGTTTACTCAAAAATGTCAATTTGTCAATTTCACGGTGACGCAACGCCTGGTTATACTGCGTTTCTGTCTAAATGTATAGTGTCTAGAGCCATGGCATCATAATGATGGTAATAAGAGGTGGATTAATTCGGGTGGGACTGTGTAGTACCTCACTGAAAGCCCAGGCCCCAGGCCCACGGCACGCCACTGGCTAAATGGTGTCATTCAACCATACATGTTTCAACCAGAATACAGTGAAGAGGATTCGAAACAAAGAGTTGGATTTAGCTAAAATTAGAAGCTCAGCTACAGCCGATGCCAGCACCAACAGGGCAGTTGACAGATACAATGCCTAGCTAAGCAAGTTATTTTTCCTGCAAGCCACCTAGCTAGATAGCTAACTTTAGTTTATCTACTGGCTAACATACTACTGTGGTACACTGGGGGAAATCAAATAATTTTTCTCTTTATTAACTTAGCTATGTAGATAGCTAACTAGCTAAGTTAGCTAGCTAAACAACTACCAGAAGCCATATCTATGATTAAAAATAGAAGAGGTTTTACAGTCAGAGTTCTTTTGTATCTCGATTGTAAAACCTCTTCTTTTTTTAGTCATAAATATGGCTAGTTACTAAACAGCAAGCTGCAACATTACAACCAGCCACCAAAAAGCTAGGTTTACCAGCAAACGTTAGCTCATGACTGGAGTTGGCCAGCTAGTTAGCCTGGCGCCTGCTAACTTGTATGCACCATGCCTCACATTTGTAACTTGTGAGAAATGATGTGTAACATCAGCAACTGTAAATAATTGTAATAACTAGCTATGTAACATAATTGATGAGGTTTGGCATTGGTTATGAGTATGACCTTGGATTAGTTTCAATCTAACAAAATTATAAGCACAACGCAAGATAGGATTCTAAACAGATGTAAATAATAAGTATTGCATGTCCAGCAAGCTAGCTAGCTAAGATACCTAGCATATAGTGACGAGAAACAATAATACAATTGAATGTTGTAAATCTAAAATTGAAAGGTTGAGGGTTGTGCCATATTTCTTTCTATTAGGCTAGACATTGTTGTAAATGTAATCTCTGTGCCTGTATGCATGTTCAACTAGTCTACCTTGATGTTGATGTTATGCTGGCATGGTTCAATGGTTGCTCAAACTGTACAATAAAGTATACTTTTTGGTATTTTGTCTTACAGATAATACCGTGTGGTGCCTAGGCTTCTTCTTGGAGTGGATTCTAGCTATAGAAACAGAATTCCTTTGCCTGCGAGTGTCATTGCAGCAGAAGTGTATCCTGTGAACTGTATTGCTCTCCAAGGAATTAGACATTATGCTGGATTTCAAGCAGCGAACTCATGAGGACCTGAATGGCAGTTTGATCATGACACTCCTCCCACAGCTTTACAAGTATTCCCTGAACTTACTGTATGCTTCTTTAGAATGGAAATTTCATCATGATCACCTCTCAACTGCTGATCATCAGTTCTCTTAGCTACAGATTATTACACCATATAATGTGATTTAACCAAAGATGTTTGGTATCCATTACCGGGAGTTACAGGATAGGTACTGTTTGTTGCTGCACAAAAAATTTCCGACAAACCTTAGCGATGCTGACTTCGTTCTCGATTTGGGGAAACAGGAATCTCATCAAATGTCCATGTCCAGTTGCAGTGTCAGTTTGAATTTAGAAAATGCACCGTTATAATTTGTTGCTCCCTAAAGTAATCCAACAATATGTGTGCCGCCGTCATGTCTATTTCAAGTCTTCTCACTCATTGATCTCACTCATCATGACATGCAGCACTTTAGGGTGGACACCCACCTGTCTCGATCAATGAGAGAAGACTTGAAATAGACAAGATGTGGGCAAAAATCTTTGGGTAAATCACATTATCTTGTAACTACTGTTCTCTACACTTGAATAATGTATAATGGTGCCGGAGGGGATGGCTGACGCTTTACGTGCACCTAACCAACTGCGCTATTTTTTTAATTTTTTTTAGCGTTGTTTGTAACTTATTTTTTGTACTTATTTTGGACATAATGTTGCTGCTACCGCCTTTCATGACCGAAAATAACTTCTGGACATCAGAACAGCGATTACTCACCTCGAACTGGAAGAATAATTTTTGTTTAATGAGTTCGGCGGGAAGGATATACTGCTTTCCCGGGAACAGGCCCAAATCCCCATCATTTGCGTGAAGAAAAGACAGAGAAAAAGGGGGGCAGAGGACAGGCTGCCTTCATAGAATTCGTAGGCGTGCGAGTAAACTCCTACTGCCATCCGTTCTATTGGCCAACGTGCAATCATTAGAAAATAAATATGATGACCTACGATCAAGATTATCCTACCAATGGGATATTAAAAACTGTAATATTTTATGTTTCACCAAGTCGTGGCTGAACGAAGACACGGATAATATAAATTTGGCGGGATTTTCCATGCACCGGCAGAACAGAACAGCTACGTCTGGTAAGACAAAGGGTGGGGGTATGTGTCTATGTCAATAACAGCGATATCTAATATTAAAGAAGTCTCGAGGTATTGCTCGCCTGAAGTAGAGTACCTTATGATAAGCTGTAGACCACACTATCTACCAAGAGAGTTCTTATCTATATTATTTGTACCTGTCTATTTACCACCGCAGACCGATGCTGGCACTAAGACCGCACTCAACCAACTCTATAAGGCCATAAGCAAACAAGAAAATGCTCATCCAGAAGCGACGCTCCTAGTGGCAGGGTACTTTAATGCAGGCAATCTTAAATCTGTTTTACCTCATTTCTACCAACATGTCACATGTGCAACCAGAGGGGGAAAAAACTCTATACCACCTTTCCTCCACACACAGAGACGCATAAAAAGCTCTCCCCCGCCATTCATTTGGTAAATCTCACCATAATTCTATCCTCCTGATTCAAAGAACAAAGTACCAGTGACTCGCTCAATACGGAAGTGGTCAGATGACGCAAATGCTACGCTACAGGACTGTTTTGCTAGCACAGACTGGAATATGTTCCGGGATTCATCCAATGGCATTGAGGAGTATACCACTTCAGTCATTGGCTTCATCAATAAGTGCATCGACAACGTCGTCCCCACAGTGACCGTATGTATATATCCCAACCAGAAGCCATGGACTACAGGCAACATCCGCATCAAGATAAAAGCTACAGCTGCCACTTTCAAGGAGCATGACACTAATCCGTACGCTTATAAGAAATCCAGCTATGCCCTCAGATGAATCATCAAACAAGAAAAGCGTCAATACAGGATTAAGATTGAATCATACTACGCCGGCTCTGATGCTTGTCGGATGTGGCAGGGCTTGAAAACTATTACTGACTACAAAGGGAAACCCAGACGCGAGCTGCCCACTGATGCGAGCCTACCAGACGAGCTACAGTGGTTCTTCCTGTAAAAGTTGCGTCATACTGGAGCACACCTAGTGGGGTGCCACAGAATTCTATGGCACGTTGTGTAATTGTCAGCCATTGTTACTATTAACGCTAGTTAGTGATAGTTTGACCACCAGAGGGCATCTTTGAGGCATTTGATAGCCTTCAATATTGGCTGTACTGGAGAATTTAAAACCTTTTTTGGTAAGAACATAGTATATGCGATTGATTTTAAGAAATTAATTTGATTAATATTATAGTGTTTCTATTCCAAGATAAACGAAACCCTCAGGGTTTCCGTTAGGAAAATATGGCGCTGTACAACGTGACGGTCGGGAGTAGACTACAGTACTAAGAGCATAACATTTCCACACCCTAATTGTATATCTAAGGGGCTTTTATATAATTCCAAATGAATTAATAATAATAATAGTCACTTTGTTTAAAAAATAACAATATTTTGGAGATGATTTCATTTTCAAATAACCTAAAGTGAGCGAGAAAAAGGCCATTCTTGACCATGGGGTGAGATATTCTTACTAATTTGTAAATAAAGCCAGTTTCTTATTTAGAATGATTTATTTCTGTTTTTAGAGGGAGCGAAACCAAAAGCCCACTGGGTCGCCCGGCCTCATGGGTCTCCCTGTTGCGGCCAGGACAGGTACCAGCATATTGAACTAGCTAATAGCCCATAATGGCGCTGTATAACGTGACCGGGCGGGAGTAGGCTACATTACGACAGTAAGAGCAAAATAATCCTAACATTTCCACACCCTAATTTTAGTCTAACCAATACCCAAATGGAGATTCAGGGAAAATAAAAATCTCATTGATTTATCAAGACCAGGCTTGTCTCAGAGCAGCGCGAAACGGTGCTGAAATAGTTGACCACATGCGGGTCGGCCATTGCTTCAAATCCTATTGCTTCTAACTTCAATATGCTTTAAAAATAAATAAGACCTACACCACTTTTAACAGCACAATACTCAACACTTGTGAGACTCATGTCACCTACGGTAGGCCTACAGTATATCTAAAAATATTTTTTTCAATGATGTGACTCTCCGCCAATAATTAGATTTAGAGGATTGGGGATTTTAAATTAATATCTAAGGGGAATTTTTTGTTAGGGCAAATCTGATCTGTGAGAATATCTAAGGGGCTTTTATATCATTCTAAATTAATTAATAATAATAATAATAATCGCTTTGTTTAAAAATAATGATATTTTGGAGATTATTTTGTTTTGAAATAACCTAAAGTGAGTGTTTGTAATCTGAATAAAGGCCAAAATAATATTTATAAAGGCCAAAATATTTATTTCTGTTTTTAGAGGGAGGGAAACCATAAGCCCACCGTGCCTATTTTTTGGACAAGGACATATCGGCCAGCCAAAACCTCCCCTAACCCGGATGACGATGGGCCAATTGTGCACCGCCCTATGGGGCTCCCAATCACGGCCGGTTGTGATACAGCCAACCTAACTAAGAAATACATTTGACGAATTTGTTTACCTTCATTAGCCTACGTTCCAATATTTCTCTCATTCAGTGATATTTATTGCCATAGTAATTTGTTATGGATCCATAACGAAATATACATCTGCATTTTGAAAGAGTATTTTCATCAATATTTTATTAATGAAAGCATAAAGATGCCGATGAAGAAATACAGTACTGTACAGTATATGCTTTATCCGACATTTTGCGGTTGCATGAGGTCGCCAACACGAACTTTAAACATTTGGATAATAAAGCAATAAACCAAGTGTTTATTTGGCTACTGTGCAGTCTGACAAGTAAACATAGCCTACAGTACATACTGTAGTAAACATGGTAAAGTGCCTAATTCCTTACATAAGGGAGAACAAGCCATGTCCTGACTTTCTCATCATTAATACTCTGTCTTTAATGCTTTTTCAGGTTGCATCAGTCATGGACAGAAAATTCTGAGACACAGTATTAATGATGAACACCCGGAGGTTCACTGGTAAGCCACATTTGCCTCGGTATCCATCCCAGTTGGTATTCTGTGCCCACTCGTGGTATCTCTCTTCGTTTACACATCCTTGGAATAGCAGAACAGCATAACGGTCCGTACGGCCCTTGCTGTGCCTGGTGAACAGTTGGTCAAGTTCTGTTGTCAGAAGAGGAATGGAAATGTCAGGGTGAACCGATGACCTGACGAATCTGCCAAATATGTTGACTCTTCCTGTTGGAGGTGGAGTTCCAGAGCTCACAGGTGTGCCTGGCATGGATTGGGACTCCATCTCGTTCCTCGCCCTCTTCAACGCGTCATTCTCCGCCTGACTCTCCGCCAATGCCATCTGACTCTCTGCCAATACCGCCTGGCCAATGCATCAGCTGTCGCCCGTATCTCTGCCCTCAGATAATGTTTCTCTTTCTGCTGGTCTGCCTTCAATGACTTGATCTCGTTCTTCAAAGTTTGAATGTGATCCATGTGCACCTTCATCAGATGAGCAGAATGCTACCGCCCTGAGCCCCCATCCATTACAGTGGCCTATGATAGAAACAGTAGATCAATTAAGAATGAAAAGTGACTCTAACACACAAATGGTGCCTACACATTTTAAGGCCAGGCACCACAGGCTAAAAGGGATTTTTTCTTCTTTACTCTGATCAGACTGAAACTTTAACAGTTGAAAGTATACATAAATACATTATATTATTGTAATACAAGTTTTATTTATTTTATAAATAAAATATGCAAATGAGGCAAACTGACCATAAATATGCACTAATTGGCATAATTAGCATATTACGAGAATCTGTTTTTCAACACATTGCTTCAAGGCAGAATGTTTATTGTTGTTGTTGTTTTAATGTGATAAGACACTCAATGGTCAGGCTTTTACAGATCAGTTCATCAAAATATTGTCATTTCATGGAATTATTTAAAAAACATAACTCACATGTATGACGGATGCATATTTTGCATATATTTACACATAAAATAACACTTAAAATCAAAACGACACAAGATATTAAAAAAAAAGCATCTGTAAAAGTCTGACTATAAGACTTAAGAACCTGTGTGTGGAATAATGGGAATGTACGTCCTTTGAAGTTTGAGAAAAAGGATTTGGCGCACCGGGAACATGTCATTTTGAGAAAATGGCTGATAAAGATAGGCTAATGCAATTAAAATGTACCTTCCATAAATATGACCATTTATGTCACATGAATTAAACTCTTATTCATACATCACTTCTAAACTGACAAATAAACATAAAATATACATTTTACAAATACATTAGCACATTTAATACATTTGTTTCAAGCAAGAGAGCATATGCTTTGAATACTGGAAGTGTTGGGCAAATATGCAGTTTTGGGCAAATTCTCATATCACTTTGCTCAATTTGTCACATACAAGGATTTCGTATGGCTGTTGAAATGTGCAGAACATGAATCAGCTATGCCTGACCCATATGTAAGGCCCTCTTTGAGTTGTTGCTGGTGACGCTTTACTTTCTTGACTGCGCCTACGCTTGGCACACTCCATTGAAGCAGCTGCAGCTCTCACAACTCCTTTCTGATTGCTCCAGTGTCACCAAAGTGCTGTCAAGCCACAATTTGTTCATCACAATTGATATAGCAGTGGCTCACTCATTGAACGTGGCTACTGCCATACTGGCTGCAATGCGGCTTTTGCCCACGAAGACAGTTTTGGGGCATCGCAACCATATTACAGAGTTCAGACATTCATTTGCATGCTGGGTTCCTGCGTGCTTCATGCTTTTGAGGACGTTATCATTTGACATCCTATGATACACAGGTACCATTTTCTGTGCAACCTCTCTACAATTATTTTTTAGGTTTTTGTGACAGGGTGGATCTTCACTGTTTTCTATGGCTCGCTGGTACCAGCACCAATGCACACACCTATCCCGTAGTTGGAAGGGAATCCTCTCTTGTGCCAAGTGCCATCCAAAGATACATTAACCTCTTGAGCCTATGGGGGCGCCATTTCGACTTTGTAAAAATGAGTTCCCAAATTAAACTGCCTCGTACTCAATTCTTGCTCGTACAATATGCATATTATTATTACTATTGGATAGAAAACACTCTCTAGTTTCTAAAACCGTTTGAATTATTTCTCTGAGTAAAACAGAACTCATTCTGCAGCACATTTCCTGTCAGGGAGTGAGATTTCAGAAATCGAGGTCCCTGTTCTGAGGTCAGTTTATAAGTCCCCATGTAAGCCATCGGGCTACATGCACTGCATACGTCTTCCTCTAGATGTCAGTAAGCGGGGAGAATTTGAATGGAGTGGATTGCGCAATCTGGGACCTTAAATAAGACCGTGGAACGGAAGTACCGTCCTTTTCAACGGTGCGCCTGGCGCAAGAAGACATCACAATGGCGTCCTGCAAACGCTTTCGTTTTAGTAGTTCTATATCTCCGGTCATGTTTTTATTCGTTATAGGTGTTAAAGACATCATAAGGTAGTTAATGTAAACCGACTTATAGCAGTTTATAGCGATTTTCTGGGATTTCTTTGTCATGCGCTTTCACGAGTTGGACACGTCTCCAGTGGGTGGCTATCGTTAGCTGCTATTTCGACAGGAGAAGAGGACATCTTTCAACCCAAAGACGATTGTTCTGGAGAAAGGACACCTTGCCCAAGATTCTGATGGAAGCTCAGCTAATAGTAAGCAGTCTTTATGCTGTTAATTCGTACTTATGTTGACAAATGTCAAATAATAATTCCGCCATGAATTATGGTGCGGTCTCGCTTTGGCGCACGCTGTATTGCGCAGTAACGTTAATTAAAAAAATCTAACACAGCGATTGCATTAAGAACTAATTTATCTTTCATTTGCTGTCCAACTTGTATTTTTTAGTCAAGTTTATGAATAGTTTTCGATTAGAATAGGTGCCTCTCCAAGATGGCGCCGGACAGATTGCTTGAATTTTTGGCCACTATTCTCATTGTATAACCACGATTTGTGCCGCTAAATATGCACATTTTCGAACAAACTCTATATGCATTGTGTAATATGATGTTATAGGACTGTCATCTGAAGAATTCTGAGAAGGTTAGTGAAAAAATTAATATATTTTGGTGGTTTATACGTTATCGCTATTTTTGCCTTGAATCAATGCTGTTGTGATGTTTGCTATTGTGGTAAGCTAATATAACGCTATATTGTGTTTTCGCTGTAAAACACTTAGAAAATCTGAAATAGTGTCTGGATTCACAAGATCTGTGTCTTTCAATTGCTGTACGCTGTGTATTTTTAAGAAATGTTTTATGATGAGTAATTAGGTAATACACGTTGCTCTCTGTAGTTATTCTAGTCGCTTTGGTGAGAGTTGTGATGGTGGCTGCAATGGTAAACTATGATTTATACCTGAAATATGCACATTTTTCTAACAAAACACATGCTATACAATAAATATGTTATCAGACTGTCATCTGATGAAGTTGTTTCTTGGTTAGTGGCTATTTATATCTTTATTTGGTCGAATTTGTGATAGCTACTGATGGAGTAAAAAAATGGTGGAGTAAGAAAGTGGTGTCTTTTGCTAACGTGGTTAGCTAATAGATTTACATATTGTGTCTTCCCTGTAAAACATTTTAAAAATCAGAAATGATGGCTGGATTCACAAGATGTGTATCTTTCATCTGGTGTCTTGGACTTGTGATTTAATGATATTTAGATGCTAGTATTTACTTGTGACGCTATGCTAGGCTATGCTAGTCAGCTTTTTTACTGATGGGGGTGCTCCCGGATCCGGGTTTGGGAGGAACTAGAAGTTAATGTCTATGATGGAATCCTCATCCTCCTTCAGCAACTCTGCTATGTCTGGGTCTATATCTGTGTATGATCTTCTAATTATCTTTGCAGCACTCTCCATTGACTGTAGCCCTCTCTGAATCTCTGCAACTAAAGTGTGTGTGGGGGGGGGGGAGTACATTTACATTTAAGTCATTTAGCAGACGCTCTTATCCAGAGCGACTTACAAGTACATACATTCATACTTTTTTTGTACTGGCCCCCCGTGGGAATCGAACCCACAACCCTGGCGTTGCAAGCGCCATGCTCTACCAACTGAGCCACACGGGTACTTATTATGTCTGTCGACATTAGACATAACTGCAGGACTAAATATCAGCATGTTACCCCATGTAAATATTAACATATCAGCATGTATTTACTTTATGTAAAGCTAATTTCTCACTAATCACATTAGGCTACAGCCCTATGACACTGTAGGCTACAGCCCGATGACACTGTAGGCTACAGCCCTATGACACTGTAGGTCTATGTGACAGTCTCATTGGATAGTTATGTTTTCCTATCACTCTGTTTTGTTAACTTTGAATACATTTGCTGGAGCTAGGAAATACATATTATTTATACACAGCAAGTCACCTGACAATAATGGGCTACTCTCCCTTTTAATTTACCTTTCATTCTCCTGTCATGTCTCTGATATGAGCTGAGACTCAACGAAGGAATCCCTAGGACTTTGCTTATTTTCTTTAGAGCTGCATAACCAAGTCCAAGTTTGTGGGCAAGAAGAACCATCCTCACATTTATATTAAATGCCACATCTCTCTGGAGCACTCCTGCAGACTGGAGGAAGTGTAAACACTCCTCCTAAATGCATCACGATCACCTTCACAGTCTGCACATTCTATCATGACAGAATTACAGAATCACTGGTTGGTGAAGTCTATGGTGATTTTCAGTCCAGACACTTAGGGCAAATCAAATCATGTGCAAGTTGGTTTATTTGAGACATGTGGAATAAATGCCACTGTTGGGCTGGCTGATGTCTGGTTGATCGCTGCTACAGAAGTTGTCATCTTCATCTTAACTAATTTGCGTCTCAACGGGCTGCTGCGGGCTACCTCCTTTTCCTGTGCTGCCACTGCCTCGTTCGCCGGATCAGGCAAATATTTTCTTCCTTTAACTACTTTTCTCGCATTGGCTAACTGAGATAGTCTATTTTTATTCACATACTGTAGGTATATTCTTCGAGATTTTCTCATTTTGTCTCTCTTTACGTTGATTCTTCGTGGGAGATGTTTTCAAACAAGGAAGTGAGGCATTTTAACCAATCAGGTTTCAGGAAAGGGCCTTTAAATGCCAGTAACCAATCGGATGTCAGGAAATTACTCATCTTTCAGCACGAAACACTCCGTCTACAAAGAATATAGCCATGTATGGACAAGCTAAGGATATGCTCCGGAAAACAAGCTTTTGAATGATATATGATTCAACATGGAAAGTTTTAAAAATAGCGTTTGAAGTTCTACATGAAACATGCTATCAAGAACGACATTTATGGTAGGTGTAGTTGACAGATTTGGGATAAAATTATACAAATAAAGTATTTTTATACATTATTACCAATTTATTTGTGCATTTTATGAAAGTATGGAAATTATAGTTGCAAAATATGCCAAAATCGAACATTTACAGATGGAAGCAAAATCACAATTTTTGCCTGTGGTGCCTGGCCTTAAGAATCTAGTAAAACTAACCTTGGCAACCATGCTTTTTTTTTAGGTGGCATTTGTGGCGGGGTGAGGAGTACTGGAAAGGTGTGACTTTCAGCTTACAATAGGCCATAAGTATACAGCAGATTGCCTATTGTCCTCACTTTGATTATGCTGTAACAACATACTGTAGCACCATGACCAGGATCTCTATACATTTAAGTGAGCAGATTAGGGCTTTCAGGAGGAACGGAAAATCTAGTACAGCCAATAAAGTTTTTTTGATCAATTAGTATATTTGAGTTTAACCACAATATTTGTTGTATTATTTGTTCTGTCTTTTCTGGTGGATTAAACTGAAATTGCAAACAACTTTCTATGGCTTGTTTAAAAAATATCAATATTTTGGACATGATTTCGTTTCAAATAACCTGAAGTGAGCTAGAAAAAGGCCACATGGGATGAGACATTCTTACTAACTTGTAAATTTAGCCAGTTTGTTATTTAGAAGGATTTATTTATTTTTAGAGGGAGAGAAACCAAAAGCCCACTGTCGCTTCATGGGTCTCCTGGTCGCGGCCAGCATGGGTATCGAACCAGCATCTGTAGCAACGCTTTTTGCACTGCGATGCAGTGTGTTAGACCACTGTGCCGCTCGGGAGGACCCATCCGCAAAGTTTTTAATGCTGATCAATTGCCTTGCAAAAAGTATAAAAATACAGAGAGGTGTTGGCAAGAGTGTACTAATTTTCGCACTTGTTTGTAATTCGCACAAGCCGGCACAGAACACCCCAAAAATTCTGAGATTACTGTGTGTTGGTCGTTCGAAGTTAACAATGCCATTATCCAAGTTTGTGGGAGCCCCCCCCCCCCCTCTACCTATCAGGTGGTATCAGCATTCGCTATGAATGCCAGACTTTGTTGTTCACTATGAGCAGATTAATACACAGAGAGTCAAAACTTCCCGATTCTACCAGTGAAATTAAAATGTGCTAGTTGTAGCTTGTGACTTGGAAATTGTGATGTTTATGATAAAAATGTAATGTTGTTAATATAGTAATGACTATATGCCGTGGCAGAGCCAGGGTGAAATTGCCCTTGAATTGAAAGATTTCACTTTAAAGAACACATCACTGAGAAGTTCAAAAGAGCACAGAATCTACGGTATGTATTGATCCTACCTCGCCGCACATGCAGTCTAATATACAGAGTTTCAGGTAAGCAAAGATAATTAATTTCCAACCACCGACTCCATTCTTGTATACTTGGTTGATTTGAAATCCCAAAGAGCCCCACTACTTGATTAATGTTGAGTAAACGCTATGAATAAAGGAATGATGTTAGATAGTGTTTTTTCCCTCCTGGCCCATGGTGAGTGGTGGTAGCAGGGTACTTCAGATCTTTTGTCAGTGGTGTCGATTCACATTGTCCATGGTCTCCGACTGAGTTTGCCCCCCAGCTCTGTGGGCAGCTGTGTGGTATGCCAGCCTGAGCAAAGGCTGGGCCCTTTAAGGATTGAGAGAGCTATAGGGTCTGAGATAGCCCTCAGAGCTACAGTACAGTAGGGTCACCCTAGATCCGACAGTGGCTTTCTGGCTTTTCATCTAATGGCTCTTGAAGATGACAGCTTGGCAGCAACCTGGCAACTTCGCCCTAATGGGAGGTGATAGCGAAAGTTCCCCTCTGCTGTCAGCGCCGGTGACATTCCTCCCTCTGATATCAGTGACTCCTGACACTGAGCTGCCGACGTGTGAAGAGACATGGGACACAATACACAACACAAAGAGTGACACAGGAACGGTACTGAGTCGAGTAGAAAGTGGTGGTTCGTCAGGCCATGCTTTGATCGAAACCATAAGGCGACAGGTTACACAAGCACTGTGCACTGCATTAGCTGCCTGCCAGCATGTATTCCAGAGATCTGTGGAGTTATAAGGACAAATTGTGTGAAGATACCAACCATCAGCCCTTGGGCAAGGAGAGCCCGTGCCTGAACCAGACGTATTATGCAAATGTTCATCACAACTCCCTCCCTGCGTTTTGGGGTCAAGCGAATGACCTCAGAAATATATTTTTGGTCTGAAGTCTGACAAAACACCATCCATGAGTCACTGAGGAACAGAATACAAGAGAAATAAAACGGAAAGGATCAAAGTTGTGCTCTAAGCGTGCGAAACTGAGAGTCAATACAGGAGAGTGCTGCTGCTATACTGTCAGGAAAAATCTATGCATGCCCCCTTGACTTGAAAGGTGCATGTTTCAGTATCTTTTCATTCCCAGGGACAGAGTGCATGTGGTGTATGTATATGAAAGGGTCTCTGTGGGATCAGGCTGCTTAGACATGGATCTTTTTGGAGTCACTGTGTTTTCTGCGTTTAATGCCGAGGCTAGCTCCTGCTATGTCAGCCGAGGAATCCATTACATTAGGAGATTCTCAATTGCATACTCCTCATGTCCTCTGTCCTCGCCTCCTTCTCAAAACCCATTGGAGGAGAAGTTCAGAAGGGAGGGACCTCTGGCTTTTTCAACTAATGGGTTTTCCGAAGGAGACAAGGAGAGAGGACGCGAGGAGTATACAATTGAGATCTTCCCAGTGGCTGCGTTCCACTCTGCTGTTTTCACCAGTGTGTTTTTGTTCCCCTTGCACATTTAAATTCCTGATGGGATCCGGATCCCATTGCAAAGAATGGAGACAACAACAACAAGCAATCTAATTTCTCAGAAAATACCTATCACAATAACCTGGTTATTTGCAGTAATGGAATTTGGAGTGCAGTCTATTATCGGTGATATTCACGCCCTGTTAGACAGCATCCATTGCCCCTGAAAGGCACTTCTGAATTCTCAGAGACTTATGGCCTACAGTAGTTCTGATTCATGCAATGATGAATGTGTCACAGGGTCCATTCTTCACATGAGCTTGGTTCCGTGGCTCGTTTAGGACATCAAATGTTGTCCGGCTACTCCTTCTGTGGGAAAGTCTGTTTTTGTCACAGTCCCAGAGTCCAGTACTTGCAGTAGCAAAGCATTATTCATCACCATCCTGAGAAAATCTGTGACTTTCACTTCCCGATGAAATATTTAGAGGTAGGCAGAGTTCATATGTAACTAGTTAGCGCAAAGCATGCATACTTAGCCTCATATGGGGTGCAGGTCTGTCAGGGTCTGTGGCCCCGCTCATCTGTTATGCTAGTCATGATAGCTTGCTCATTAAAGTAGCACTCCACTTTCTCCCGGAACCAAGAGATAGAAGTCAAATAAGAGCATTTTAAGTCTACAATTACAATAAGTTATTTCTTGAATATGTCTTAAAGTGTTTCATGCAATGTCCTTTAAGCTGAGGAAAACCGAAGAGATATGATACAGAACAGATAAAAACACTGTCAGTAATAAAGCTACTAAAATGTAACCAGGAAAAGGATAGCACATGTTGGCAAGACAGTAGTAGCAGATTAGAAGCTTTTCACCCAATCCCTTCACCTGGCCATTACTAGATTCTCTGAATGCCACACTTTGTCTGGATCTCAGGGAACCAATCCCGTGGGTACTAATATCCGTCTTTAAGTTTAACCCTCACAAACCGACAGAGAACGGATGCCCTCTGTACCCTCTTTGGATCTCTGACACCAATGAATTATTACAGGACTTTACCCCATCGCTCTCCGTTGACTGGAGTGTCAGCAGGAGTCGTGAATAAATCACACTTTTCCCTCTGTGAAGTAAATTCCAACTCCTAGCCAGCTTAATGAACACATCCTCCACTCACTGTACTGGTCCTCACTAGCTCCCAATTAGGCCAAGAGTTGGCTTGTTGAGAATGAAGAACACTGGCCCTGCTAATTCTCAGGGCACACTCCAACCTCATCCCCTTCATTAATTCAGAAGTGCTCAGTCAGGTCCTCTCCTTAGTCTCTGCACTCTCCGCACTCCAAGTGTGCACATCTTCCGGTGCTGACATGAGGCTAAACTTTTAGAAAAAAAGGTGCTACCTAAAACCTGAAAGGGTTCTTCGGCTGTCCCTTTAGGAGAACACTTTTTGATTCCAGGTAGAACTCTTTTGGGTTCCATGTAGAACCCTTTCCACAGAAGGTTCTACATGGACCTCAAAAGAGTTATCCAATGGGGATAACCGAAGAGAGTACTTCTGCCAACTTGAGAAAGAAAATCGTGATGAAAATGTTGTCGAAGAGATCGATTCAAAGAGACTGAGATCTTTTCAAAGAGACCGATTCATGTTTTTGTGTCAGAACAGTGCCAGTTCATATCAGTAACTTGCACATGCACAAGCTGGCAAATCCCCACTGCTGTCTGAGACTGTCCAAGTACCAAGACTCAGGCAGACAGGGTAGTCACTATTTTCAATCTCAGCACCAGTTCTTTCATCACAGAAAGAGCAATGATCTCAAAAGTTACAATTAAGTTGTCACTGCTGTGACTGCTTTATTAGAGCTGTTTGTTTAATGGGGACCTCAACCCTGATATATATGTTTTTTTTGTGTTTGTCAGTGGGGGACCTATGTGTCCCAACTGGAACGCCAGGGGCCACAGTAGTTAGAATTCTGGCAGCAGAACTGTCACTAAAACTGTAAACATGGCTTTCTACTAGAAATTCCATCTCTTACTGTGTACTGTACAGTGGAGTCTTTTGAGAAACAGCGGGGAGTTGATTACTGTAGTGTGGGCTTACAAAGTGGATTGAAACCGTGAAATGGGAGCTTATGTGTTGCTTTGGGCTTTTTGGCCCACACATACAATGCTGAAACACAACTCAATAGGCATAAATGCCTCAGGTGTGGGAAGAGACTATAACCCATAAGAGTCTAAGCCCTGTCTAAACCGGGGGGGGGGGGGGGGGGGGGGGGGGGTCTGTCCTATATTGGAGAGATATTCAGGATTATTCTTAATTTGTAATTTTTTTTAACACCTTATTTTTGGCACCATATATAAGAGATTAGAAATCCCGGGTTTAAAAACAAAGGCGTCATTGTACGCTGATGATTCATGCTCTTTTAAATCCACAATCAGAATCCCTCCACAGCCTCTTAGAGGATCTAGATACTTTTTCTAACCTCTCTGAGTTAAAACCAAATGATGATAAGTGTATATTACGTACTGGATCACAAAAAAATACAACTTTTACATTACCGTGTAGTTCACCAATAAAATGGTCTGACGGGGATGTGGACATACTTGGTATACATATCCCGAAAGAAAGAAATTATCATGACACAAGGCGAGACCCAGATGCAGACACAGGAGGCAGATGGTTGGAATTTAAGATGTTTAATAATCCAAAAAGGAGTAGGGAAGAGAATGGTCGTGGACAGGCAAAAGGTCAAAACCAGTTCAGAGTCCAGGAGGTACAGAGTGGCAGACAGGCTCGAGGTCAAGGGAGGCAGAATGGTCAGGCAGGCATGTACAGAGTCCAGAACAGGAGAGGGTCAAAACCGGGAGGACTAGAAAAAGGAGTATAGCAAAGGCAGGAGTACGGGAAAAAACGCTGGTCGACTTGGAACATACAAGATGAACTGGCAGAGAGAGACAGGAAACACAGGGATAAATACACTGGGGAAAGCAAGCGACACCTGGAGGGGGTGGAGACAATGAAAAAGACAGGTGAAACAGATATCATCTCAATCCAATACATTTTAATAGAAAGTTTGAAAAAAATAGATAAGATCTTGCTTCCATGGAAAGGAAAATAGCTGTCTATTTGTGGAAAAATCACCCTGATTAACTCTTTAGTCATATCACAGTTTACCTATTTGCTTATGGTTTTGCCTACACCTAGCGACCAGTTTTTTTAATTATATGAGCAAAAAATATTATATTTTATTTGGAATGGCAAGCCAGACAAAGTAAAAGGGCCTATTTATATAATGAATATGAATTCAGAGGGCAGTAATGATTAAATACCAAAGCATTAGACCTCTCACTAAAGGCATCAGTCATACAAAAGTTATACTTAAATCCGAACTGGTTCTCCAGCAAATTAGTAAGAATGTCTCACCCCATGTTCAAGAATGGCCTTTTCCCCTTTATTCAGATTACAACCGCTCACTTTTGGTGATTAGAAAACGAAATAATCTCCAAAATATAATTATTTTTTAAACAAGCCATAGAAAGTTGGTTGCAATTTCAGTTTAATCCAGCAGAAAATACAGATCAAATAATACAACAAATATTGTGGTTAAACAAATATTCTCATTGATAAAAACATAAAAAAATAAAATAAAATGTTTAAAAAAGGTATAATCTTTGTAAATGATATCAGAAATAGGACTGGTGGTTGTCACACATGCAGCTAACACAAATATATGGAAATGTCTGCTCTACCCAAAATTACAACCAAGCAATTGCAGCATTAACACAAAAATGGAAGAGGCATGTGGAAGGGGGGGGGGGGAGTACGGAACTTGTCTGTCAGCATTAAAGATCAAAATTGGTTAAAGAAAATTGTGATAAATAAAAATACATACCAGTTTCATTTAAGGACCAAAAGTGGCCAGCTGTGCCATATAGATTGCTAAATAGTTGGGAAGAGATTTTCTATATACCGATTCCATGGCACATGAATTGACACGCAACACTACGCCGGATTCAAAACTTAAAATGTTTCCATTTAAATTATTATACAAAATTCTTGCAACCAATAGAATGTTGTATTCAGTTGAAGTCGGAAGTTTACATACACCTCAGCCAAATACATTTAAACTCAGTTTTTCACAATTCCTGACATTTAATCCTAGTAAAATTCCCTGTCTTAGGTCAGTTAGGATCACCACTTTATTTTAAGAATGTGAAATGTCAGAATAATAGTAAAGAGAATGATTTATTTCAGCTTTTATTTCTTTCATCACATTCCCAGTGGGTCAGAAGTTTACATACACTCAATTAGTATTTGGTAGCATTGCCTTTAAATTGTTTAACCTGGGTCAAACGTTTTGGGTACCCTTCCACAAGCTTCCCACAATAAGTTGCCCATTCCTCCTGACAGAGCTGGTGTAAGTGAGTCATGTTTGTAGGCCTCCTTGCTCGCACACGCTTTTTCAGTTCTTCCCACAGATTTTCTACAGGTTTGAGGTCAGGGCTTTGTGATGGCCACTCCAATACCTTGACTTTGTTGTACTTAAGCCATTTGCCACAGCTTTGGAAGTATGCTTGGGGTCCTTGTCCATTTGGAAGACCCATTTGCGACCAGGCTTTAACTTACTGACTGATGTCTTGAGATGCTGCTTCAATATATCCACATAATTTTCCTACCTCATGATGCCATCTATTTTGTAAAGTGCACCAGTCCCTCCTGCAGCAAAGCACCCCCACAACATGATGCTGCCACCCCGTGTTTCACGGTTAGGATGGTGTTCTTCGGCTTGCAAGCCGCCCCCTTTTTCCTCCTGACATAACAATGGTCATTATGGCCAAACAGTTCTATTTTTGTTTCATCAGACCAGAGGACATTTCTCCAAAAAGTACAATCTTTGTCCCCATGTGCAGTTGCAAACCGTAGTCTGGCTTTTTTATGGCGGTTTTGAAGCAGTGGCTTCTTCCTTGCTGATCAGCCTTTCAGGTTATGTCGATATAGGACTCGTTTTACTGTGGATATAGATACTTTTGTTCCTGTTTCCTCCAGCATCTTCACAAGGTCCTTTGATGTTGCTCTGGGATTGTTTTGCACTTTTCGCACCAAAGTACATTCAGCTCTAGGAGACAGAACGCGTCTCCTTCCTGAGTGGTATGACGGCTGCGTGGTCCCATGGTGTTTATACTTGCGTACTCTTGTTTGTACAGATGAACGTGGTACCTTCAGGCATTTGGAAATTGCTCCCATGGATGAACCAGACTTGTGGAAGTCTACCATTTTTTTCTGAGGTCTTGGCTGATTTCTTTTGATTTTCCCATGATGTCAAGCAAAGAGGCACTGAGTTTGAAGGTAGGCCTTGAAATACATCCACAGGTACACCTCCAATTGACTCAAATGATGTCAATTAGCCCATCAGAAGCTTCTAAATCCATGACATTATTTTCTGGAATTTTCCAAGCTGTTTAAAAGCACAGTCAACTTAGTGTATGTAAACTTCTGACCCTCTGGAATTGTGATACAGTGAATTATAAATGAATAATCTGTCTTGTTTGTTGGAAAAATGACTTGTGTCATGCACAAAGTAGAAGTCCTGACCGACTTGCCAAAACTATAGAGTGTTAACACAACATTTTTGAGTGGTTGAAAAACTACTTTTAATGACTCCAAACTAAGTGTATGTAAACTTCCTACTTCAACTGTATATTTACCCCCAAAATATATGGGGGATTGGAAATGATGCAGACAATAACATTGATGGAAGCTACAATCTATTTGCAATTTTAAAGCTGATCTACCCAAATAATATTTTAACAAACAAACAAAAATATTTAAAGAATTCTGAATAAAAGCACTAGGCTATTTTGTTCAGAATAAATCATAAAAAGGTGGTCCTATTTTACCAAAATGGCCTACATTTTCTAATTGTGTGAGACATTGTTTTTTAGGTGAAATGGTGAGACTATTCATAACCCAAGGAAATGTAAAACAATGATGAGCATAATGATCTGAAAATGCTGAGCTCACATAAAGTTCTATACCCCAAGTCCATTCTGCCTTCTTTTACTCTTTCTGGGCATTATATAAGAAGATGCTGAAGACTCATGGAATGTTTAATTTGCCAAAGAGAATATGAGAGAAGTCTACCTGAGACTTTAAAAAATGACTCCAACTTTGACATCAGCATGGAAATGGAGTGTCACTTTGGTCGAGAGGGGCTGTTCAAATTGCTGTTAGGATTAAGAACTTATTTTATGAAGTTATTTCAGTGCAGTGGGACTCAGTTGGTAGAGCATGGTGCTTTCAACAACAGTGTTGAGGGTTCAATTCCCATGGGGGACTAGTACAAATATGTATGCAATCACTACTGTAAGTCACTCTGGATAAGTGTGTCTGCTAAATGTAAATATTAAAGAGAAATAGCTTTAGATGAGCACAATTCATGCATTTGCAAAATGTGGAAACTTATTAAAACCGAAAAGTAGGTTAGTGATGATGTTACACAAGCCACAATTTACATAAACACTAACCTTCGACCTTTGTAGTCATGAGTGAGATGCCCTTGTGAGTTATAGAGGTCTAGTCGGAACAAGCACGTTAAAGCTTAAAAAAATTATGTGTTGCAGCCTTTGTATGTCTCTCTGGAATACTAAACTAGCCTTCACTTGACATTTTTAGCTGAGTGCAGTTGCCATACTCTGGAACACAGTGCAATGGTCTTGAACAAAGAAAAGCTTGAATGTTGCCAGCTTACAGAGATTCTAGGTTAAAGAGCAATGAGTGTCTGCATGACACTCAGTACCTGGGGAAACTAGTGCTGGTAGATGTACACATGAAAAATAGCAAAGTTAACCCTAGACATTCCGTCCTGTTGATGTGTTTCATGTGAATGTAGCAGTTAAAGGATTTTCAAGTTGTGAGAAAAGGGTAAGACAACAGAAAACAGGAGAACTTTCACTACGATTGAATCAAAGCTGCATTTATGATTCACGTAGCTCAACTCGGCTGTACCAAAGGAGGCATAACTGAAGTCTTCGAAGATAACATGGCCTGTGTCTCCCTAAAGAGGTTTACATTCAAATGAAGCTGTTACACTTGTGCATCTACAGTTGAATAAAAATGTCTCCATCAGTTTCAGGCTTCACCTCTATTACAGAACAATAATTTACAGAAGAGTATTATAGGCTCCTTTCGATCACCCCCACAAACCGCTCAAATTATGCAATGACTTATAGGACCTTGAAGGGTTAACCTGCTGTTCACCATTAGCCAATTCAATAGCAAAGACTTTGAGCATTATGATTAGTAATCATTACTTCCTCGATCTTTCCTGTATGTTGACATCAATATATCACAACTCCTTTCCTATTAATGAACTGTATTTCGGCGTTCCTTCACCACACATTGAGAGATACAGCTGAAAATATATGATTTTAAGATATGCTCTATCAATTATTTAGTGTTTTTCCCCTCCTTGTACAGTTTGCAGCATTATATTTCGTTTAGCCCTCCCCTTCAAAACCACCCATACTTCCGTATATGACTTTTAACATAGATCAATGGCGCAGAAAATGGTGTCATAAACAAAATCTGCAGAGGTGACAGACGGACTAAATAGAACAACCATCGTTAAATTACGACGCTTGGCATTTGCTTTCACCTGCTGCTTGTTTCTCTTTTGATATATGGCAGACACATAAAGTGTTTTTGTCGGAGTGAGCAAGTACTTTGAAATTGCGAAGGGCTCCAGGGCTAACATGTTTGTAGTACGCCTCTTTCCTTTACGTGGTTCATTTCCCCTCTAACTAATTGGAGTATTTTCTTATCTGAATTCCCTTAGCCAGCACCAGTTTTAATGCCTTCCTCTGCCTTATTAAGACAGTCCTTATCTCTGCCTCTTTATTAATGTGAACTAAACTTCTCTATATGAAGACAGATAGACGCAGTGTATCAGCCTACAACGACGCATCTAATGACTATGCAGAAGGGGACTTCATATGGCTGTAAACCACCGTGGTTGGTTGCCCCACACTTACAGTACATAGCAGCTTGTGTTATTATTGATCATGTTCTAGTACCAAGAGGAAGCAGCCACTCAAATATTTCCCTTGGGGCCCAGATCTCTCTCGCTCTTTCTCTTTCTGTCTCTCTTTATCTGTAGTCTGTTTCTCTCCATCTCTCTCTCTCCCTCCCTTTCTCTCTTTCTCTCTCTCTTTCTCTGTAGTCTGTTTCCCTCCCTCTCTCTTTCTCTCACTGTATCTCTCTGTATTTTTCTATATCTCTCTCTGTCTCTCTTTTTCTCTACCTATGTGTAGCACAACACAAATGGCTGCTTGCAAAAAAACATATGCCAAACAATACATGAAGCTTAAATATTGTGGTATCTACCAGTTGTGACACGTTTATTTAGCACGGATTCATCTATTATACTTGCTTTACGAGAGAGTTCAAGCAAAGTGTACATCCATGAAATATGTGCAGGCCAATAACATGTCCTGACAGTGTAGCTATTTGCAGCAGATAGACAGAGTGCTGGACTAAAGATGTAGAGATGAGTCCTTTCACGGGACAGCATTATTTTTTGTCACATCGTAGCAACTGCCTTCTGTACATAAGACACACTACAGTCCCTACGGTCCCTTGTGACTAGACAGGCAGGCTTTGAGCCAAAAGATATAATGAGAATCAGCGCATCACAATTGCCTGGAGTTAAACTTTGTAGCTGTGTCCGTTATGAAATAAGGAGATGCATGTCAGTCGGACTGGCAGATTGAACTGTTCAGTAGAAAAATAGAATGATAAATAATGATGATCCTTACATTCTATATCAGGCAGGATTTTGCTGGGTCGTACTAAAGAATATACCCAAGTAGAGGCTTGGAGTGATGTAGTGGTCTAAGCCTCTGCCTCTGGAGCACATGTACAAAGTACAGCTGCCAGCATGGCCTAAAATCCAACCCACTACTCTCTCAGCACTGTTTCTCCTACCTTTCAGCTCTTGTATCGCTCTAGCCAATAAGCATACAACATCCCTATATATATATATATATAAATAAAAATTATATAAATAAATAAGGAGGTGATGCTTGAAATTAGAAGTTAATGTGATTTATTTTTTGCAATCTACAGTTGTCATCTCACCAGCCCAAGTTAATAGAGGTTGTTGGTGGCAGTGCCTAGCTTTAATGGTAGCCCCGTGGCACTATGGCGGGTCTGAGCTGTTAGTGCCCATGGCCAGGGATGTGACTGGAGAAGACAGGCGGATTGATAGGAACACTGTTCTTGTCATGACAAGGACATTCAAACCCATGAGGTGTTTCTGATCATGTGCGCATCCCAAATGGCACCCTATTCCCTATATAGTACACTACTTAAGTTCTGACCAGAGCCCTATGGGACCTGGTCGAAAAGTAGAACGTTGCATAACGAACAGGGTGCAATTAGGGGCGCAGCCCACCTCTGTTCTCTCTGTCCTTTACACCCCATGGGAGATGGATGGATGTCGTATATAGGCAATGGTTTCGTTCTCTCTTTTCTTCTTTATATTCTATTGGGTGATTGTGATTGATTTGACACAATCTGTTTGATCTTGTGCTTGTTCTGTCATGAACATTTTAATATATGATTGTTCTATGGTGGGTTTGCAGTGCTGCATACATAATGGTCCCGAGAGCAATATGTCATCTATATTAAAAAAAATGGCACAAATTATCTCAACTTCCTCCTTGGTAATATGTTGGCCTATTCGATTTCAGTTCAGTGGCTGTAAGTATTTGGGCCTTTGGATTTACTGTCATCAGTATAGTATCTGATGTGATGTCTGCAAAGCACAGTTATTGCAACTGTGGAGGAGCACATTTCTACCACTGGGAGTAAAACATTGCAAGTTCATCAAACTTACTATACTGTTTAACGAAGTGAAGACTCACACCTCACTCAAGTCTACGTGTTCTAATATTATATGCCAGCCATTGTATTTGTAAGCAAAGGCTACGCTGTATGTGTTAACTTCACATAAAATCCCAAGTTCAAGAAACATTGGGAAACTGCGGCACTCCGAAACGTTTCTTTCAAAAAATGGACAAAAAGACATCGCTTCAATTCACCTTTCTATTGTTTGTCCGGGCAGTTATGCCTTCATCAGAGATGTGCGGAAGCCATTGTTTTTTATATGTAGGTGAATAGGTGATAATTACAATTTTGCCCACACACCTGTGGAAGGGCGGTACATAGTGGTAATAAAAACATTAGTGAACCAACAATTATTACAATATACATACAAATACATATACAAACACAGATCAGCAGAATAAACTTGATAGTAGCATTTAGCTATCATGATGACGTATTGGAAATTTGAGACATTTTTGGTGGATTTAGTTACTTCCTACTGCACAGTAAAGGCTACAAAAATAGATGCTTGGGGGTATCTGGATAGAAAGACTGTAATTTAATGTATTTAGGAAAATATACATAAGGATTCAAAATACAGAGCATCCATATCATCTACATGTTAGCATCTCTGTAATCCTATGGGTTGGTAAAAAGTATTTTACTGTAAGAGTGGCATATTAGAAATAATTTGAAATCTTTAGAAAAAGTGTTGATTCTATTCTATAGAGAATACTTCCAGTTGCCTTACTAGTGTGTGTGTGTGTGTGTGTGTGTGTGTGTGTGTGTGTGTGTGTGTGTGTGTGTGTGTGTGTGTGTGTGTGTGTGCATGCGTAAGTACAGTATGTGACTGGAGCATGGTTCTCTAAAGGGGTTTTAGGAATGCACTGAACTTTTCAACTTTGTGGAAACACTCACCTGTTCCCTTTTATGACTGTAACGTGTAAATACCTGGCATAGTTTGGTAAGCGTGCACTTTTATTTTCACATGAAATATGAATGCTGACCTTGTGATCCAAGACACCCACTACCTGTAAATGTTTGGCATTGTCTCTCAATTCAGGTGTGAACAGATCATTGGTCATGTTAAACTTGTTTCACACCTTTACATGAACATCTTCAATTGCTTAACTTATGAATAACGATAAACAACTTGCAGGCATCTCTTTCATTGTCTAACATAATGCCTTTTGGGACTCCTTAACATATATTTAATGAGGCATCTCCTTAAAATATTTTATATCGAATTTTCCCCTCCAGTAGGCGGGCCAACAATTCCACTGTCATTCATATTGAAATAATACAGATATGTCCGTCAGACTACATAAACTGAAGATAACTGTGTCTTTTAAAGAGAAAAATGCGGTTATGCTTTTTTCCCCAAAGGTTTAAGAACTAGCCCCGCCTTAATTTAACACAGTCTGTTCTGCTCGTTATAGTTGGAGCGACTGTTCCACGGTCAGCGTTGAAGGTTACCTCGTGCATAGTGCGTAAACGGTGCAGGGAGGAGACGGATATCCCGCTGCTCTCACACACTCTATCAACGGCGCCGTATGATGCTAGCCTGAAATCTTACCTAAGGTTTTCAACAAACCAAAATAATATCAACTTGAGTAGGATATTGTAAAACAATGTTTTTGTGAAGAGCGTTCATCAGACCATATGGCAGTGCCTTTGGTGGAGCAACTTGTCATTTGCTTCTGAACAACCAGACTCGATGAACAATTTGAGAACTTTGAGCAAAATGTTCAAGCCAAACGGAGGACTTCAAACGCGGTGAATTTGGATATCTTTGGATTTAAAAGACGGATCCCTGTAAGAGCAGTGGTTCAATCAAACTTATGGCGTGAAGGTAAGAGCATATCTTGCTCTGACATCTTAACAGGTCTAATGCTCTAGAGGTAAAATTGACAGTGTCCACATTTAAGATAGACTACCCGATACCTGCACTATAAAGGAAAGTGTAGACTAGATCCAGTTGCTTAAAGTGATATTTCAAGATCATAATATAGTTCTTTTTTTCATGTAATTAATGCTTCTCCCTTTTAAGTTTTCAATTGGTAACAATTTGCGCACGGCTGAATTTGAGAAATTGATGAGGTACTGAGTAATTTTATTAAATTAGAACATGTGCTGTAGGGCAATGATCATTTCATGATAAACTAAACGATGTGCTCTAGGCTATGCCATTTGCGTGCGTGAGTGCCTGCGCGCGTTAATATGTGTGTTTTTGCGTGCGTGTCTGTGTGCGCATAAATATGTATTTATCTGCTTGCTTAAGTTTGTGTGTGTGTGTGTTTGCAAGCATGCTCTCGGCATCAAAGTGAATTTTTGTGGATTTAAGGATCATTCCTGTGTAATATGTCAGTGATGGAACGTAAAAAGGCTGCATATTGGTCTTCTTCAAAGGCCTTGATGATAGGGAAAAGCGAACACGTGATTATGTACACACTCACAACTAGTAAGTAATGTAAAGGCTTATTGAAAGTGTATAGTCTGCTGTGTCCCAGTGATGGTGTGTTTTGTGTTTCTGTGATCCTGTGAGGGAACGGCCTGTTTTTCTCATGCTGCAGCTTGTTCCTATCAACAAACTACCCGAGAATAGCAACACCATCTTTAATATGTCTTAAATGTGTTGCCTTGGAATATAAACTACCGGTACATACAGTAGGCTATACCGAAATCAACGAGGGTTATACATGTAAGGGGTTGTGTTTTGACTATACTCCATGTTGTTGTTGTATTTATTATGGATCTCCATTAGTTGCTACCAAGGCAGCAGCTACTCTTTATGGGGTCAGGCAAAAATGAAGGCAATTATACAACAACATACACTTCACAACACATTAAGTGTGTGCCCTCAGGCCACTACTCTACCACCACATATCTACAACACAAAATCCATCCATATGTGTGTATTTTATCGTGTGTGCGTGTGCATGGTTGTGCCTGTGTGTGTGTGTGTGTGTGTCTCTTCACAGTCCCTGCTGTTCCATAAGGTGTTTTTACATTTTTTTTATCTGTTTAAAAAAAAAATCTGATTTAGCTAAAACAGTGTTTGATCCCTCACAAGTAAATTATTATATGAGCAATGATAAAAATAACAAGGTGGAATCCACAGCCGACAGTCATTCTCATGACAAAAGATGATGATGATGATGATGATGATGATGATGATGATGATGATTGCTATTTTCAGCGTTGCTCATATAATCATTTACTTGTGAGGGACCAAACACTGTTTTAGCAAAAAATGCCAGCAGGCTTTTGGAACATATTTAAAACAATTACACAATTACTGAGAAATACCAATTAGCCTGAATGGTGACAAATAAAAATGACTCAATACTCCCCAACTGCAGAGAAACATCTTTAAATGCAAACTGCGGAGAGACGGGAATAAATGTACAAATGGACACACTGTGTGCTATAATTATTTAAGCCACAGAAAATAGCAACTGTTATTACAACTGAATTGCAGTGCTTTTGGGTCTGATCAAGCTATGTTATGCTACTTTTATGATTATTTCTGTTTGTGCTGTCCATTGTCTTGCTGACTGGCAGGTCGGAAGCCTATCGCTTCATACAATCTCAATACGATCATCTCAGCTCTCTGGTTACTCTGTACTGTATCTCACTCTTGTGCTGCTGATGGCAATCCAAGCTGCTGCAATTACCCTATAGATCAGGGTTTCCCAAACTCAGTCCTCGGGGGCCCCCCCTCCCTGGGTGCACGTTTTGGTTTTTGCCCTAAACAGCTGATTAAAATACTCAAAGCTTGACTATGAGTTGGTTATCTGAATCCACTGTGTAGTACTAGGGCAAAACCCAGGAGGGTGCACGTTGCCGACCCTATTTTCTAAACGAGAAGGATTCGAACAATCTAGCTTCGTTTACACGCCTGAGTCATGTTTGGTTTGTTTGGAGGCAGACTGTAGGCTTCAGCAGATTTCCCCCTTGCAGATAGCTAGCTGTCTCCCATGATTTATGAAGACCTCCATTTGAATAGTTCAGACACTCGTACTGTAGTCTGCCAATACATCATGGCTTATGTTTCCATACCTTCAGTTTCAATAACAACAACCTTTAAATAATAACACATTGAAGACATAGTTTTCTGGTGTGGGTAGACGTTTTGTGACATGGGGGTTTTTCACATATCAATCATTTAATTGTATTGGTCTATTGGAATTTGTAAACAACTGAACTGATATTCCCACTTGGAGTACCTTTTTCAGATTGTGTCAATTGCCGGACATCTCTTGCGAGCAATGCTCACTGAAAGGACAGGAGATGGAGGAGGCAATTAAGTCCAAAAACCAATAAAATATATGGTCTGCTTATGATGGTGCAGGTTACAGTCATACACTGACAGAGTGCATCTGTCTGGTCATTAAGGGGCTGTAGGGGTCAACATAATGAATAAAGTGCCTGACCAGGAATGAGAATGTTATGCATTTTAAATGGTATTTTAATGTGTGATATGTTCAGGCAAACATGGGTTCAAATAGCATTTGTTTTCTTCCAAATTCAAATACTGAGTGTTTGATTGTCTGCCAGTTGGGCGGGTATACACTTTTAAGACTTATTCCATTGGTTGCATTGTGCCATGCAAGCTCAATCAAGCACAGCTCAATTATTTTCTAGAAAATGAATACTACTTGATCCCAGGTCTGATGTACAGTATCCCTAGTATTTGTTGCATCCAAAATACCATCTACTGTATACTGTCTGGATAACAGCTCTTCTTATTGAAACACAGAAGAGTACATTTTTACATAATAACATAGGGAAGATTTCAATTGCATACTCCTCACGTCCTCTCTCATTTCTCCTCAAAACCCATTGGAGGAGAAGGTCAGAAGGGAGGGACCGTAGAAACCTTTAGTTGGCCCTGAGTCCATTTGAACTCTTATCCTAAGCTGATCAAAACGTCGTACATCTGGCGTCACACTTGATTTGAAATGTTTCCTGACAAACCTTATCTAAACAAATGGTCCACGGTGAAATCCTCGCCTTATCATATGTAAGCAGTCTTGGTTATTTTGGGTGCTTAGAAGCAGAGATCCTTTCTCCCCCTCTCTCTCATCCACTGCAGGATTATGAAGAGACAATGCTCCCCTGGGAGACGTTTTACTCCTTTAGTCACAGTCAGGCTAAATTGTCAAACCACAGACATACGAAACACATGCACACGCGTGCACTAAACAATACACACGGGCGTACACACACACATTCATATGAGCGTCCTCTATGGTTACTTCTGCATGGCGTGATAAAGTATCACAGGTACAGTAGCGGTGCGTGGGTAAAATCGCCAGGGGGGGAAAAAATCTGCATTACAACCTACGTGTTGTGATAATTGCGTTGTTTGCCTGTTAGCTCATATGCCTTGACACTGTGATATACAGGCCTAAGGCCGAGACAATAAGAAGACACAGTGGCAGAATAAATTCAAGTCCAGAAAATATATTGCATGTAACGAACAGTTACATGACCTACAGTATGGTCAAGCAAGGTCATGTTTCTGACATTTTGGACTACTAAACAACTATTGATTTAGAACCACAGAGTTAACGCAAATCACAAAGAATACATTATTGCAGCACCATTATTTTTATATTTTTTATAATATGTGTATTATTTTCCAATAAAAATCAAATAAAAAAAGACAACAATACAAACAATGACATTCATTGTACTGTTGAATGGGATGGCCAATTTAGAGGACAAAACAAAACTTAACTCACACATACACAAAATAAAACAAAATCCTATTAGGTGGTACATGTATAAGAAGACGGCATATAGTCATTACAAGCAGTGTGGTTAAGCCAAAAAGAAATATTGAGTGGAGTACAGCACAGAGTAGCAGCAGATCGTCAGCCCAGTTATGAAGCGGGACTAGACCATTTATCCAGTATCGGCTGCCATATTTTGTAAAACACTGGACTTCTATTGGAGGTATTGTGTCGAATCTTTTCCATATGTATTACATTCCCTAAATCCCGTAACCACATTTCAAAGGTAGGTACAGTCTCCAATTTCCAAAATTGCAATATGAGCCTTTTGGCTAATAGAGTACAAAGAGAGACAGCTTTCCCTTCCTGGTTATTCCCATCAACTGTACCAAACAGATCGATCAATGGATCTGGGGCTAGAACTCTATCAAAGGCTTTAGATAAGTAATCAAAAATGAGAGCCCAGTAAGCATGTAACATAGGGCATGTCCAGAATAAGTGGGTCAACGTCCCCTCATCCTGCTTGCACCTCTCACACAGTGGTGAGGTGTCCGGGAATATTTTATGCAGTTTTACTTTTGAGTAATGTAACCTGTGTATCACCTTAAACTGTACAAGGTTGTGTCTGGCATTCACTGAACTGGTTTATATTCCTGAGAGCTTCTACCCAGTCCTCATCTGAGATTTCTGAACCAAGTTCTTTTTCCCAAGCCCTTTTAAAACTTCTTCTCAATAGGGGGTGCTGTTTGCACTTTGTAATAATTTCGTTCCCAAATTAAACTGCCTCGTACTCAATTCTTGCTCGTACAATATGCATATTATTATTACTATTGGATAGAAAACACTCTCTAGTTTCTAAAACCGTTTGAATTATATCTGTGGGTAAAACAGAACTCGAGTTAGAGCATTTTTCCTATGAGGATGTGAGAATGCAGAATTATGCAAGCTGTTCCCAGGTCAGTTTATTAATTTGCCTGTCTTCCTTTGGTTGAGATGCACTGCATACGCCTTCCCCTGGATGTCAGCGAATAGTGAGATTTGAAATGGAGTCTCTAGGCAGATCTGAGAGGTTATAAATAGCTTGGGAACGAAGGGTCCTGTCTTTGTTCACTTCGCTCTGACGCAGGAAGGACCTTGGCATGTCATAGTAGAAAGCTCCGGTTATAGCTCTTAGATATATCCGGCTCTGTTTTTATTCGATATAGCTGTTAAAGACATCATAATGTTGTTATTTTAAACCGAGTTATATCAGTTTATGTCAGTATATTGCGATTTTCGGATATTTATTAGTGTTGCGTTCTAGGGAGTTGGTGATGTCTGGCCCACATGGCTAATGTTTACTGCTAATTGCAACGTTGAAGACTACATTCTACAACCGAGCAACGATTCTTTTGGACAAAGGACAACTTTCCCAAGATTCTGATGGAAGCACATCAAAAAGTAAGAACTATTTATGCTGTTAATTCGTTGTTCTGTTGAAAAATGTAAAATGCATAATTCGCCATTAATTTCCGTGCGGTCTCGCTTTAACGCACGCTGTATGTCGTAGTAACGTTAATTTTAAAAATGTGACACAGCGATTGCATTAAGAACTAATGTATCTTTCATTTGCTGTCCAACCTGTATTTTTTAGTCAAGTTTATGATTAGTTATCGATTAGAATAGGTGCCTCTCCCAAGATTTCTCCTGACATTTTCTTTGCAGCTTGGCTACTTTTCTCATTGTATAACCACGATTTGTGCCGCTAAATATGCACATTTTCGAACAAACTCTATATGTATTGTGTAATATGATGTTATAGGACTGTCATCTGAAGAATTCTGAGCAGGTCAGTGAAAAAATTAATATATTTTGCTGGGTTATACGTTATCGCTATTTTTGGCTTGAATCATTGCTGTTGTGTGGTTTGCTATTGTGGTAAGCTAATATAATGCTATATTGTGTTTTCGCTGTAAAACACTTAAAAAATCTGAAATATTGGCTGGATTCACAAGATGTTTGTCTTTCATTTGCTGTACGCTGTGTATTTTTCAGAAATGTTTTATGATGAGTATTTAGGTAATTCACGTTGCTCTCTGTAGTTATTCTAGTCGCTTTGGTGAGAGTTGTGATGGTGGCTGCAATGGTAAACTATGATTTATACCTGAAATATGCACATTTTTCTAACAAAACATATGCTATACAATAAATATGTTATCAGACTGTCATCTGATGAAGTTGTTTCTTGGTTAGTGGCTATTTATATCTTTATTTGGTCGAATTTGTGATAGCTACCTATGCAGGAAAAAATGGTGGAGTAAAAAAAGTGGTGTCTTTTGCTAACGTGGTTAGCTAATAGATTTACATATTGTGTCTTCCCTGTAAAACATTTTAAAAATCAGAAATGATGGCTGGATTCACAAGATGTGTATCTTTCATCTGGTGTCTTGGACTTGTGATTTAATGATATTTAGATGCTAGTATTTACTTGTGACGCTATGCTAGGCTATGCTAGTCAGCTTTTTTACTGATGGGGGTGCTCCCGGATCCGGGATTGTGTGGAAGTAGAGGTTAATGGTGTCTGTGGATACCTCTATGTGGGCCTGTAGCACATCATACAGTCTAGAGACCGACCCTTTTGAATGGGTTTTGACAAGGATCAGGCTATCTAATGTAGGACTATTGGGCTTAATGCCATACTGTGGGATATGTGTCCTTAAGAAATTCCTGATTTGGAGGTATCTGAAAAAATGTGTTGTTGGCATGTTGAACTTTCCCTGTAATTGTTGAAATGAAGCTAACTGACCATCTATGTATAGATTACCGATTGTTGTGAGCCCCTTCTCCCTCCACTGTGAAAACACCACATCATCCAATGCAGGGTGGAAAGCATGATTCCGGCAAATTGGGCTGTCTATGTAAACAGTGGGTATGTTAAGAAAATACCTAATCTGTTTCCAGATCCTAAGCGTATGACAAATGACTGGATTGGAGTCATAAGTGGCTTTTTTCACATATGATGGGCTATTAACAAGTGCAGGGAGTGAGGAACGTTGACACGAGGCCTGCTCAATCAAAAGCCATGAAGGCATATCCTTCTGTCTCATCGCAGGTAAACTTTCCCTCCAGAAAGACACAATGTTCAGATTTGCAGCGCAATAATACAGTTAGAGGCTTTGGCCTTCCTCACTTCAATCTTGTACTTGCATAAATGCTTCTTTCAAATTCTGGCTGCCTTGTTATCCCATAAAAATGGAGTTACTATTGAATCCAGTTTCTTAAAATAGCTTTGTGGTATGAAAATGGGTAGACATTGGAAGAGGTAAAGAAACCTGGGTAGGACAACCATTTGAATAGCGTTTATACGACCAACCAAGGAAATAGGCAGAGTTTTCCAAAAATCTATATTTTGTTTAAGCTGATATATTTTCATGTCCCAATTCGCTTTCAATAGCTGATCAAGGTCTCTTGTCACTACAATGCCAAGGCTTGTGAACTTGTCCCTCACTGTTCTAAACGGGGTAGATTGCAGAAATTGCATATCCACAGGCCGTGATATTGGCATCAACTCACTTTTTTGCCAGTTTATCTTGTAGCCAGAGAAGGAGCCGAATGTGTTTATCAAGTTAAGTAAGGGTGGAATAGAAGTTTTAGGCTTGGAGAAAAACAAAAGAACATCGTCTGCATATAGGGAAATTTTGTGCTGTGTGTCTTTTATTTTAACAGAAGCTATATCGGCACATGCCCGAATGCGAGTAGCAAGGGGTTCCATGGCCATAGCGAAGAGAGCAGGTGAAATAGGGCACCCCTGTCGGCACCCCTTGAACAGGCGGAATGACTGCGACATTTCCTGATTGGTTACCACAGACACGCCATTGGGTGTGCATAAATAATTCTTATCCAATTAATAAATTCCTTTCCAAACCCGAAATGCTCCAGAACCGACATCATATACTTCCACTCAATCTGATCAAACGCATTCTCTGCATCAAGAGCTATTACCACTGCCTCAACCTTATGATCATGATACATTACGTTGAAAAGGCGTCTCAAATTGTAGTATATATGTCGGCCCGGGATAAAACCTGTCTGGTCAGGGTGTATGATGTCGGAAATATATTTTTTTAATCGGTTTGCCAATATCTTTGTCAACACCTTGTTATCTTTGGGGAGTAACGACACTGGGCGATACGACGACATCTCCATGGAATCTCTATCTTTTTTCAAGATCAGTGCTATTGTAGCCTCATACAGTGTTTGCGGGAGTTTGCATTTTCTTTGGATTGTTTAAACATTCGCAACATAAGTGGAGATAGACTGGCACAGTACTTCTTATAGAATTCTATTACATATCCATCGGGCCCAGGGGCCTTGCTGTTTGGAAGTTGTGCTATCGCTGTGTTAATTTCCTCTAAAGTTATCCCTGCATCGAGTGCAGCAGCTGCCCCCCTGTCTAGTTTAGGAAGTTCACATTCAGCGAGAAAGCGTTCCATAGTTTGTGGATCAGTAGCATCGCATTTTGATTGGTATAGCTCTGAGTAAAACTGCGCAAAGCATTTATTAATATCCTGCGAATCTGTTACTATTTTACCCTTCTTGTCTTTTATTTTGTGAATAGCTCTAGATGCCTGTACATGCCTTAGCTGTCTTGCTAATAATTTATGTGGTTTGTCACCCAGTTCAAAATAACTTTGTTGCGTTCTAGCAAGTAAAGAGCCCACCCGTTTCGAAAGGATGGTATTGTATTCATTTTTTAACTTTGTGATCTTCTCAAGGACTTTATACGAGGAATTCGTCCTAAAAACGTTCTCCTGTTCCCCTAACTCTCTTTCAATTTCTCTCAGCCTAGTATTGGCGCGTTTCTTCCTCTCTGATGTATAAGAAATAATGTAACCTCTAATCACAGCCTTTAGAGATTCCCAAAGGGTGGAGTCGTCAACATCCCCCGTGTCGTTAGTTCCGAGGAAAAGGGCAATCTGCTCCTTCAAATACTGACAAAAAGCCTCATCTTTCAACAGGTATGCGTCTAAGCGCCACGGTCGCCGACCTGTCGACATATTGTCGAGTTTCAGCACCATGGACAGAGGAGAGTGGTCCGTAATTAGAATAGGGTGATGGGTAACCGACTCAGCTGCTGAAATTAGTTTGGAGTCCAACAAAAAATAGTCAATTCTGGAATATGATTTATGAACTGATGAAAAGAAAGAATAATCCCTGTCTGTTGGGTGCGTCAGTCTCCAAATATCGACAATGTTAAGGTTTGTCGTCAATGTATTTAGACAGACACTGGCATTTGATTGTTGAAGTGACCTTGATAGCTGTTTATCTAAAACAGGATCTAACGTACAGATAAAGTCGCCTCCAACAATAACACTTGTATCCAAGATATTTGGTATGGCCTTAAATACCCTTTGAAAAAATAATGGATCATCGAAGTTGGGTCCATATAAATTGACCAAGGTTATTGGTTTCGAATTCAGTGTACCAGCCACAATAATATACTGACCATTAGGATCTGAAATCGAGGATGAGTAAACAAAAGGAATGTTTTTCCTTATCAGGATTGCTACCCCTCTCGCTTTTGCATCAAAGTTAGACTGGTATATCTGACCGATCCAGCCGACTCGTAGCTTGGCCTGAGCAGAGCGTTTAATATGAGTTCCTTGAAGAAGCACTATGTCAGCACCCAGTGATTTAAGATGAGAAAAAACCTTAGCTCGTTTCACGACATGCCCTAAGCCATTACAGTTCCAGCTGACTATCTTTATTCCAGCTGGTCTACTCTGTGCTCTGTCACTATGTGGCATTCTTTATTTTAGAGCAAATTGTTGCTGTCATACAAAACCCAGAAGAAAAACATCCCGCCGTGCGGGAGCTTGTCATGCCACCTGTCTTAATAAACGTGAACATAAAACACAGACCCCATCCCCCCTCCCGTCCCTCTTCCCGTCCCTTTACTGAGTGACTTCCCCAAATGAAGCACTCCTTGGCTAACACACAGCCTTAGGGTGTCTAGACATACAGCTTGAACTAACTCGTCATCTATAGATGCTCCGCATATAAACTAATATTAAATAACACTTAACTCTCACGTTAGGGGGTGAGTGGCGCTGAAACATGATATGCTAAACAATGCTATATTAGCCACAACATCTAACCTATCATATAAGTCCCAATTTCTGATCTTCTGATCGAAAAGACATAGGCCGGAAATTCAAACACATTCCTGGCCTGTATTTGGCCATTTAGCCGGCTGACACAGCCGTTCTGTATCCTCAGCCAGGGAGCTTGCTTGTCAAGAACAGATCGGCCTCTTTTGGGTTGTCAAACGTACGTGTTGATCCCTCGACTGTCACCTTAAACCGGGCTGGGAAGAGGAATCCATATCGGATGTTGGCCGCCCTGCATTTGTTGTGTACCTCATCATACTCTTTCCGTTGGTTCCTCACCTCCAAGGTAAGATCTGGGTAGAAAGACACCCTTGCTCCGTTGTAGTGAAGGGGGAACTTTTGACTAGCCAGCTTGAAGATGAGATCCCTGGTCTGGGGATAGTGCAGCCGTACAATGAATGGCCTTGGTGGCCCGCCCTTGGCCGGCTTCGTTGCCTGAGATCTGTGTGCGCGGTCGATCAGGATGGCCGTTTTGAAGTGTTCACTCCCCAGCAATGCCAGTATCAGCTCTGAGACAAATTCAGTGGGTTTCCCTTTCTCAGTTTCCTCCTGGATCCCACATATTCGGATGTTCTGGCGTCTTGAATGCGACTCGAGCATTTCCAGTCGGGCCTTCAGGGTTTTGTCATTTTTGAGCGTTGCGCACTGTTTCTCTATGTCCTGTAGCCTGGCCTCGTGATCGACTGTCGTCTGTTCAACCTCATGCACCCTTCCCTTAGTTGTCTTCACAGTTTCGGCCAAAGTCCCAATACTCTTTGAGATATCAGCCAACCTTGTGTCCACCTTCTTGCTTAGTGAGTTTATGGCAGCCAGTATGTCACTTTGAGTAGGATCTGTGGGGAACTCTTGGAAGCTAGCCTCTTCAGCTAACTCCTCGTGGGTCGGCGACGTTGAAATTGGTTCGTTGTCTATCTCATTCAAATTATCTTGTTTAGCGCCCCCTTTTTTGGTGCCTTTTCCCTTTGTCATATTTGTTTGAAGTTATAGGTTGTGAGAGGTTAAGATAAATACTAATTTGTTTCAAAATAGAGCGGAGCTCTAGCAAAGCACGTCTACTCCATAGCACGCTCTCTAGCGCCCCCCCGCAGCACCATTTCTTAAACATTTCAACATCATCAATCAATCATCAATCAAATTTATTTAGAAAGCCCTTCTTAAATCAGCTGATGTCACAAAGTGTGCAGGTGTAGAAGCACGGTGGCTAGGAAAAACTCCCTAGAAAGGCCGGAACTTAGGAAGAAACCCAGAGATGAACCAGGCTATGAGGGGTGGCCAGTCCTCTTCTGGCTGTGCCGGGTGATTATAACCGAACATGGCCGAGATGTTCAAATGTTCATAGATGACGAGCAGGGTCAAATAATAAATCTAAGTGGTTATAAATGGTGCAACTGGTCAGCACCTCAGGAGTAACCTCAGCACCTCAGGCTTTTCATAGCCAATCATTCAGAGTATCTCTACTGCTCCTGCTGTCTCTAGAGAGTTGAGAACAGCGGGTCTTGGACAAGGTAGCACGTACAGGTCAGGGTTCCATAGCCGCAGGCAGAACAGTTAACTGGAGCAGCAGCACGACCAGGTGGACTGGGGACAGCACGGAGTCATCAGGCCAGGTAGTTCTGAGGCATGGTACTAGGGCTGAGCGAGACAGAGAGAAAATATACTTAAATTCACACAGGACACTGGATAAGACAGGAGAAATACTCCAGATATAACAGACTGACCCTAGCCCCCCCGACACAAACTTTTGCAGCATAAATACTGGAGGCTGAGACGGGAGGGGTCGGGAGACACTGTGTCCCCGTCCGACGATACCCCCGGATAGGGCCAACCAGGCAGGATATAACCCCACCCGCTTTGTCAAAGCACAGCCCCCACATCACTAGAGGGATATCTTCAACCAATAACTTACTACCCTGAGACAAGGCCGAGTATAGCCCACGAACATCTCCCCCACGGCACGAACCCAAGGGGGGACGCCAACCCGGACAGGACGATAAAGTCAGTGACTCAACCCACTCAAGTGGCGCACCTCTCCTAGGGACGGCATGGAAGAGCACCAGTACGCCAGTGACTCAGCCCTTGTTATAGGGTTTGAGGCAGAGAATCCCAGTGGATCGAGGGGAACCGGCCAGGCAGACAGCAAGGGCGGTTCGTTGCTCCAGTGCCTTTCCGTTTACCTTCACACTCCTGGGCCAGACTACACTCAATAATAGGACCTACTGAAGACATGAGTCTTCAATAAAGGCTTAAAGGTCTAGCCTGAGTCTCTCTCCTATGGATAGGCAGACCATTCCATAAAAATTGAGCTCTAAAGGAGAAAACCCTGCCTCCAGCTGTTTGCTTAGAAATTACTCGGGACAGTAAGGAGACCTGCGTCTTGTGACCGTAGCGTACGTGTAGGTATGTACGGCAGGACCAAATCAGAAAGATAGGTAGGAGCAACGCCATGTAATGCTTTATAGGTTAGCAGTACAACCTTGAAATCAGCCCTAGCCTTAACAGGAAGCCAGTGTAGAGAGGCTGGAGTAATATGATCACATTTTTTGGTTCTAGTCAAGATTCTAGCAGCCGTGTTTTTAGCACTAACTGAAGTTTATTTAGTGCTTTTTCCGGGTAGCCGGAAAGTAGAGCATTGCAGTAGTCTAACCTAGAAGTGACAAGAGCATGGATTAATTTTGCTGTATCATTTTTGGACAAAGTATCAGATTTTTGCAAGATATCAGGGTCCAGAGTAACGCCGAGGTCCTTCAGTTTTATTTGAGATGACTGTAAAACCATCAAGATTAATTGTCAAATTCAACAGAAGATCTCTTTGTTTCTTGGGACCTAGAACTAGCATCTCTGTTTTGTCCGAGTTTAAAAGTAGAACATTTACCGCCATCCAAGGCAATTTTGGGGCTTCACCGTGTTTCATCGAAATGTACAGCTGTGTGTTGTCCGAATAGCAGTGAAAGTTAGCATTATATTTCCGAATGACATCACCAAGAGGTAAAATATATAGTGAAAACAATAGTGGTCATAAAACGGAGCCTTGAAGAACACCGACATTTACAGTTGATCTGTAAGAGGACAAACTGATATCTTTCCGACAGATAAGATCTAAACCAGGCCAGAACTTGTCCGTGTAGACCAATTTGTGTTTACAATCTCTCCAAAAGAATGTGGTGATCGATGGTATCAAAAGCAGCACGAAGGTCTAGGAGCACAGATGCAGAGCCTCGGTCTGACACCATTAAAAGGTAATTTACCACCTTCACAAGTGCAGTCTCAGTGCTATGATGGGGTCAGCTTTTTCCATTTTTTTTTTTTTAGGAATGGGAGATTCGATATAGGCCGATTTTAGTTTTTAAAATATTTTCTGGGTCAAAGTTTGGCTTTTTCAAGAGAGGTTTTATTACTGCCACTTTTAGTGAGTTTGGTACACATCCTGTGGATAGAGAGCCGTTTATTATGTTCAACATAGGAGGGCCAAGCACAGGAAGCAGCTCTTTCAGTAGTTTAGTTGGAATAGGGTCCAGTATGCAGCCACCAGAGGACTATGACACAACGTGATGCAAGCGTTTTCTGTCAATGACATTTAGCTTCTGGTGTGATGTGATTGGTATGAAGCCAAATCCAAACTGGCTTCCCTTGACACTTTTTTTTTGGTGTGCCAGGAACATTCAAAGATGAGCTCACTCAGATTAGCTCAACTCTAATTGGCTATTATTTTATGAATGTTTTATCTAAGGAAGCCAAATGCTTGCTGGCTTGCCGTGCATTCAATGCTATGAGTGGCAACAATGTCATACTCTTTTTGACCAGACGGCATCAGATGGATGGGCTACATATACTGAGACAGAGGGGTACTCTTTTGTTTGCTCGGGTGCTTTCTCCGGTGAGATACATTCCGCTTCTTGCGAATTGAAGGAAATTCATGAAACACAGAAACGATTTGTAAATGTTTTGGGGAAACCTGGCTTCTCTTGGCAGCCATGAATACACACCACTGCACAGGTAAAATATGTACAACAAGATGCATGTTAATCTCCCTACAAGTTTGAGACAACGATTGTCCAAATGACTGACTATTGTGCACAAAAAGAGAGCGAAGAAAAGTGCTTGAGTGACCTCTCAACAACTACCTCAATGTGGCAACATGTTCAGTCAAAGGACCATTAACTGTGAATGTGTCACTAGATCTGGGCTGGTCCCCTTAGACATTTAGTCAGAATGACTAGCTTTAGATTAAGCCTTGGTGCAAGCAGATGGTTGGTGACATTGACAGACCCCGAGGTGTGTAGGGAACAACATTTACCCAGCGTTGGAGTGCAGAACCTCTCTTTTGTGATGTTAGTCGAGAAACGTTTCAAGAAGATCTAAATGTTAGACTACACAGTGTGGCTTAGAGTGTGTATAGTTTAAATAGCTTTTTAACTGCAGTTTAGAAATGTTCCCCCAACTGGTACAAAACCTTACCGTATGACCGTTACTGTGGGCTTTGATACATACAGTAATGGTCCAATCAAATATGTTCTTAAAGATTTACATCTGGAAATAGCATGTACCCATTTAGACCTTGGCCCATAACCTCAACATCACAGGCATTCATTAAAAGGTTTAGTGTTGTTAAATGAATACTGTCTCTGTAATTTCTTCTGTGTGGGATTCATACTCTCCATTGGCTCCCCTTTCATAATTTAGTCATTGATCTCTCTGATTGAACCGTCTTACACACAGATTTTCAAGTTTACATTTTCAAGTTGTAATGTCACATGTACACGTACAGTGAAATGTCTTTCTTGCAAACACCAAACCCAACAATGCAATAATCAATAACAATGTAATACTAGAAAAAAAACACACGAGAAATAATAAGAAATATGAAGAACACAAAGTAAGCATACAATATACAGGGTAGGAATGAGATTTTTTTTTCAGTCGAGCAGTCACAATTCTTTTTTTTCATGGTGCACAAGACACCCGTCTGACTCGCGCCTGTCTCAGTGGACTAATCCATTGTGGAGGCCACGGGGATGGCACAGTCCATCACTCTAAGACGTGATACTGAAACTGTATGCTTATATTCTGTAAAAATAATGGTGCAACATAAATCGAATGTTATTTAAGGACAAATGCGGTTTCTCCCGCGTTGGATATGGTCGCTGTTTCAGAACCGCGGACAATCTTCAGTGTGCAGTTGAATTGGCTCATTTCGTAATCAAACAACACTCATTTGTTGCTATGTGCATAATAGCAAAGTTAACCGACATATTGGGATGAAAACAATGTGGCGGAAGGAGCAGCGGCAGAGACGAGGCAACGGCCCTTGCTTTAGCCTGTCTCCAAATTGAGGAGGTCTATAATCAATAGCCTAACTTTGAAATGTGCCTGGCTTTATAAATCAACCATATATATATCCACATAAATAAGACCGATCTTGCTTCTGTTGCCTCTTTGAGTGTTTGTTTGTTTAATAGCCTACTGATTCCGTGTGCACCAAGGCTTATGCAACTGCAAAATGTTGGATAAAGCAATTTCACAGATTCGTCATTTAAAAAAAATCTTTGCTATACTGTATTAAAGGCTTTATGTATTTTTTTTATTTTTAACAAACTGGTAGTACTTATTGATTTAGTGTTTACACTGTTCCAAACACGTAGAAAAACTATATTGTAATCTAACAGCACCTGTTTGTCACACATAATATGCACGCAGCTCTCGCCCCTATACCCTCCTTTTTCTTGATCTCCTTCTTATTGTTATTATTATGATCATCATTATTATAATAATAATAATGTCGTAATCATTAGTAAGCTTTGTATAGTAGCTTTGTATAACCACCATCGAGCTGTAGGCCTAAGTGCGTGTCCTGTTTCCTCTTAACGCCGTAACTTACTTAGGCCTATTGTCACGCCCTGACCATAGAGAGCCCTTGGTTCTCTATGGTGTAGTAGGTCAGGGCGTGACTAGGGGGTGTTCTAAGTTATATATTTCTATGTTGGTGCTCTTGGTATGGTTCCCAATTAGAGGCAGCTGATGTTGGTTGTCTCTAATTGGGGATCATACTTAAGTGTTCCCTGTTCCCACCTGCTTTGTGGGATTTTTTGTTTGTGCATGTGCACCTCGTAGTCACGTTTAGTTGTTCGTTTATTGGTATATTTTTGTTTTGCTGAAGTTTCACTTGGAAATAAATATGTGGAACTCAACATCCGCTGCGCCTTGGTCCCGTTCTTACGACAACCGTGACACCTATATTTCAATATATTGGCTACTGTATCATTCATTCAATCATTCATTTGTTCATGCCATCACACAACATACGAGACATTCATGCTTTGAAATGCAATCAAGCGTTTTAGTTTTTAAATTAAATAACAAGGGGAGCTTTGTATAATTAGCCTGAACATTAAATAAACCGCAACTCATGAATGTGTGATGTAATACAGGCTTTTATATCTAATTTTTTTAACCTGTTAGAACAGATTCTCTGGTACACTTATTTCTTTGTTTACACTTTTCCAAATGGTCAGAAAAAGTAATAATATTGTAACCTAACAGCAACTGTTTGGCACACATAATACTCACTCAACTCTTGCTCCTATACCCTCCTTTCTCTTGATCTCCAATAGTTTCCACAACTAAGTCAAATGTCTTCCACAGATCGGACTTCCCCTTTCCCTCCTGAGCAACTAGTCAACATTTGCCCGTTTCGGGTTTCTTTTTCATGTCCTCTGCATCCATTTTTTGCTGTCACGTGTTTTATTGATGTGATTTATGATAGGCTATAGGTCATGCCCTATTGGTTACATGCATGCGATGCTTACATGTTTCACATAAAGAGAGCAAGGGTTGAGAGGATAGGGAATGTTTTTCCTACACAAATGAGGGATTTAGGTAACAGAACTTTTCAGAGAAACAAGTAAGAAACTAAATGGCTGAAAGGATGTTGGAGCGTCAGTACAGACCGCGCAATAAACACTTGCTGTGTTCAGTTTTTTTGTCTTTGGTGCGACTTCTGGAGAACGCCGTGGCATCAAGCACAATTGTGCGTGTGCTTTTCATCAAATATTGCAAGACCGTTGAGTGAGTTTTGACGTCAAAGTCACAAGATGCAATGAATTTACCATAGAATGTTGGGTATTTATTGAATTTGCATCGGGGGACAATAGGAAAAAACACATGGCAAAGGGACACAACTGATCAAAGGGAAAAAGCATCTCAGAAAAGCATAAAGGGACATTTTATTGTAGCAGTGTGACTACATACACAAATTGAATTCTTTAGTAACAAAAAAACGACCTACGTTATTCGCAGACATCTCAAACGGGTTCAAGGCAGAATTCCATGGATTTTTTCTGTCATTCTCTGTTGCTAGCTGCTTCAGGTAGGGCTTTACCTACAGGCATGAGCTTCACCTGGGCCTCCTATGCAGACAGCTGAGTAGGAAAGTCGGCAGAGAAGCTCACCAGAGACGTGGCTAGGTGTTAGGGAAGAGCTTCCCCACAACCTAATGAGGCCATTTAGAGGCTTGTTAACGTCCCCCTTCTCCGATTCCTCCAGCAGGCAGATGCTCCACAGCTTCCCAGATTACTCTATTTGAGTAGCTACTAGCTAAAATCGGTAGAATTAGTACCTGGTTTCTGTTATATTCTGATAGCATGTCTAAAGTTAAGAGTGTTTATTAAAAGGCTATTGGTTTCCAATGCTTACATTGCAGTTTATGGAATCTGTGAGTCAGTTCAGCTGGTGTGAACTTTGTTGTCTTCTTGAACCCATCAGGAGGGTCGTAAATATTTCATTAGTCGGATACTATCAAAAAGTGATACGTCTTTTTGTCCTATCACGATATGGCCACAATTAAATCTTAGCTCTCGGTGTATTGTAATTAATAAGCCTTCACCGAACACATTTTGTATCAATCGTAAGAAGTGTAAATCGTTAACATCTGAGCATTTTTCTTCATCAAAGTGTAAACAAACAATTTCCTGAGTTGTGAAATATGTGACCTGTAAATCTCCTCCGTAAACATTTATAGAGTGATGAAGTGCTGTTCGTGTTCAAACATCCCCTCAAAGGCTTAAAGAGTTACTCAGCCATTTCAGACCAGCTGTATTTGATTCACTAACCCAACACAGGAATACCTCTTGGATTCGAATCAATTTGTGAGCCATATTCTTTTGGCCCTTGAAAGAGCCTCATTGCAGTTGCAGGTCGTACTTTTAGTTGGAGCCTGAGAAATGTGAAATTATTATTACTGTGGAAACACTCCCCTGTCTTTGTTCAGATCGAGGGCCCCAATATTTTAGAAGATGATACAGTGAATTCCTTTTGTATCTGGAACAGCTTCTATTGTTTTATTAATGCAATCAATTCTCACTTTTTCCAATTTTCTCTTGTTTACATTTTTTTTTATCTGGGAAAAGTTCCAAACCGGAATAGATGCACATTTAGAGGGCAAGGATGGTAATTATTGTTAGTGATGTAACCATTTGAAGGAAATAATTGCACTAAGAAGATAAAGAATAAGATAAAGGGAAGAGACGGTAATTGCTACTGTATGCAGGCCAGAGAGGGCTTTTTCTTCTCTGCACAGTAGAGGTACAATGACCCTGCTTTACTAAATGCCTAAATGATGACTACCTACCGAAAGCATGTCAGTAGGTAGCCAGACAGAGGTAAAATGGGTATGCAGTATAATGACTATCTAGGACAAGGGTGGACTGGGACCAGAAATCAGCCCAAGCATTTCTAACACACCGGACCATTTTATTACTTGAGGCCCCCACACTGTCCAATTATTTTCCTCAAGGCCCCCATTATTGGCCAAATAATGATAATTCTGCAAAAAAAAAAAAAAAAAACATTTTGCAGGCCCACTGGGCTAAAGATCAGCCCATCTGGCATTTGCCCGAACTGCCCTACAGCCAATCCGTTTCTGTGAAAATACTGTGTTCTGTGTTTTTCTATGCTGTACTGTGAACTTCAAATGGGCATGGGTCAAAGTGTGCGGAGCCTTCCCTCACCACATTACCTACAGTACTTATGTGTCAGTAGGTAGTTGGACAGTAACAACAGATGCCAACCGATGATTCACAGCCTGAAATTGGCTAGTTGCCATCAATGATTTCAACCAGGCATCTAAGAGGCCTATGGCAGATAGAAAACTCATTTAAATAGCTGCTATCGCTGAATAAGATCAAACACTTTTACTCCTTATTGACAGAGGTGGTATCTACTGGAGGTTTTTCCCACTCTCAGACACTTGTATTCCATATACACACACACACACACACACACACACACACACACACACACACACACACACACACACACACACACACACACACACACACACACACACACACACACACACACACACACACACACACACACACACACGCACATTCCAATCATCATCTTCTATCTAGGCTCCAGTCATCTGTGCTGCTATGGTGTAAGACATAGCAGGCTATGCAGGGTGTTGAGTGTTCATCCAGGTCAGCACTTCATGGCAGGTCACCCGCTCATGGATGATGTAGGTCAAGGTTATGCGGTCAGCTTATGATTGGATATGGAGTCATTTGATGTCAAACGATGCCGGAGAGAAGACACTAAAAGCCCCTCCGTGAGCTGGCAGACAGGGAGATAATAGGATATTGTGTAATGTGTGTTTCTTATAAAGGTTATCAGCAATAGAATTCAATAGAACGTATGATATTGCATCTCTATGGTTTTCAGCCTGTGTTTTAAAAAAATTATTCTGTAAATCCATGGATTGTCAATCAATGGGCATATCTGGCTTGGCTTATTCATTTTAGCTCCTAGTGGACCATGGCCTGAATATCTGGTTATATCTTGACACAATCCACTAGTTTTATCTGTACGACCTTCAGGAGTAGCACCCTGACTTCAACTTCATAGCACACCCTGAGCTCCACGTGTATCTGAAACTGTGTATGCGATTGGGAGATAGTAGCAACGGCTAGCTATCTCTCATCTTGGAATAAGCGTACATGATGCGCTGCAGGGATAAGGCTGGATGCTGCTACTGCCCCAGTGAGTACTGCAAGGACAACCAGTTCAAACACAAGCTTTCAGGACAGCAGTGAGAACAATCTCTCATAAATAAAGAATTGGAGCGGGCAAATAAATGAGATCAGACAGCACAGGGCATCTGCAGGGTAAAGGCACAGGCCTGGGTCCCCGGTGCAATGCTTTCAGGTAGGCAGGAGCACGTGAGGAAGGGAGAGAGAGAGAGAGAGAGAGAGAGAGGGGGATAGAATCCCAGAGCCAACCTCTCGGCTGCTGAGTCGAAAGAAAGTTCCTCATGTACGGCGCACACCATCGTACACACAGATGCGTGCATTCACACAGACACGAATGCACGCACACGTACGCACAAACAAAATGCACACACGCGTAGAGAGAGATGAAGACAATCAAGTAAATGCGCAATCACCAATGATGTATTTTAGCACACACACACACAGCTCTTGTAATTAAAGCTGAATATGTAAATTCTCTCTCTTTTTCTTTGTGTCCATTTCAGGGCCCGTTCTCGGCCTTCGTCACTCACAGCTAATGGATGTCCTCACTCAGTATGCCTACAATGAGAGTTTCTGGGACAATGGGAACGGGAGCTTCAATGACACTGAGAGTGAGCAGAAGCACCCCTACAATTACTACGCCATGCTCCTGACGCTGCTCATCCTCGTCATCGTCTTTGGCAATGTGTTGGTGTGCATGGCCGTGTCCAGGGAGAAGGCCCTCCAGTCCACCACCAATTACCTGATCGTCAGCCTGGCCGTGGCTGACCTGCTGGTGGCCACCTTGGTTATGCCCTGGGTGGTCTATCTGGAGGTAGGTTACCTACACACCCACGCATGCTCTGTCATTGGCAGAAAGGCTTGATGCTAAAGATACAGTTTTGTTTTTTACCCTGTGGTTGCAGGAGGTAGGCTTCCTGTACACTCATGCACATTTGTCATTGGCTAAAGGCTTAAAAGTGCAGTGTAGTATTCTTTCCCATGAGGTTGCACAGCAAATTGCGTACAAAACTGAAGCAAAACAAACGCGCACATAAACAAGAGGTTGTTTGATTACGCTTATGCCAATCAGGGTTCCTTTTACCCTTTCCTCTTTGATTTTGCCCTTGCATTGACCCTCCTCCTCAGTCCTCCAAAATGAAAACAAACCTTTAGGGCCACATTGTTGATCTGAAAAGAATACGTTCACAGTGCTCCTTTATTAAAGGTCTGGTAATGCAACAGCTTTCCCAAGGTGTCTGTCATTGAAGCAATGAGCATTACACAAACAGAAAGGATAAAGGCAACAAATACCATTGCTGGAACAATGTGAATGCAATGTGTGTCTGTTTTCATTGTGTATCTTCTCCACATAACTGGTTAAAGATGTTCATTTTAACTAAATGAGTAATAAGCACATTTAAATATTACAAATAAAATGTTCTGTGTGGCTTAAAAGTGCATGAGGAATAATAGCTCTGCCGTTTTCAAAAAATGCATAAATGTTATCGTGTTTTATGATGCCAATTTACCACGCAATAAAATATTAAAGTTTAAATCCATCAAAAATGTTTCCCTGTCAACAAGAAAATATGTAAGTAATTATGGTTCCATACAATGTAGTTATGGAATTTAATAGATAAGAATTAAGATGGCATCAGCATTAAATTGTGGGAAATAGCATTGCATATTATAACTCACAGTTTAATCAGTCACTCAATAAAAAAGTTATCACTGTAGCAAATAGGCTGTAATGTTGATCAACTGTCTATTGTATACAGGAGGTCAGACGATTAAGTTTGAGCAAAGTGAGGAAATTAATAAATTCACATCAGGAAAATAAATGGCACTGTACCTACAAAGCTATCTAAACTCAGCAAAAAAAGAAACGTCCCTTTTTCAGGACCCTGTCTTTCAAAGATAATTTGTAAATGTGTACTTGTCCTCTTGCTCCGTTGTGCACCGGGGCCTCCCACTCCTATTTCTATTCTGGTTAGAGCCCGTTTGCGCTGTTCTGTGAAGGGAGTAGTACACAGCGCTGTACGGGATCTTCAGTTTCTTGGCAATTTCTCGCATGGAATAGCCTTCATTTCTCAGAACAAGAATAGACTGACGAGTTTCAGAAGAAAGGTCTTTGTTTCTGGCCATTTTGAGCCTGTAATCGAACCCACAAATGCTGATGCTCCAGATACTCACCTAGTCTAAAGAAGGCCAGTTTTATTGCTTCTTTAATCAGAACAACAGTTTTCAGCTGTGCTAACATAATTGCAAAAGGGTTTTCTAATGATCAATTAGCTAATCCAAGTTTATCATTTTAAAAGGATAACACAACGTGATGGCTGCTGATAATGGGCCTATGTAGATATTCCATTAAAAAATCTGCCGTTTCCAGCTACAATAGTCATTTACAACATTAACAATGTTTACACTGTATTTCTGATCAATTTGATGTTATTTTAATGGACAGAACATGTGCTTTTCTGTCAAAAACAAGGACATTTCTAAGTGACCCCAAACTTTTGAATGGTAGTGTATGTACTCATTTCCCAGCTATAGCTAGGTTAGACAACATTGGTGTATTATTTTGTGATGTGACTTTTAAAACTGTCTTGTGTGATCTAGGTGTGTGCTGTGTAAACCACGTAAGGTTGAATCAATGCCCAGTGACATTTGCGACGTAAAACAGCAGAACGGTAGCCTTGGGCAGCAATACAATAACCTCATTCCAGCAAATCAATTGAGAGCAGGAAGTAGTAGTAGTAGTAGTAGGTTCCGGAGGAAAAACTCCTTGGCTTACCTCGCTGTGTTAGGATGTCATTTTTTACCGTGGTCTTTGGCCAGTGACGTGAGAGGCTATCCAAGACTGCAGCGAAAGAATCCTCCTATGTGTGTGTCAGTGAGCCTGCCTCCTGATTACCAGGGCTATCAAGTTACACTCTAAAATTATAGTCTGTCGTGTGCTCTGGAGAAAAACTGTGACTTGATCTCTTGCTCTAGCATCCAAGAAAACCCCAATAATTCTCCTCTGGTCTACTTACATTTAAAAATCTGTCATTTTGCAGATGCTCTTATCCAGAGCAATTTACAGGAGCAATCAGGGTTAACTGCCTTGCTCAAGGGCACATTGACAGATTTTTCATGTAGTTGGCTTGGCGATTCAAACCAGCGACCTTTTGGTTACTGTCCCAACGCTCTAAACCGCTAGGCTACATCTGACTAAAAGTTGAGAAATGCCACATACAGTAGGCTAACTCGTTACACAACCTTTCCACAGTGACCCTCAGCTCCCTTCAAATGGGCCTCTCAATTGTATGCAGTAGGCTGCAGCTTGGCAACATTACAAGGGCTTATTGTTAGCATGAGAATAAGCACTGCCCTTAAGTGAAACGGGTGGATTTTTTGGGATGATTCACACTCATGAAACGTTCGATTTCTAGCAGAGAAAAGAGATGTCATGTAGGATTATGCTTCGACACAACGAAAATAAACACGTTGATCTTTTGTTATTACAATGCCGTGTTTTGGATTATCGTCCCTCTCCCGGGAGAACATTGTAATTTGCTGCGTGACCATTGTCTATTTGTTTTCATCTTGCTGAGATCTTGTTCAGGTTAATTTATCTTCCTAGTCTAACAACAAGCTGTGGTAATGTGTTGGTCACAGTCTGCTGCAGGAGCACTGTTGCCCTTTCTCGCTAAATGCTACATTTGCATTAATTATGAATATGTTACGCCTTAGTTCGACCATGCCAAATGTGGTATATTAAGAGCCTCTTCTTGACATATGCTAGATGACCTTAGGTCTTCCGATGTTTATTGGCTTTGATGAGCAGCTGGGAAAGAGGTTAGCCTCTTTCCTCCCAGCCAGCCTCACAGTATGTTAAACAACGTGTCTGTGCAGATAGCAAACGAAATGTTGACATTTCTGAGAGAGCGCGATATCTAGTGTACAATCCCCACGCAAAATGAGAAAAACAAAACATCCGGACTAAATCAGAAAATATGTAGCGGGCCGCAGTCGACATTAACATAGCAATTGGATTTCTCGCTGCGTTTTATTTTACGATGTCACCGACGTCAGGGGCAGTCCTCGGCCAAATCAATCCAGCATTTTCCAGCATCGCTTATATCATGGTGAAGGTAGATCTATGTTTCCAATAAGCCCTTACCATGATGTCTATGGGTGTTCATAATGACCTCCATTCCCACCAGTTAGGGAGGTGTGTTAGTAGGCTGATTTGTGAAGCCTGGTATAAAGAGTCTCTCATTAGGTTTGTCAGATCATTCTTTAATCACTGGCAGGGCTGCAGACTGACAACCAGGAGCAAAGACATAACCCTCTTCAAGCCTGAGCATGGCATAATTAATAACACACTGCCTCAGGACAGAGATTAATCAGACAGGTCTCCGTGAGAGCGGCTTCGCAGTTCTGGCTGTTTAAAAAAAAAAAAAAAAAGGTGAGATGCAGATATCGCTGAGCTTGACGACTCCAATATGATTGAGTGAGAAGCAAAGCACCACTCTCAGTAGTGGTGCAGGGGAATGGCTTAGGATCTGCAACGATGGGCAGGCTTCGAAGCGCACTGTCAGTCATGCAGGGATATTAGCTAGTAGCTAGACCATGGCAGCCCTGTTCATGTAGAGAGTGGAGGTGGTTTGTGAATACGAATGGGTTCATCAGGCTCTTGGGAATGAAGTAGAAGCATCGGCTACTCGTTATTAAAATCTCTCTCTCTCTCTCTCTGTCATGACCAAAAGTATGCGGACACCTGCTCGTCGAACATCTCATTCCAAAACCATGGGCATTAATATGGAGTTGGTCCCTGCTTTTGCTGCTATAACAGCCTCCACTTTTTTAGGGGAAGTCTTTCCGCTAGATGTTGGAACATTGCAAGTCCCCCCCGTCCCGGTGGGGACTTGCTTCCATTCAGCCACAAGATCATTAGTGAGGTTTTGCGATTAGGCCTGGAACTTGGCGTTCCAATTCATCCCAAAGGTGTTCGATGTGGTTGATGTCAGGGCTCTATGCAGGCCAGTCAAGTTCTTCCACACCAACCATTTCTGTATGGACGTTGCTTTGTGCACGGTGGCATTGTCATGCTGAAACAGGAATGGGCCTTCCCCAAACTGTTGCCACAAAGTTCAACGCACCAAATCGTCTAGAACAGTGGTTCCCAAATTTGTTATAGTCCCGTACCCCTTCAAACATTCAACCTCCAGCTGCCTACCCCCTCTGGTGCAAGGGTCAGCGCACTCTCAAATGTTGTTTTTTGCCATCATTGTAAGCCTGCCACACATGCACTATACGATACATTTATTAAACATAAGAATGAGTGTGAGTTTTTGTCACAACCCGGCTGGTGGGAAGTGACAAAGGGCACAAATAATAATCAGGGCACAAATAATAATGTACAAATAATCAATATTTTTGCTCTTTATTTAACCATCTTACATATAAAACCTTATTTGTTCATCGGAAATTGTGAATAACTCACCACAGGTTAATGAGAAGGGTATGCTTGAAAGGATGCACATAACTCTGCAATGTTGGGTTGTATTGGAGAGAGTCTCAGTCTTAAATCATTTTCCACACACAGTCTGTGCCTGTATTTAGTTTTCATGCTAGTGATGGCCGAGAATCCACTCTCACATAGGATATGATTGCAAAGGTCATGTGTCTTAAAATATATATATATTTGTGGCTTGAACAGGGGTGAGGGGAGTGGTTATTAAAGGGAAATATGTTGCAGCCCACTGGCTCCACCCCCGAGCCTTATATGGACTTCCTGCCCCAATGAGGCAATGCCCCATTTTTCTATAAAGAAAAAGTTGCTATGTCAGGTCGTGAAGAAGAATGACGAATGTATGGAGTTGTTGTTGGTGCCCCGTCCCTTTGTACCATCTGTCCTGCAGTTGGCGCAATCCAACCTTCTTGGGGCTCACCTATGGGTGTAGAAGACCTTAGACAGGATCAAGGCACGCTTTTGGTGGAGCACGTGGAAGACTTGAGAGACCACATGGCAACCCTGTGGCCCCTGGTACAGAAACACATGCAGGAGGCCCAAGCGCAGGTGTACATCAGAGGAGCACAACGAAGGGACTTCCAGCCAGGAGACAAAGTGTTGTTCCCCACCTCAGAATGTACGTTTTTGGACCGATGGAATGGGCCATACGAAGTCATTGAGAAGGTGGGTGAAGTTAACTATAGGGTCAGACAGCCGAGACTTAGGCATTTAACCTCTTAGTGATCCCTTCACGCGCCAATCCCTTTAGCGGGATCGATTTGACAACATCCAGTGAAATTGCAGAGCGCCAAATTCAAACTACAGGAATATCAATATTCAACATTCACGAAAATATAAGTGTAAAACATCGAAATAAAGCTTAACTTCTTGTTAATCCAGCCGCTGTGTCAGATTTCAGAAAGGCTTTACGGCGAAAGCACACCATGCGATTATCTGAGGACAGCTCCCCGCATACAAAACCATGCAAAACATATTTCAACCAGGCAGGTGCGCCACAAAAGTCCGAAATGGCGATATAATTAATGCCTTACCTTTGAAGATCTTCTTCTGTTGGCACTCCAAAATATCCCAGAAACATCACAAATGGTCCTTTTGTCCGATAATGTCCTTCTTTATGTCCCAAAGATGTCCATTTATTTGGGCCGTTTGATTCAGAAATATACCGGTTTCAACTCGCCCAACATGCCTACAAAGTATCTAATAAGTTACCTGTAAACTTGGTCCAAACATTTCAAACAATGTTCCTAATCCAACCTCAGGTATCCTAAAATGTAAATAATCGATAAAATTTAAGACGGGATAATCTGTTTCCAATACCGAAGAAAAATAACACGAAGCGCTTTCCTGTTCACGCGCACCAAAATAGTAGGGACCTTCAGAGTGACACATGGAATGAATAGCACTACTTCTTCATTTCTCAAAAGGAAAACATCAACCAATTTCTCAAGACTGTTGACATCTAGTGGAAGCCATAGGAACTGCAACCAGGTTCCTCATAAATAGGGTTCCCCATAGAAAACCATTGGGAAATCCTATGACCTAAAAAGAAAATTCCCTGGAGGGTTTGTCCTCTGGGTGTCGCCTGCCAAATCAGTTCTGTTTTACTCACAGACATTATTTTAAAAGTTTTAAAAACTTGAGTGTTTTCTATCCAATCTACCAATTATATGCATATCTTCGCTTCTGGGCCTGAGTAACAGGGAGTTTACTTTGGGCACGCTTACTTTGGTCAGTTTACTTAGGTTACGTCAAAATACTGCCCCCTAGCCTTAAGTTTTAACCCAGATTTACCATGTGAATTTGCTAAAGAAATGGAGTGTGATGCACACGTGATGCACTCTACTCTATTTCCCCCGAAGAAGGTTACCACAGAGACCAAGCCGGGCAGATGTGCCACTGAGGAGCAGCTGAGCCAAGCACAGAAGCAGGAGCTGAAGGTGCTCAGGACATACCGATCTGACACAGCATCATCACCGAACCCGGGAAAACCTTACCGCAGACCTTATCGCATACCGGAAGCAACGAGAGAGGCTGTCAGGACCGAGGTAAAAACGATGTTGAAAGCTGATATAATCGAAGAGTCGCATAGTGTTGGTGCCGAAACCAGACTGCACCATTCGCTTCTGTATTGGACCGCCCCTCCCTCCCGGTCGGAGCTGGGGTGTGTGTGGGGCAGACGGCAGGGAGAGGTGAGGGGAGTGATTATTGAAGGGAGATATCTTGCAGCCCGCTGGCTCCACGCCCGAGTCTTATATGGACTTCCTGCCCCAACGAGGCGAGACTGTGGATCATTAAGCCAGGGAGTGCTTGGGGGATAAAATAGGAAGCAGCCTGCACAAAGGGGAAGAGAATGGAGAGCAAAGCGTGCGTGATGAAGAGTGGGAGAAGAGAGAGCAATATCTGTGTGTTTACCCGTTGTGACCTGGACTGTCTGTTTACCCCCCTTATGTACCGAACAGGATTGGCTGAGGATCCGAGTTTTAGGATTACCCCTGGAGAACGGAACGGACAACGAGACCGGTTTGTGTACTGTGAAATAGTTAAATTCCCCCCTTTTCCCCAGTGTACAAAAATCCCTAATAAACTCCCAATTTGCATTCTAGTTGTTCTACTGGTGCATTATTGAGCCTGCTACAATATATATATATATATATATATAATCTGTCCTGGAGCCGTCTGCCCGCTCAACTGACGTGGACCGAGGAGACGGAGAAAGTCTTCCAGAACTTAAAGGGAGGGGTTCTAAAACTTTTGACCGGTAGAGTGTGTGATATATATATAACTTTTGACCGGTAGAAAGTTTTAGAACACCTACTCATTCAAGGGTTTTTCTTTATTTTTCATACTTTCTACGTTGTAGAATAATAGTGAAGACATCAAACTATGAAATAACACATATGGAATCATGTAGTAACCAAAAAAGTGTGAAGGAAAAGCACCCAACAAGTGCTCAGCATATGTGGGAACTCCTTCAAGACTGTTGGAAAAGCCTTCCATGTGAAGCTGGTTGAGAGAATTCCAAGTGTGCAAAGCTGTCATCAAGACAAAGGGTGGCTATTTGAATAACCTCAAATATAAAATACTTGTTTTGGTTACTACATGATTCCATATGTTTTGATGCCTTTAATATTATTCTACAATGTAGAAAATAGTAAAAATAAAGAAAAACCCTTGAATGAGTTGGTGTTCTAAAACTTTCTACCGGTCAAAAGTTATATATATATCACACACTCTACCGGTCAAAAGTTTTAGAACCCCTCCCTTTAAGTTCTGGAAGACTTTCTCCGTCTCCTCGGTCCACGTCAGTTGAGCGGTGTGTGTGTGTGCATACATTCACTCAGTGGCCAGTTTATTAGGTACACCACCCCGTTCGCAACGGTTTGCTTGCTATATATAGCAGGCAGACACACATCAAGGCATTCTGTTACTGTTCGATTGAACTTTAGAATGGGCAAAACGAGTGACCTAAGAGACATTGAGCGTGGGACTGTATGATCGTCTGTGCCTGCTGCGCCGGTTCCAGTATCTCAGAAACGGCCAGACTCCTTGGCTTTTCACACACAACAATGTCTAGGGTTTATCAACAATGGTGAAACAAACAGAAAACATCCAGTCAGCGTCAGTCCTATGGGCCGAAAACAGCTCGTTGAGGTTGAAGGAGAATGGCAAGAATCGTGCAGGCTAACAGGCTGGCCGCAGACAGGCGAATAACGGCTCAATACAACAGTGGTGTGCAGAACGGTATCTCGGAATGCACAACTCGTCGGTCCTTGTCACGGATATGCTATTACAGCAGACGACCACACCGGGCTCCAGTGGGCACGAGATCACCAACACTGGACAATTGAGGAGTGGAAAAACATTGCCTGTTCTGACAAATCCCAGTTCCTGTGCGTCATGCTGATTGCAGAGTCAGGATTTGGCATAGGCAGCATGAGTCCATGGCACCATACTGCCTGATGCCAATGGTACATGCTGGTTGTGTAATGGTGTGGGGAATATTTTCCTGGCACACGTTAGGTCCCTTGATACCATTGAGAAATGATGGAAAATAGAATCAATCCATGCTCTGAAGAATTAAGGCTGTTCAAATTGTATTTGTCGCGTGCTACGTAATCAATAGAGAAATGCTTACTTACGGGCCCTTCACAACAATAATAATAAAAAAAGAGAAATGGTAGAAAAAATACAAATATATATATATATATCAATAAAAATAACATAAGGAATAAATAGAAAAAGTGATCACTTCTGGACGCAAAAGGGGATCTGACCCAGTACTAGTTGGCTGTACCTAATAAACTTGCCACTGAGGTAATATACACTGAGTATACTAAACACTAGGAACACCTTCCTAATTTTGACTTGCAATTCCCCCTTTTTCCCTCAGAACAGACTCAATTTGTCGGGGCATGGACTCTACAAGGTGTCAAAAGCGTTCCACAGGGATGCTGGACCATGTTGACTCTAATGCTTCCCACAGTTGTCAAGTTGGCTAGTAGTGGATAGCTTGTTCCATCTCATCCCACAGATGCAATTGAATTGAGATCTGGTGACTGGGCAGGCCACTGCAATAAGCTAAATTCACTGTCATATTTGTGGAACCATTTCTGGACAATCCTCGCTGCCTTGAAGGGATGCACCTGATAGCAATGTTGTTCAGATATCCATTCAAACATTGCTCCACTTTTATCAAGGGGCCCAATGTGTGCCATAAAAACACACCTCACACCACCACCACCAGCCTGCAATGTTGACCCCTGGCGTGATGGATACATGTACTCGTGGTTTTCTCCATACCCTAGTCCTCCCATCTGCGTGAAACAGCAGGAACCGAGATTCATCAGACCAGGCAATATTTTTCGATAATCTCCCGTGTTTTCGTTCCTGAGCCCACTGCAACCGCAGAGTCTTGTTTTTTTTGCTGAAAGAAGTGGAAGTCTGTCAGGTTATCGGCTGCCATAACCCATTTGTGTCAATGTACAACGAGTTGTGCTTTCTTTTATGGGTCTTTGGGCAGCAATGTTGTTCTTGACTGTTAGTTGACTAACTGTAGCCCCTCTGTTGCTCTGCACAATTTCTGTCTGCCTCCTTTGTCCTTTTTAATCAATGACACATTTTCGACAACTGGGCTGCCGTTGGCTGAATGTCCGTTGGGTGGTGAACCATTCTTGATACACACGGGAAACTGTTAAGCGTCAAAAACCCAGTAGCGTTGCAGTTCTTGACATAGTCAAACCAGTGTGCCTGACACCTACTACCATACCCCGTTCAAAGGCACTTAAATATTTTGTCTTAACCATTCACCATCTGAATGGCACATGTACACAATCCATGTTTCAATTATCTCAAGGCTTAAAAATCCTTCTTTAACCTGTCTCCTCCCCTTCATCTACACTGATTTGAAGTGGATTTAACAAGGGACATCAATAACAGATCATAATTTTCACCTGGATTCACCAGGTCAGTCTGTCATGGAAAGATCAGCATACACTCAGTGTGTATATACTGTAAATACAGTGCATTCGGAAGGTATTCAGACCCCTTGACTTTTTCCACATTTTGTTACTTTACAGCCTTATTCTAAAATTGATTAAATCGTTTTTTTCCCCTCATCAATCTACACACAATACCCAGTAATGACAAAGCGAAAACAGTTTTTTAGAATTGTTTGATGGTGAATGGAGCAGGCATTGGAAGATTGATGAGAACAGCTGAAAAGATAAGAACATTTATTCAGGAACATGTAAGGTGTGCTTTTTAATATCTGACTGAACTGCAACTGTAAAACAGTCAGTGTTTGAGTCAGTGCTTAAGGGGGATAAAACAAATAGTTCTGTTGTCTCTAAATGTTGGAACATCTTTCTTTCAGGTGGTGGGAGAGTGGAGGTTTAGTAAAATCCACTGTGACATCTTTGTCACCCTAGATGTCATGATGTGCACTGCAAGCATCCTCAATCTCTGTGCCATCAGCATTGATCGGTAAGTGCTCTTGAAATTGTTGAATCTTGGCTGGAGGCAGGTGCCATTGTGGATTTGCAGTGAAAATCTTTAAGCAAATTCATTGGACTCTGGGCCTAAAAGGCCTACTTGCATAACCCAGCCACTACTTTCTATTGAATACCAATGCCATTATTTATGGACTATGCAGTACGCCACTTTTCATTTTAAATGATTTTCCACTTCACTGATTTTCGTGTCACTCAAATGCATGTTCAGAACACCACCTTGGTTATGTGAATACATAACTCAGAGTTGATTTAAATATTTATTAAAGTAATTTGTATTTGAATACAAAATGTCTGCACATTCAGTATGTGTGCAGAAAATCTTGGAGTTGTTTATACTACAGATACTTTATTTTAGAGTAAGAGGTTATATACTGTAGTCCTGTGATTAACAATTAGTCCTGTGATAGTCATGTGGTCTGTACTATTGAATAAAGAGTACCCATAAAGCTAGAGACCTTAATTGAAACAATAACCACTCTCAAATTCATAGACAGAGCTATGGATGAAAGGACTGTACCCTCCATGATATCAAATGTACAGTTTTACCGTGTTTTTAGCTATATGGTGTTTATAGTTACATTGTTTACAAACAGTGCAGTAAAACAAGCTAATATGGGATTCTGATGGGGTACAATAATGGAACTAAGCTCATAAGGCATTTATAAGTTATATTTTTCAAGAATCAATGGTTATTATGTACAGTACCAGTCAAAATTTTGGACACACCTACTTATTCCAAGGTGTTTCTTTACTATTTACATTTTCTACATTGTAGAATAATATCGAAGATATCAGAACTATGAAATAACACAAAATGTAATAACCAAAAAAGTGTTAAACAAATGAAAATATATTATATATTTGAGATTCTTCAAAGTAGCCAACCTTTGCCTTGATGACAGCTTTGCACACTCTTGGCATTCTCTCAACCAGCTTCATGAGGTAGTCACCTGGAATGCATTTCAACTAACAGGTGTGCCTTAAGTTAATTTGTGGAATTTCTTTCCTTCTTAATGCGTTTGAGCCAATCAGTTGTGTTGTGACAAGGTAGGGGTGATATACAGAAGATAGCCCTATTTGGTAAAAGACCAAGTCCATATTATGTAAAGAACAGCTCAAATAAGTAAAGAGAAATGACAGTCCATCATTACTTTAAGACATGAAGGTCAGTCAATCCAGAATATTTCAAGAACTTCTAAAGTTTCTTCAAGTGCAGTCGCAAAAACCATCATGATGAAACTGGCTCTTATGAGGACTGCCACAGGAAAGGAAGACCCAGAGTTACCTCTGCTGCAGAGGAAAAGTTCATTAGATGTAATTGCACCTCAGATTGCACCCCAAATAAATGCTTCACAGAGTTCAAGTAACAGACGCATCTCAACATCAACTGCTCAGAGGAGACTGCATGAATCAGGCCTTGCTGCAATTGCTGCAATGAAACCACTACTAAAGGACACCAATAAGAAGAAGAGACTTGCTTGAGCCCAGAAACACGAGCAATGGACATTAGACGGGTGGAAATCTGTCCTTTGGTCTGATGAGTCCAAATTTGAGCTTTTTGGTTCCAACAGCTATGTCTTTGTGAGACGCAGAGTAGGTGAACGGATGATCTTCACATGTGTGGTTCCCACCGTGATGCATGGAGGAGGAAGTGTGATGCGGTGGGAGTGCTTTGCTGGTGACACTATCTGTGATTTATTTACAATTCAAGGCAGACTTAACCAGCATGGCTACCACAGCATTCTGCAGCGATACGGCATTCCTTCTGGTTTGCGCTTAGTGGGACTATCATTTGTTTTTCAACAGAACAATGACCAAAACACACCTCCAAGCTGTGTAAGGGCTATTTGACCAATAAGGAGAGTGATGGAGTGCTGCATTAGATGACCTGGCCTCCACAATCACCCGACCTCAACCCAATTGAGATGGTTTGGGATGAGTTAGACCGCAGAGTGAAGGAAAAGCCGCCAACAAGTGCTCAGCATATGTGGGAACTCCTTCAAGACTGTTGGATTCCTTATGAAGCTGGTTGTATTATGCAGATGAATGAGGACCCAAAAGCGACTTAACAAAAACAGAGTCTTTATTCCAAACTTAAACAAAACGGTACTCCTGGATATATCTTAGATGACACCTGCTCACACGCAGCATCTGATGAAGGCAAAAACACGACAGGGCGGAACCAGGACACGGAACAGCAAACATCAAACAAAGATCCGACAAGGACAGAAGCGGAAAACAGAGGGAGAAATAGGAACTCTAATCAGAGGGCAAAATAGGGGACAGGTGTGAAAGATTAAATGAGGTAGTTAGGAGAATGAGGAACAGCTGGGAGCAGGAACGGAACGATAGAGAGAGAGCGAGAGAGGAAGAGAGGGAGGGGAAGAGAGAGGGAAAGAACCTACTAAGACCAGCAGAGGGAGACAAATGGAAGGGAAGCACAGGGACAAGACATGATAATCAAAAGACAAAACATGACAGGTTGAGAGAATGCCAAGAGTGTGCAAAGCTGTCATCAAGGCAAAGGGAGGCTACTTTGAAGAATCTAAAATCTAAAATATTTGTTCATTTGTTTAAAAAAAATTGGGTTACTACATGATTACATATGTGTTAATTCATAGTTTTGATTTCTTCGCCATTATTCTACAATGTAAAAAATAGTCAAAATAAAGAAAAACCCTTAAATGAGTAGGTGTGTCCAAACTTTTGACTGGTGTTTTATATCATTCATTTCTAAGTCCAAAAATGTATGTAGCAACTAAGGATTATAGCTTTAAGTGCTTAAGTCGCCTTCGGCTTCCTACCTTAAGGTTCCAAACCAACCATTACAATGAAATCAGTAAAGTATGTCTGTTAGAGAATTTCTACTTCCTAAGGATGTCAACTAACTCACTAATAAGGTCACACAGCAGGCTAGAGGTTAATTGATAAGGTTCCCTACCAGGGATGTAGTGGAGGGTTATTTCATATAAACACATTTAATGCACAAGGGTTAATGCACCTTAGGCACCGTTTTATTTCCTGAATAGCTTACCTGTTATGCTAAATTAGCGTTTCTTTTGCGTTTACTGTACATTAGTCGTCTTCCATCATATCAGAGTTTACCCACCTTTTTTTCTACCCATACATCCCTGATGTCCCTACTAAGAGAAGATAGAGAAATATGTAGTCTGTCACTCCACGTGTAGTCTGCGCAGTAGAGAAGCCAGTTTGTCTATTCCTACTGTGTTTTTCCCTCGTCTTTCCTCCCATCTGCTTCCTTCCACAACAGATACACAGCAGTCGCCATGCCCATGCTGTACAACACGCGCTACAGCTCCAGACGACGAGTCACTGTTATGATCTCGGTGGTGTGGGTTCTGTCCTTTGCGATATCATGCCCCCTGTTGTTTGGCCTAAATAACACAGGTAATAGCAGGAACTGTGAGCTACCTTGCTCTGCTGCACTGTAATCTTTGCTATTGCACAGTGCTTCCGCTGTGTTTTGGCTTTCACGGCACTAAGGAGTAGACTCAATTTGGCAATGCTAGGTGATACTAAACTGTATGACTGCTGTGAATGGGGGTTAACAGTGTGGTGGTTAGTTTGAATGCTCCTCTTTCAAACACATAGTACAGTCGTGGCCAAAAGTTTTGAGAATGACACAAATATTAATTTTCACAGTCTGCTGCCTCAGTTTGTATGATGGCAATTTGCATATACTCCAGAATGTTATGAAGAGTGATCAGATGAATTGCAATTAATTGCAAAGTCCCTCTTTGCCATGCAAATGAACTGAGTCCCCAAAAAACATTTCCACTGCATTTCAGCCCTGCCACAAAAGGACCAGCTGACATCATGTCAGTGATTCTCTCGTTAACACAGGTGTGAGTGTAGACGAGGACAAGGCTGGAAATCACTCTGTCATGCTGATTGAGTTCGAATAACAGACTGGAAGCTTCAAAAGGAGGGTGGTGCTTGGAATCATTGTTCTTCCTCTGTCAACCATGGTTACCTGCAAGGAAACACATGCCGTCATCATTGCTTTGCACAAAAGGGCTTCACAGGCAAGGATATTGCTGCCAGTAAGATTGCACCTAAATCAAAAATGTATTGGATCATCAAGAACTTCAAGGAGAGCGGTTCAATTGTTGTGAAGAAGGCTTCAGGGCGCCCAAAAAAGTTCAGCAAGCGCCAGGACCGTCTCCTAAAGTTGATTCAGCTGCGGGATCGGGGCACTACCAGTACAGAGCTTGCTCAGGAATGGCAGCAGGCAGGTGTGAGTGCATCTGCACGCACAGTGAGGCGGAGACTTTTGGAGGATGGCCTGATGTCAAGAAGGGCAGCAAAGAAGCCACTTCTCTCCAGGAAAAACATCAGGGACAGACTGATATTCTGCAAAAGGTACAGGGATTGGACTGCTGAGGACTGGGCTAAAGTCATTTTCTCTGAATCCCCTTTCCAATTGTTTGGGGCATCCGGAAAAAAGCTTGTCCGGAGAAGACAAGGTGAGCGCTACCATCAGTCCTGTGTCATGCCAACAGTAAAGCATCCTGAGACCATTCATGTGTGGGATTGCTTCTCAGCCAAGGGAGTGGGCTCACTCACAATTTTGCCTAAGAAGACAGCCATGAATAAAGAATGGTACCAACACATTATCCGAGAGCAACTTCTCCCAACCATCCAGGAACAGTTTGGTGACGAACAATGCCTTTTCCAGCATGATGGAGCACCTTGACATAAGGCAAAGGTGATAACTAAGTGGCTCAGGGAACAAAACATCGATATTTTGGGTCCATTGCCAGGAAACTCCCCAGACCTTAATCCCATTGAGAACTTGTGGTCAATCCTCAAGAGGCAGGTGGACAAACAAAACCCCACAAATTCTGACAAACTTCAAACATTGATTATGCAAGAATGGGCTGCCATCAGTCAGGATGTGGCCCAGAAGTTAATTGACAGCATGCCAGGGCGGATTGCAAAGGTCTTGAAAAAGAAGGGTCAACACTGCAAATATTGACTCTTTGCATCAACTTCATGTAATTGTCAATAAAAACCTTTGACACTTATGAAATGCATGTAATTATACTTCAGTATTCCATAGTAACATCTGACTAAAATATCTAAAGACACTGAAGCAGAAAACTTTGTGGAAATTAATATTTGTGTCATTCTCAAAAAACTTTTGGCCACGACTGTATATTCATCCAAAATGTCCCTTTTTATGTATTTTGCACTGTTTTGACCAACTCAGATGCCTTGTGGTTAGAGTACCCACCCTGAGATTGAAAGGTTGGGAGACCGCTCATCGGCTGTGTCATACCAAAGCCTGTTTATATGGTACCCGATGCGTCTCAGCTTGGCACTCAGAATTATGGAGGTACATTGGGGAAAAGACTGCAATAGAATAGTGTCCTGTCCAGGGTTGTACTTGTACATCAAACTGCTTCATGCTACAGAGAATTACTGTTACTCAAATGAGCTGTTCCTGTTCGCTCGTGCAAGGCTCCTTACTTACAGTGGCAATAAAAAGTATGTAAACCCTTTGGAAATACCTGAATTTCTGCATAAATTGGTCAACAAAATGGATCTGATCTTCATCTAGGTCACAACAATAGACAAACAGTCTGCTTAAACTAATAACACACAAACACTTATACGTTTTCATGTCTTTATTGAACACTCTGTGTAAACATTCACAGTTTAGGGTGGAAAAAGTATGTGAACCCTTGGATTTAATAACTGGTTGACCCTCTTTTGGCAGCAATAACCTCAACCAAACATTTTCTGTCGTTGCTGATCAGACCTGCACAATGGTCAGGAGGAATTTTGGACCATTCCTCTTACAAAACTGTTTCAGTTCAGCAATATTCTTGGGATGTCTGGTGTGAACTGCTCTCTTGAAATCAAACCACAGCATCTCAATCGTGTTGAGGTCAGGACTCTGACTGGCCTTCTGTTGAAGCCATTCTGTTGTTGATTTACATCTGTGTTTTGGGTCGTTGTCCTGTGGCATCACCCAACTTCGGTTGAGATTCAATTGGCGGACAGATAGCCTAACATTCTCCTGCAAAATGTCTTGATAAACTTGGGAATTCATTTTTCCGTCGATGATAGCAAGCTGTCCAGGCCCTGAGGCAGCAAAGCAGCCCCAAACCATGATGCTCCCGCCACCATACTTTACAGTTGGGATGAGGTTGAGATGTTGTTGTGCTGTGCCTTTTTTTCTCCGCACATAGTGTTGTGTGTTCCTTCCAAACAACTCAACTTTAGTTTCATCTGTCCACAGAATATTTTGCCAGTAGCGCTGTGGAACATCCAGGTGCACTTTTGCTAACTTTAAATTTTAGTTTTTGTTTTGGACAGTAGTGGCTTCTTCTGTGGTGTCCTTCCATGAACACAATTCTTGTTTAGTGTTTTGTTCCAGAGATTTCTTTAAGCCTTTAGCTGACACTCTAGGATTCTTCTTAACCTCATTGAGCATTCTGCGCTGTGCTCTTGCAGTCATCTTTGCAGGACGGCCCCTCCTAGGGAGAGTAGCAACAGTACTGAACTTTCTCCATTTATAGACAATTTGTCTTACCGTGGACTGATGAACATCAAGGCTTTTAGAGATACTTTTGTAACCCTTTCCAGCTTTATGCAAGTCAACAATTCTTAATCTTAGGTCTTCTGAGCTCTCTTTTGTTTGAGGCATGGTTCATATCAGGCAATGCTTCTTGTGAATAGCAAACTCAAATTTTGTGAGTTTTTTTATACGGCAAGGCAGCTCCAACATATCCAATCTTGTTTCATTGATTGGACTCCAGGTTAGTGGACTCTTGACTCCAATTAGCTTTTGGAGAAGTCATTAGCCTAGGGGTTCACATACTTTTCCCAACCTACACTGTGAATGTTTAAAAGATGTATTCAGTGTAGACAAGAAAAATACAATTTGTGTGTTATTAGTTTAAGCACACTATGTCTGTCTATTGTTGTGACTTAGATGAAGATCAGATCAATTTTGATGAGCAATTTATGCAGAAATCCAGGTCATTTCAAAGGGTTCACATACTTTTTCTTGCCACTGTACGTTTGACTAGTATTGTTGTTTTCTGTCATTTTGTTTTCCTCCCTAGCGACTCGCGACGAGTCCCTGTGCATCATCGCCAACCCGGCCTTTGTGGTGTACTCCTCCATTGTGTCCTTCTACATTCCCTTCATCATCACTCTGCTGGTCTACGTGCAAATTTATGTGGTGCTTCGCAAGCGGCGAAAACGGGTGAACACAAAGCGCTCGTGTCAAGGGACAGGCGACCACGACACAGGCGTTACGTTAAAGGTGACTAGGCTGCAAATCATGTTTTTCAAAAATGAAGTGCTCGACACACTTAGGAGAGCCAATTCAATGAAATACTTTGTCAACAACACGTCATGTGTTTTTGGAGAATGTAATCTATCAGGAGGAAGCAAAATATTGTCCATAAAGTGTTTTCTCTTCCCACACATGAGAGGCCAAACACATACAGTTGAAGTCGGAAGTTTACATACACTTAGGTTGGAGTCATTAAAACTCGTTTTTCAACCACTCCACAAATCTCTTGTTGACAAACTATCGTTTTGGCAAGTCGGTTAGGACATCTACTTTGTGCATAACACAAGTAATTTTTCCAACAATTGTTTACGGACAGATTATTTCACTTATAATTCACTGTATCACAATTCAAGTGGGTCAGAAGTTTACATACACTAAGTTGACTGTGCCTTCAAACAGCTTGGAAAATTCCAGAAAATTATATCATGGCTTTAGAAGCTTCTGATAGGCAGTCAATTGGAGGTGTACCTGTGGATGTATTTCAAGGCCTACCTTCAAACGCAGTGCCTCTTTGCTCGACATCATGGGAAAATCAAAAGAAATCAGCCAAGACCTCAGAAATAAAATTGTAGACCTCCACAAGTCTGGTTCATCCTTGGGAACAATTTCCAAATGCCTGAAGGTACCACGTTCATCTGTACAAACAAGAGTACGCAAGTATAAACACCATGGGACCACACAGCCGTCATACCGCTCAGGAAAGAGATACATTCTGTCTCCTAGAGATGAACGTACTTTGGTGCGAAAAGTGCAAATCAATCCCAGAACAACAGCAAAGGACCTTGTGAAGATGCTGGAGGAAACGGGTACAAAAGTATCTATATCCACAGTAAAACAAGTCCTATATCGACATAACCTGAAAGGCCGCTCAGCAAGGAAGAAGCCACTGCTCCAAAACTGCCATAAAAAGCCTGACTACGGTTTGCAACTGCATATGGGGACAAAGATCGTACTTTTTGGAGAAATGTCCTCTGGTCTGATGAAACAGAAATAGAACTGTTTGGCTATAATGACCATCATTATGTCAGGAGGAAAAAGGGGGAGGCTTGCAAGCCGAGGAACACCATCCCAACCATGAAGCAGGGGGTGGCAGCATCATGTTGTGGGGGTGCTTTGATACTGGTGCACTTCACAAAATAGATGGCATCATGAGGATGGAAAATTATGTGGATATATTGAAGCATTATCTCAAGACACCACTCAGGAAGTTAAGCTTGGTTGCAAATGGGTCTTCCAAATGGACAATGACCCCAAGCATACTTCCAAAGTTGTGGCAAAATGGCTTAAGGACAACAAAGTCAAGGTATTGGAGTGGCCATCACAAAGCCCTGACCTCTATCCCATAGAAAAATTGTGGGCAGAACTGAAAAAGCGTGTGCGAGCAAGGAGGCCTACAAACCTGACTCAGTTACACCAGCTCTGTCAGGAGGAATGGGCCAAAATTCACCCAACTTATTGTGGGAAGCTTGTGGAAGGCTACCTGAAACATTTGATCCAAGTTAAACAATGTAAAGGCAATGCTACCAAATACTAATTGTGTGTATGTAAACTTCTGACCCACTGGGAATGTGATGAAATAAATAAATGCTGAAATAAATAATTCTCTCTCTTATTATTCTGACATTTCATATTCTGTGGTGATCCTAACTGACCTAAAACGGAATATTTACTAGGATTAAATGTCAGGAATTGTGAAAAACTGAGTTTAAATGTGTTTGGCTAAGGTCTATGTTAACTTCCGACTTCAACTGTAGATAATGATCTTGTTGGAGGGGGCAAGAAATACACACGAGAGCTTTCTAGCTGGGATGAAAAGGGCACACGCAATTATCCTAAGGTATTTTTAAGGGGGTTCTCTTTTGTGCATTGACATTATTAGCAACATATTGTGCTGTAATTGGTCATTTCACACGACAAATCCCAATCCCTTGGCCATGTTACATTGGTCTACTACATTAGAAGGAGAGGTGAAATGCAACAGTAATTATAATGTGCCTTTAAGTGACCTTTTCTGGATATTGATTTTAGTGACATTAAAGCGGATCAATACAGGAAAAGAAGCCGTGTTTCTCTCACCCCTGTACATTACTCATGTACATGCATGCTTTTGTCTTGGTGTGGGGTTGGGAGAGAGAAGAGAAAATAAATTCACAACGTACTAGGCAATTGCAAGGAAAATAGTCCTCATCACTGTTATACTGACAGTCAATAAGCCATTTCTGAAACAATATTGTCAGTTTAACTTTTTATTTCTGCCCTGTTGAGTGTTATGGATGTAATGATTCGAATGGGAATCAAATAACGGTGTACGCTCAATAGAATGACCGTTTATTTTGTTAATTGTTCTTTAGAATTGTGCCCTCTCAAACGGCGACTCTGAGACCATTTGGTGCCTGTGCAGTGACTGTGTGCCGGCTTCTCTCCCCTGTTGTTGTTTCAGGAGAAGTGCAGTCACCCAGGAGATGTGAGGCTGTGCACTGTGATTGTGAAACCTAACGGGAGCTTCCCTGTCAACAAGAAAAAAGTGGTGCGTCAAGTATTTGTTGTGCTATTTTTACAGAGTAACTCTCATAAGGAAATGTATTTCCTTTCAAAGGCAGTTAACGCAGTGTCACCTCTATCATTCCCATTTCTCCCCATAAGCAAGATATAGAAGTTACTGCTCTATTATTAGTATTACTACTACTACAACTATTACTGCTACTACTACATTGTTGTTGACCTCTGTCTGCAGATCTTCATCAAAGAGGTGGCCCGCGAAGGGGACGACATGGAGTTGGACGAGGTGACCAATTGCAACCCTCAGAAACAGAAGAATGTGGACAATCCCACCGCCACGCCTGTCAGCCACCAGCTCCTCCCGCCAACCAAGGCCAACGCCAGCCCCACCTCCGTGTCCCCCTCCCCGCCTGAGAGCTCCCTCAAAGTGGAAAAGAACAGCGACTCGAAGGATATACTGGCGGTGGTGCCCAAAGTGGCTAAAGTGTTTCAGACCGAGGCCTTACCCAACGGCAAAACCCAGACGTCTATCAAGCAGCAACCCGCCTTCATGAGTAAGAGGAAGATCTCCCAACAGAAGGAAAAGAAAGCCACTCAAATGCTAGCCATAGTCCTGGGTAAGTTGTTAACATGAATACCACGTTGAATGTTTGAAAGTACTGTTTGAACTTTTCAGGAGAGAGGAGGGATACAAACATTGGGGTAAAGTCTATTTTACTTTCACACGTCATAAGCAATAAGAGAACTCGATAAAATGTAGCTGATATATTTCTTTTACTAGCTGTAGTTTTCCGATGGCCTGTATAGGTATATTGTATTCCCTTAGTAATCCTTAACTTGAAAAGAGCTTACAGGCAGCGAGGCAGACAATGTTGCAGCAAAAGGACACGGTTTTCATTTTCATCAATCAGAAGGACTTTTTTTTAATCAAGTTTAACTTCAGGACATGATTCAATGTCAACATCAATCCAGTACCACGGTAATAGCTGGTTTCTCCGATCTCGTCACATTTTGTCTTCTCTCTCTCTCTTTAGGTGTGTTTATCATATGCTGGCTACCTTTTTTCATTACTCATATATTGAACACCCACTGCACCACGTGCAAGGTTCCTGCGGAGATGTATAACGCGTTCACGTGGCTGGGGTATGTGAACAGTGCGGTGAACCCCATCATATACACCACTTTCAATATAGAGTTCAGAAAAGCTTTCATCAAGATCCTGCATTGCTAAGGTTGATGTTTGAGCAGGGAGCTGAAATGAAGAGATGCATATCTTATAGCCTACTAAAATATACCTCATCCACATGAGGACAGTGCACATAACCATTAATCTCAGTGATGATCTTTGAGAAATGGAGAGACTGAGTAAATGCCACACATGAAGACTTGGGGACTTTTGTTTGATTCTTTTGTGGACTCATGTTCTCCCACATGAATGTATATCGAGGAATAATGTCTTTATCATTGAGCTGTTTCTTGGAAATGTCATGTTGGTCTTAACCATCGTGCTTGTCACTTTAGAGCTGTCCATGTCAGGAAATGTAAAGAAAACACAAGACGATGTGTTTAAAAACACTAAAGCAAACCACCTATTTAATCTGTGTATATATGATGTATTTTGATCATGGCTGAATCCTGCAAAGAACAACTAGATATCAACAAATCAGTGTTCATCTCAGTATTAAACCTGATCATATTAAACTGGTCATCTATGAGCTCTGCAGCTTTAAACCACCCACAGAATAAAAATGTGTGTTATATAGAGATTAAACATTTTGACTCATGGTTTTCTCACTGGTCCACTTGGCAAGAGAGGCACATATTTGTGATTACGTTTAATTATTATTAATAATATGATTATTCTTATTATTATACCAAAAGAACTTACAGCCACCATGTGACAATTGTTCCTATCTGGCCCGGAAGGACCATGAATAAGGGGTTTTGTGCAATTATTATTTACATTTGCTGTACATGCTTTTTATAAACCCGTTCTATGTGACTAAATGCCTGCAATGAAAATTTGATGCATGTTGCAATGCTCCTTTACCTGGATTCTCATGAAATGTAAGTTTGACAAAAAAAACTGTATGTCCAATAAATGAAGTAATGAGACGTGCTACGTAAATGTATTATTCTTTGATACTCTATATACTGTTTATATCATGTAATACTGTATAAATAACTAATACAATAGTGCAATGCAAAACGTTATACCACTACTAGGCTGAATACTCTATTATAATTGGTCGAGAGGGTGTTCATTATTTTCCTGTAAATACACAGCAGAAAATAATATGGCAATTATGTAGTTGCAACTAAAAACAGTGACTCACGCTATTCCATATCAATGTTTTCTGCAGATGATTCTAATGTTCTCTGTGCAGGAAACCATCGTGCGACACACAAAACATGTTTGAATATTTCTTTATTTCCATTATAGTGAAAAATCGAATACAATATATATATCCATTTGAAAAAGACAAACCAACAGCAAGTCTTTAGTGTGAAAGCCCCCTAGGCCTAGTCTATGGTTTATGTTTCATGACACAGCCTGATCTACAGGCCCCATCTCGTAGGATGTTATAATGTCATTAGTCCCATGGTAACCATTATCAGAGACTGTGGTTCGTCTCTCTACATAAGATCAAAGCCACAGTTTCTGATGACAGCGCAGAAATAGTTATGTCTTCAAGTGTAAAAGGGATGCCTCATCCCGTAATTAATGTGTAATCTTGAACACTCAAGATGTTCTGCCCCACTAAGCTACCTGTCTTGACATATCGAGTCCCTCATCACTACCTCACGAGATGGCTCCTCACTGCACTGAAAGTATACCCTGGCTGTCTGGCCTGATACCACCAACAATAGTAAAGAATAGAGCTATAGTAGTGGTCACACACAGAACCCCATTGTTGTACTGGTAGGATAGCAATGACACTTACCAGATGTTTCCTTAAAATCCAAATTGACTTGCAGTACAATGAGTGCATACACTTTTCGAACGTCTGTGTCATCCCTGTGGGACTTAAACCCACAACCTTGTCGTCGTTGTTTTTTTCCGACCAAGTGATGTGCCTTTGCATACCTTGTCTGAATTTGTTTGGCATTCAGACACATTCCGTCGTCATACTATACGTCTCATCACAGGCTGCTGTGTTATTATGGGTACTTTGATTTACACTTTAGCCATGGTTCATCTGTGCCAGAGCCATTTGAATATTTGCCTTTCTCTTTCATCATCCTTGCTCTGTAACAAGCTTCCCCTAGATTTTTTTTGTAAATACTAGACGTTTCCTACAAGCAGCATCCAGCCCCTGGCCCTGCGTCACATTTTAAGGAGGTCCCCAGGGCCCCAATTCAAACAGCACCCCGAGTCTTCAAAATCCTGTTATTCAGATGCTATATCACCTTCAATGACCCCAATACCAACCATATACATGTACTATCCCCGGTCACTGTCAATCTGAATGTCCTCCCCTCCATCCGTGATGATGACACAGTCAGGCCCCCACTGTTGTCTAAACTTTACGCAACATTGAATGGTCCGTGACATTGATTCTCCTCAAGTTTAATTCATATCAACGGCAACTTTTGACAAGCACTTACCTCGAGGGACAACTGGGAACACTGTATAATCTCTGCACAGCCCAAATACAAACCATCAGGGGAGGACAGGGATAGGCCTCCCTTGGCCTCGCAAGTGCCCGCCTCCTTCCAGTGTATATCCCTCTTCCTCTGATCTCTGAAGCGACTTTTCTCCTTTTCCTCGCCTGCTATCACCCTAAGGCTTGCCTGAGCCCCAGTGATTGGCATGTTCAAATAAAGTAGTAGTGGTGGTGTGTGTTCCAACACTGGGGCCCTTTAATGAACTGAGCGAAGATGGCTTGCCAGACACTGCATTATTGAAAAGTTTCCACACCCGAGCTGTGATCAGGCGGCCTGCGAGGCTCTTAATGGACTTTGTGTCAGAGCTTTCCATGTGATTGCTAGATCAGCCATTGCCATTTACCTCCAGCGTGAGCTGTGAAGTCGTGCCGCTCTGACTAGTGATCGCTGTGCTGCAGGGGGTATGCTGGATGGATGATTGCCTCTCAGAGATGGAGCATCCTGGGTACTGCGTTGTGACAATCTAACAGGATGTTTTGAACTGCAACTGATTTCACCTCTCTGTCTCGTCTCATTAACTGAAGAGCATATATCTACATCTATGCAGTTAGATCCAGTTTAGACCTGTTCATCGGTAATGATGGACTAGACATGACTTTGCAACGACAGGGTTAGGCAGGGTTGACGGAAATATTACGGTAAATATAGAGATGCAGTGCATTCGGAAAGTATTCAGATCCCTTCCCTTTGTCACGTTACAGCCTTATTCTAAAATGGATGAAATACAAATGTTCCTCATCAATCTACACACAATACCCCATAATGACAAAGCGAAAACAGGTTTTTAGAAAAGTTAGCAAATTTATAAAAAATTAAAACACAGAAATACCTTATTTACACAAGTATTCAGACCCTTTGAAATTGAGCTCATGTGCATCCTGATTCCATTGATCATCATTGAGATGTTTTTTTAATTGGAGTCCTCCTGTTGTAAATTCAATTGATTGGACATGATTTGGAAAGGCACACACCTGTCTATATAAGGTCCCACATTTGACAGTGCATGTCAGAGCAAAAACCAAGCCGTGAGGTCAAAGGAATTGTCCGTAGAGCTCTGAGACAGGATTGTGTCGAGGCACAGATCTAGGGAAGTGTACCAAAAAATGTCGGCAGCATTGAAGGTCCCCATGAACACAGTGGCCTCCATCATTCTTAAATGGAAGAAGTTTGTAACCACCAAGACTCTTCCAAGAGCTGGCCGCCCGGCCAAACTGAGCAATCGGGGGAGAAGAGCCTTGGTCAGGCAGGTGACCAAGAACCGGATGGTCACTCTGACAGAGCTCCAGAGATCCTCTGTGGAGATGGGAGAACCTTCCAGAAGGACAACCAACCAACCAATCAGGCCTTTATGGTAGAGTGGCCAGACTGAAGCCACTCCTCAGTAAAAGGCACATGATACCCTGCTTGGAGTTTGCCAAAAGACACCTAAAGGACTCTCAGACCATGAGAAACAGGACTCTCTGGTCTGATGAAACCAAGATTGAACTCTTTGGCTTGAATACCAAGCGTCATGTCTGGAGGAAACTTGGAACCATCCCTATGGTGAATCATGGTGGTGGCAGCATCATGCTGTGGGGATGTTTTTTGGTGGCAGGGAATGGGAGACTAGGCAGGATCGAGGGAAAGATGAACGGTGCAAAGTACAGAGAGGTCCTTGATGAAAACCTGTTAACTTTCCAACAGGACAACGACCCTAAGCACACAGCCAAGACAACGCAGGAGTGGCTTCGAGACAAGTCTGCGAATGTCCTTGAGTGGTGGAGCCAGAGCCCGGACTTAAATCCGATCGAACATCTCTGGAGAGACCTCAAAATAGCTGAGCAGCCTGACAGAGATTGAGAGGATCTGCTGAGAAGAATGGGAGAAACCCCCATATAAAATAAAATGTTATTTGTCAAATGCGCCGAATAGAACAGGTGTAGACCTTCCAGTGAAATGCTTACTTACAAGCGTTTAACCAACAATGACGTTTTTAGAAAAATGAGTGTTAAGTAAAAAAGTACAAATAATTAAACCGCAGCAGTAAACAGTATCAAGGCTATATATGGTGGGTATCGGTACAGAGTCAATGTGCGGGGGCAAAGGTTAGATTGAGGGAATTGAGGTAATATGTACATGTAGGTAGAGGTTAAGTGACTATGCATAGATAATAACCAGAGAGTAACAGCAGGGTAAAAGGGGCGGGACAATGCAAATACTCTGGGCAGCCATTTGATTAGCTGTTCAGGAGTCTTATGACTTGGGGGTGGAAGCTGTTATGAAGCCTTTTGAACCTAGACTTGGCGTTCCAGTAGCGCTTGCCGTGCGATAGCAGAGAGAACGGTCTATGCCTAGGGTGGCTGGAGTCTTTGACAATTTTTTGGGCCTTCCTCTGACACGGGCTGGTATAGAGGTTCTGGAAGGCAAGAAGCTTGTCCCCAGTGATGTACTGGGCCATATGCACTACCCTCTGTAGTGCCTTGCGGTTGGATGCCGAACAGTTGCTATACCAGGCAGTGAAGCAACCAGTCAGGACGCTCTCGATGGTGCAGCTGTAGAACTTTTGAGTATCTGAGGACCCATGCCAAATCTTTTCAGTCTCCTGGGGCGGAATAGGCTTTGTCGTGCTATCTTCACAACTGTCTTAGTGTGTTTGAACCATGATAGTTTGTTGTTGTTGTGGACACCAAGGAACTTGAAGCTCTCAACCTGCTCCACTACAGCCCCGTCGATGAGAATGGGGGCGTGCTCGGTCCTCCTTTTCCTGTAGTCCACAATCATCTCCTTTGTCTTGATCACGTTGAGGGATAGGTTGTTAGGGAGAGGTTGTTAGAGACAGCAGGAGCGGCAGAGATACTCTGAATGATCGGCTATGAAAAGCCACCTGACATTTACTCCTGAGGTGCTGACCTGTTGCACCCTCGACAACCACTGTGATTATTATTATTTGACCCTGCTGGTCATCTATGAACATTTGAACATCTTGGCCATGTTCTCTTATAATCTCCACCTGGCACAGCCGGAAGAGGACTGGCCACCCCTCATAGCCTGGTTCCTCTCTAGGTTTCTTCCTAGGTTCTGGCCTTTTCTAGGGAGTTTTTCCTAGCCACCGTGCTTCTACAACTCCATTGCTTGCTGTTTGGGGTTTTAGGCTGGGTTTCTGTACAGCACTTTGTGACATCAGCTGATGTAAGAAGGGCTTTATAAATAAATTTGATTGATTGATTGTTATCCTGGCAACACACGGCCCGGTCTCTGACCTCCTCCCTATAGTCTGTCTCATCGTTGTCAGTGATCAGGCCTACCACTGTTGTGTCGTCTGCAAACTTAATGATGGTATTGGAGTCGTGCCTGGCCATGCAGTCATGGGGGAACAGGGGGTACAGGAGGGGACTGAGCACGCACCCCTGAGGGGCCCCTGTGTTGAGGATCAGCGTGGCAGATGTGTTGTTACCTACCCTTACCACCTGGGGGCGGCCTGTCAGGAAGTCCAGGATCCAGTTGCAGAGGGAGGTGTTTAATCCCAGGGTCCTTAGCTTAGTGATGAGCTTTGAGGGCACTACAGTGTTGAATGCTGAGCTCTAGTCAATGAATAGCATTCTCACATAGGTGTTCTTTTTATCCAGGTGGGGAAAGGTAGTGTTGAGTACAATAGAGATTGCATCATCTGTGGATCTGTTGGGGCGGTATACAAATTGGAGTGGGTCTAGGGTTTCTTGGATAGTGGTGTTGATGTGAGCTATGACCAGCCTTTCAAAGCACTTCATGGCTACAGACGTGAGTGCTACGGGTCGGTAGTCATTTAGGCAGGTTACCTTAGTGTTCTTGGTCACAGGCACTATGGTGTTCTGCTTAAAATATGTTCGTAGTACAGACTCGGACAGTTTAAAGGTCTTATTCACATCTGCTATGGAAAGCGTGATCACACAGTCGTCCGGAACAGCTGATGCTCTCATGCATGCTTTAGTGTTTCTTGTCTCGAAGTGAGCATAGAAGTAATTTTGCTCATCTGGTAGGCTCATGTCACTAGCTCGCGGCTGTTCTTCCCTTTGTAGTCTGTAATGGTTTGCAAGCCCTGCCAAATCCGACGAGCGTCGAAGCCAGTGAAGAATGATTCAATCTTAGTCCTGTATTGATGCTTTGCCTGTTTGATGGTTCGTCTGAGGGTATAGTGGGATTTCTTATAAGCGTCCGGGTTAGAGTCCCGCTCCTTGAAAGCGGCAGCTCTACCTTTTAGCTCAGTTGCCTATAATCCATGGCTTCTGGTTGGGTATGTACTTACGGTCACTGTGGGAACGACGTCTTCGGTGCACTTGTTGATGAAGCCAGTGACTGATGTGGTGTAGTCCTCAATGCCATCGGAAGAAGTCCTGCAGCTTAGCATCTGTGTCATCTGACCACTTCTTTTTCGACCGAGTCACTGGTACTTCCTGCTTTAGATTTCACTTGTAAGCAGGAATCACGAAGATAGAATTATGGCCAGAATTGCCAAATGGAGGGCGAGGGAGAGCTTTACACGCGTCTCTGTGTGTGGAGTAAAAGTGGTCTAGAGTTTTATTTCCCTCTGGTTGCACATTTAACATGCTGGTAGAAATTAGGTAAAACGGATTTAAGTTACCCTGCATTAAAGTCATATACAGATGTACCAAGCTTGTAGCGACATACCCAAGAATACTCGAGGCTGTAATCGCTGCCGAAGGTGCTTCAACAAAGTATTGAGGAAAGGGTCCGAATACTTATGTAGAAGTAATATTTCCTTATTTTTTTATATACATTTTTTAAAAATGGTATTAACGACAGAAAATAGGGCATCTATATAAATACAGAAGTTTAGAGACTTTCTTTTTCTTTTCCCAAAACCCTTCCATCTGCTGCTGTATGCGTTCACATTTTACTGAGTCACGGCATAAACCGCATTGAATATTTATTTGAAAGACAATATTTTACCACAAATTGCATGGTGGAGACAAAAAGAAAACATTTATAAAGTTGTTGATGCAACAGAACTAATGATTTAGCCCTGCACATTTTGGCTCTTTGAGTGTTTTCAGAGTCTGAGGGGGTTGGACCAAGGTGGTTGAAATGCCATCAGGAGGAATACTGTAGCAGTTAATCCAGAAATCAATTTACTGGATACAGATATCCTGGGAGAGGTGTAATCAACATCGTGTTTGTGAGAATCTCCCCTTTCCACAGTGGGGTCACATTAGTTTGTAGCCAAACGGTTTGGACGCTACAAACAGTAGTTGGCACATCAACCGTACTGACTTCAGAAGAGTCCCTTGACACTTGTGTGGGTGACAGAGCAAACCGTTTGGACGCTATAGACATTTTTGTGAGAAGACCGATTTTTCCGGGATGTCTCATGGTCTGACAAACACCACTCTAGCTCTGCTACTTTCACCGCAGATGCGTAAGTGCGACACTGGTGGATGAGGTGGATTGAGACTCATCCAATGAAAAATAAAAAACATATCTCTAGCTTAAACTGACGGTACACCGGTGCGTCAATCGACTCTGAGGTTATTAAATAAGCATACTATTGTCCTAAAAGTATGCATATGTAAGTCCTTTGTAGATAAGCACGGAGAACAGATTTTGTGGCTGATAGACAATATTGGCAACTTGTCCCTAAGCCTTCGAAGCGCGACCCTTACTTAAAAGGGAACATTTTCTTCAATCATGGCAATTATTTTCACCTGGCACTTTTTCCATTTCACTAATGGCTGTGGAGTCAGGACGGAGTCGTTTGTAATAATTTATCCCTCCCAGGCACAGTATCAATCTAAATCTTGGTACAATCTATCGCATTTGAGGCCGGAGATTGCAAGAGGAGCCTGTTGTTAATTGTGTTGGGAGTGTGGTGGAAGATTGGAGAGCTCTGAGAACTCCCACGGCGTCGCGGCCATAATCACATGCTTGAGACACGCCGAAAGCCGCCTCCTCCTTCCTCCGGAGTCAGGGTGATGGTTAGAATAAGGCTGCCACAGCTGAGCCACTGGCAGATGTTGTGTTTGTTTTTCTAATGTGTTAATAAGACTTCTAGCCGGACCCAAACTAGAGCCGGCTGGTTGATTTGCTTTATGCATTCATTTTTCACACATATAAATCAATACTGTCAAGTACCTGGGCTGGGCTGTGTACGAGGTGCAGGCTCTGTTGTTTACTGAGGCTAGGGATAAAAGCTCTGGCACAGTCTGCCATCCCCTGGAAATATATATATTTAAGTGGTAGCAGCTGCGATGTGTGTCATTTCCATCCCAGATTTTTGCTCTTATTCCAATCCTTTCCCTAGAGATATAATCATGTTTGAGGAATCTTAATACAATTCTACATCATCAGTGATTGTGAGATAAATAAAATGGTGGATACTATCCAAGTATCTGATAAATAGTTGAAATGTTAACCCACTTCAGACTCAATTATTCACTGCAATGGGAATTGTCTTTTGGCCTGATTACAACCGATGAATGTAGTTAATTAATTAACATGTATTTCATTAACATGTCTTGCTCAGTCACAATCACAAATGTGTTTCTGAGACAGAATGTGTGGTTTCACTTTCACAGGAGGAAATATTTTGAAGTCACTTTTTGTTCCTTGAAAGGCCTCAAAACCACTATCCCATATTCCACTTCAATCGAAACAATATTGAGAACGATCAGTACTATCTATGGGGATGTCTGAGTATGTCTGAAACTTTCAGGCTTATCCAGCATCCAAAAACCTTCCATAACCCATCATTTGCACTTATAGGCCTATAGCTATCTAGTTATCTATGTATTGATAAATTTTTATAGGCCTACAGGCCTACAGGAACATAGCTGGGCAGAGCAATCCGGCAAGTTCATCGGATCTCATCACAACGTTTTTCCATTCCTCCTGCAAAAGACTCTTTTGTAACTTGCTGAATGGCTTCTGGGAATTACAAGCTATTGTTGGAGAAGTAGAATGGATGGTCTTTGGGGTTAATATAAGTACGTAGGCCTGTTTAGGGGAATAAATTACAACTGAACTAAGATCCATGTTGTATTGTGTCTGCAGTACAATAAGTTATCAAATTGTGTGCTCTGTGGTTTTATTGTTACCTTCATTCTTACTTTCCGTTGTGTATCTTTAACCATGGTTTAAACTACTTCACTACGGGGTTTTCATACCGTCATGTATTGTAGCTATCTATTATCCAAGCAGTTAGTCACGTACCCTTGCTAAATCCGCTGTGTGTCAACAAATCAGGTTTTTGACATGCCTAGCGAATGACAGTTGACTGACTGTTTTCTAATAGGATATTTGGTACCACTTTTTAAGGGGTTCTTATTACATATGTAATTACACTGTCGCAAGTATTGTAATTAATTGTAATAATAATTAGACTGTAATAACATGTAACTTCTGGCAATTGCAGTCGGTAATTACAGGGGTGTAAACAACAAAATGCTTGTTACCATGTTTGTTACAAATGTTAAAGTTTCCGATAGTGTCCCAACGCACCATATTTCATCCTGCACGAACTACGTGATAAGTGTTAGCCAACTGAAAACCTGACTGCATTAAACAGCTCTGGCCCAGTGGCAAAAACGGGTTCACAAACGGCTCACAACAAAAAATACTTTAACTTGTTAAGTCATTTATAGGTGCATTTGACAATAGGTCAATTACTTTAACCATCAATGAAACATTTTTACACAAATTAATAAAAAAGTTATGGTTAAGATTATGAGATAGTAATTTGTGCTTGTCAAATTGTGAGCCTATTAAGCTTGGTTGAATAATGGTTTGTACAGTAAATACACTTAAAATGGTGATAAAACAAACTCTTATTCTATCATTTAATCTTGCAAGGAATATTTCACTTTCTCTGGTCATAGGAGTAACAACATTAATTTGTGCATGACTTGAGTTTCGCCATCAGCTGGAAGACAGTGTCCCTTTTCGGTCAGTGTCAGCGGAGGAAAGGGAGAGCGGAGGGACATGACATTAAGAGGTGGACCCGTCTGCTGCCCTCTCCCTCCACTGTGACTGACCATCAGATGCAGGCTCAATCAGCCCAGTGATGTAAAAAAAAGTAAATTATTTAAATGTATGCTCACTCAGCTGTGCCTCACAAGTAACACAACAACTGATCTACTACCGGTGTGATTATATAGCGTACCTGAAATGTTGAAATATAAATGGTCTGAGAAGAACAACAATGCATTGGCAGGGCAATTCAAGCAAAGCCAATGTATGCAGTCATAATGTTTTGGGCCTATAGCCTGCTGCACAAACCTCATTACTACAGTATTCTTTTAATAGGTTCATGTTGGATAGGCTTATTTTACGTTAGGAACACCTGCTATTTCCATGACATAGACAGACCAGGTGAACCCAGGTGAAAGCTACGATCCCTTATTGATGTCACCTGTTAAACCCACTTCAACCAGTGTAGATGAAGGGAAGGAGACAGGTTAAATAGGGACTTTAAGCCTTAAGACAATTGAGACATGGATTGTGCATGTGTGCCATTCAGAGGATGAATGGGCAAGACAAAATATTTAAGTGCCTTTGAATGGGGTATGGTTCTAACTCTGAATGCGCGGCTATGAAAAGCCAACTGACATTTACTCCTGAGGTGCTGACCTGTTGCACCCACTGTGGCCACCCCTCAGAGCCTGTTTCTTCCTAGGTTCCTGCCTTTCTAGGGAGTTCTTCCTAGCCACCGTGCTTCTACATCTGCATTGCTTGCTGTTTGGGGTTTTAGGCTGGGTTTCTGTATAGCACTTTGTGACATCAGCTGATGTAAAAAAGGCTTTATAAACACATTTGATTGGTTGATTGGTAGTAGGTGACAGGCCCACCGGTTTGAGTGTGTCAAGAACTGCAACGCTGCTGGGTTTTTCACTCTCAAGAGTTTCCTATCAAGAATGGTCAAACACCCTACAGACATCCAGCCAACTTGACACAACTGTGGGAAGCACTGGAGTCAACGTGGGCCAGCATCCCTGTGGAACGCTTTCGACACCTAGTAGTCCATGACCCAACGAATTGAGGCTGTTCTCAGGGCAAACAGCGATGAAACTCTATATTAGGAAGGTGTCCTAATGTTTTGTACACTCGGTGTATATCTGATCTGTTTCTGTAAGCTCAACCAAGTTAACTCAGGTGGTACACTTTTTGGGGGAAAGTGCAAGCAACAACACTGAGTGGATATTTTGAAGAGTGCGCATTCACAGGTAGGTAATTAGAGCCTACTGAGCCTCCAACCTTTTTAATCTCGGGCACCCAGCAATCTTTACACAAGAGATTACAACCTTGTGACAGTTACTGAATCGGATGCAGCTGAGAAGAAACAAAACACTAAATGATTTGTAACAAGCATTTGTCGTTACACCTCTGCAATTACTGACAGTTTCATTTTGTTATTACAGTGTAACTACAACTTAGTACAATTAAATGCAATACTAATTACACATTTAATTGCACTGTAATAAGGAGCAGAGACATCACTAGACATTCAGAACATCCGGCGGGGGGAGATTTGATCGCTGCGCGACCGAAATGAAGCACCCCGCACACTTGGCCTCGCACGCTAGCAGTGAACATTTTTTAGAAACATACAGTACCAGTCAAAAAATTGACACACCTACTCATTCAAGGGTTTTTCTTTATTTTTACTATTTTCTACATTGTAGAATCAAAGGAAGACATCAAAACTATGAAATAACACACATGGAATCATGTAGTAACCATAAAAGTGTTAAACAAATCAAAATATATTTTATATTTGACATTCTTCAAAGTAGCCACCCTTTGCCTTGATGACAGCTTTGCACACTCTTCGGATTCTCAGCCAGCTTCACCTGGAATGTTTTCCAACAGTCTTGAAGGAGTTCACACATATGCTGAGCACTTGTTGGCTGCTTTTCCTTCACTCTGTGGTCCAACTCATCCCAAACAATCTCAATTGGGTCGAGGTCAGGTGATTGTGGAGGCCAGGTCATCTGATGCAGCACTCCATCACTCTCCTTCTAGGTCAAATAGCCCTTACACAGCTTGGAGGTTTGTTGGGTTATTGTCCTGTTGAAAAACAAATGATAGTCCCACTAAGCGCAAACCAGCGCTTCGCAATCAGAGGCAGATGTTTTGTGTTGTCTCTGATTGGGAATCATATATAGGTGGCTTGTTTTGTGTTGGGATTTTGTGGGTGGTTGTTTCCTGTCTCTGTGTTCTCTCTGCACCAGATAGGGCTGTATCAGTAAGCCACGTTTGTTATTTTGTTATTTTGTATTTTGTAAGTGTTCACTGTTTAATCGTCATTATTAAATCATGTTGAACACGAGCTACGCTGCGTCTTGGTCCGATCCCTGCTACACCTCCTCTTCAGACGAAGAGGAGGAAGGCTGCCGTTACAGAACCACCCACCAATCTCGGACCAAGCAGCGTAGCAACGGGCAGCAGCGACAGCAGCAGCGAGTTCAGGAGTGGACATGGGAGGATGAGCTGGATGGAAAAGGACCCTGGGCAGAGCCAGAGGAATGTCGCCGCCCTAAAGCAGAGCTGGAGGCAGCAAAAGCAGAGAGGGGGCATTATGAGGCGCTAGCAAGGCAGAGCGGCTGGAAGCCCGAAAGGCTCCCCCAAAAATTTATTGGGGGGGGCCTAAAGGGGTGTGTAGCTGGGTCAAGTAGGAGACTTGAGCCAACTCCCCCTGCTTACCGTAAGGAGCCAAGGATGGAACCAGAGCCAGTGAGGGCGGTATTGGAGGTGATCGAAGTAGACTGTGAAGGATCTAATGGGGAAATTGAAGGAGAGAGAAATGAGGGATTTGCTGGTTTGGTGCATGAGGCACGACATCCGCCCGACGGAACATGTCGGGGATTTGATGTCACCTGAGTCAGCTCTCCATACTCGTCCTGAGGTGCGGGCTAGCCGTCTGGTGAAGACTGTGCCAGCCTCACGCACCAGGCCTCCTGTGCGCCTTCCTAGCCCTGCACGTCCTGTGCCAGCTCAGCGCACCAGCTCTCCTGTGGCAGCCCCATGCACCAGCTCTCCGGTGCCGGCGCCACGTACCAGGCCTCCAGTTCCAGCACCCCGCACTCGCCTTGAGGTGCGTGCCCTCAGCCCAGTACCATCAGTGCCTACACCACGCACCAGGCTTCCTGTGCGTCTCCAGAACTCTGTTCCTCCTCCACGCACTCTCCCTGTGGTGCGTGTCTCCAGCCCGGTACCACCAGTTCCGGCACCACGCACCAAGCTTACTGTGCGTATCCAGAGCCCTGTACGCACTGTTCCTTCTCCCCGCACTCGCCCTGAGGTGCGTGCCCTCAGCCCGGTACCACGCACCAGGTGTATAGTGCACCTCGAGAGTCCAGTGTGCCCTGTTCCTGCTCCCCGCACTAGCCTTGAGGTGCGTGTCTACAAACCGGTACCACCAGTTCCGGCAACACGCACCAGGCCTACTGTGCGCCTCAGCAGGTCTGAGCTGCCTGCCTGCCCAGCGCCGTCTGAGCTGCCTGCCTGCCCAGCGCCGTCTGAGCTGCCTGCCTGCCCAGCGCCATCTGAGCTGCCTGCCTGCCCAGCGCCATCTGAACCGCCCGTCTGTCCCGAGCAGTCAGAGCCGCCCGTCTGTCCCGAGCCGTCAGAGCCGCCCGTCTGTCCCGAGCCGTCAGCGCCGCCCGTCTGTCCCGAGCCGTCAGAGCCGCCCGTCTGTCCCGAGCCGTCAGAGCCGCCCGTCTGTCCCGAGCCGCCAGAGCCGCCCGCCAGTCAGGAGCCGCCAGAGCCGCCCGCCAGTCAGGAGCCGCCAGAGCCGCCCGCCAGTCAGGAGCCGCCAGAGCCGCCCGCCAGTCAGGAGCCGCCAGAGCCGCCCGCCAGTCAGGAGCCGCCAGAGCCGCCCGCCAGTCAGGAGCTGCCAGAGCCGCCCGCCAGTCATGAGCCGCCCGCCAGTCATGAGCCGCCCTCCAGTCATGAGCCGCCCTCCAGTCATGAGCTGCCCTCCAGTCATGAGCTGCCCCTCAGCCCGGAGCTGCCCCTCAGCCCGGAGCTGCCCCTCAGTCCGGAGCTGCCCTTCAGTCCAGAGCTGCCCTTCAGTCCGGAGCTGCCTCTCTGTCCGGAGCTGCCCCTCTGTCCTGAGCTACCTCTCTGTCCTGAGCTACCTCTCTGTCCTGAGCTACCTCTCTGTCCTGAGCTACCTCTCTGTCCTGAGCTGTTTCCTCAATTTAGTGGGGACCTTGGTGAGGATTCCTAGGCCAAGGTCGGGGGTGAGGGTCGCCACTCAAAGGACGCTAAGGAGGGGGACAAAGACAATGGTGGAGTGGTGGCCTCGTCCTGCGCCGGAGCCGCCACCGCGGACAGATGCCCACCCAGACCCTCCCCTTGAGTTTTAGGGGTGCGTTCAGAGTCCGCACCTCAGGAGGGGGGGTACTGTCACGTCCTGACCATAGTTCTTGTGTGTTTTGCTTGTTTAGTGTTGGTCAGGACGTGAGCTGGGTGGGAATTCTATGTTGTGTGTCTAGTTTGTCTGTTTCTATGTTCAGCCTAATATGGTTCTCAATCAGAGGCAGCTGTCTATCGTTGTCCCTGATTGAGAATCATATATATGTGGCTTGTTTTGTGTTGGGGATTTGTGGGTAATTGTCTATGTCTATGTTGCATGTTAGCACTTAGTCTGTATAGCTTCACGGTCGTCAGTTTGTTGTTTTGTTAGTTTGTATTAAGTGTTTCGTTTCGTGTTCATCTTCATAATAAAAGAAGATGTATTTATATCACGCTGCGCCTTGGTCCACTCTTTCACCTCAAGACGATCGTGACAGATAGTCTCCCATATTGGCATTACTAGAGAATTTAAAACTTTTTTCGCAATAACATTGTACATGGGATTAATTTGATTAATATTATGGTGTTTCTATTCCGAGAAAAACGAAAAACTAAACCCTCAGGGTTTCCGTTAGGATGGAATGGGAAATATTGCGCATTCGGGAGTAGGCTACAGCATAAGAGGATTGGAGGATTCTAAATTAATATCTATGGGGCATAACATTTCTACACCTTAATTGTAGTGTAACCAATTTTTATTTCGCCTATGGTAGGCCTACAGTATATCCCAAAATATTTTTTTCAATGACATGACTCTCCGCCAATAATTACATTTAGAGGATTGGAGGAGACGTCCACAGTGGGAAGGCTATATATAACGATATTTTGGAGATTATTTTGTTTTTTAAAAAACCGACAGTGAGCGATTTGTAATCTGAACAGAGGCCAAAATAATATTTATAAAGGCCAAAATATAGCTCTGCTAATAGCCATAATGACGCTGTACAACGTGACCATGTGTGATTGAATGAGTATTTTCCAGTAAGCAACAATTTGTTTGCCTTCGTTAGCCAACTTTGTCTAATATTTCTGTAATTCAGTGATATTTATTCCCATAGTAATTCGTTATGGATTCATGACTAAATCAAAATCTGCATTTCGAAAGAGTATTTTATCATTATTTTATTAACGAAAGCATAAAGATGCTGATGAAGAAATACAGTACTGGATAATAAAACATTTAAATAATGTTGAAGATATAAGGCACATGCATTTGTTTATTAGGCTACCGTGCAGTCTGACAAGTAAATATAGCCTACAATACATACTGTAGTAAACATGGGAAAGTGCCTGATTCCTTACATAAGGGAGAGCAGACCATGTCCAGACTTTCTCGGCGTCCTCAAGTACCTTCAATAATGGCCGTGCTAAAGAATGTGGGCACGTGGGAGAGCTGGGTTCAATTCCCTGACAGGGAGGAAGGAGTAGGCTGTCCTTGTAAATACGAATTTGTTCTTAACTGATTCCATAGGTGTTATTTCATAGTTGTGATGTCTTCACTATTATTCTACAACGTAGAAAATAGTAAAAATAAAGAAAAATCCTGGAATGAGTAGATGTGTCCAAACTTTTCAATGGTACTTGCTTAATTAATTTGAATAATATTAAGGTGTTTCTATTCCAAGAAAAATGATAAACCCTCTGGGTTTCCATTAGGATAGATCGGAAAATATGGCGCTGTACAACGTGATGGTCGGCAGTACAGTACTGGGCTATTTAGCTAAAGAATCCCCATGTTGTGCGGGCAGGGCACGCGGGAGACCTGGTTCAATTCCACAAAGGGGAGGAAGGAGTAGGCTGTCCTTGTAAACAATAATTTGTTCTTAACTGACATGCCTAGTTAAATAAAGGTTACACTATAACATTTATTTTTTAATTCTAGTCTAACTAATACCCAAATGGAGATTAATTGAAAATAAAAAATCTGATTGATTTATCAAGGCCATCCCCATGCTTGTCTCAGAGCAGCGCAAAACGGTGCTAAAATAGTTGTAGGCTTTTGGTTAAAATCCTATCGTTTCTAACTTCAATATGCTCTTTAAATAAATAAGACCTACACCACTTTTAACGGCACATTACTCAACACTAGTGAGACTCATGTCGCCTACGGTAGGCCTACTGTCACGGCCGTCGAAAGAACTGGACCAAAGCGCAGCGTGGTGGGCGTACAATTTCCCTTCATTAAAAATGACGCCAACAAATACAATAAACCATACAAAACGACCGTGAAGCTTAAGGGCTATAGTGCCACAAACAAAGACTACTTCCCACACAGAAAGGAGGGAAAAGGGATACCATAGTATGGTTCCCAATCAGAGACAAAGATAGACAGCTGTCCTTGATTGAGAACCATACCCGGCCAAAACAAAGAAATACAAAAACATAGAAAATAGAACATAGAATGCCCACCCAAATCACACCCTGAACAAAACCAAAATAGAGACATCAAAAGCTCTCTAACGTCAGGGTGTGACACAAATATGATAATTTGATATAGAGAATTAGAGGATATTTCTGTAATTCAGAGAAATGTATTCCCATAGTAATTCATTATGGATCCATAACTAAATAAACATCGGCATTTTGAAAGAGTATTTTTATCATTATTTTATTAATGAAAGCATAAACATGACATTATTAGTTACATTGTTTTTTTTTTTGAACGTGCAGACTGGCAACTAAGAACAGAACAGTGGGAACATTTCCCTAGTCAGCGCCATTATTAGTGCAATGCCCCTTAAATATTTTGGAGATGACTTCATTTTCAAATAACGTAAAATGAGCGCAAAAATTGCCAATCTTGAACATGGGGTGAGACATTGTTACTAATTTGTAAATAAAGCCAGTTTGTTATTTAGAATTATTTATTTCTGTTTTTAGAGGAAGAAAAAACTAAATCCTAGTCACCTCATAGGTCTCCCAGTCCAGGCATTGAACCAGCATCTATAGCAACACTCAACAGCTTGCACTGCTATGCAGTGTTTTAGACCGTTGCACCACTCAGGCACTGCACATCGTGACTGGTCAGGAGAGGCATACAGTACTACAGTAAGAGCAAAATAATCCTAACAAAATAAAATACTAAAAACCTTAGTGTAACAACAGTTTTAGTAAGTAATACTGAAGTCGTGCACAATTATCAGTTTCTATTTAGGTTTATGTTGCCCATTCGTTGTCAGGTAGAGACACAGTAGCGCCTTGGGACCCAAAAGCATAATCAGTGCTCTAACTCCCCTTACACTGGTCTGGAGCAATGAAGTGGTGACACAGGGTACCGTACTAAACCACAAATTACATATATCTTGTAAAGGAGGAACCACTGTATAGGGCATTGTTAGGTAAAGTGTTACCACCTTTCCAATTCAGTTCAAATAACTTGATTAACTAATGTTGAATGTTAATATTAGAATGCACTTTTTAATTTCCCTATGATAACAATTTTTTTTGTTAATTAGATCAAATATCCTGTGATAATTACCCAGTTAGGAGATCAGGGGACGACCCCATTCCGACCCCATTCCCGACCCCCGGTCTGTTGTAGTATTGCATTTGGCAGGGGGGTTTCCCTGGTCCTCCATCCCATGGTCTCATCAGGCCGTGATTGAGTTAAGTTAATTTGGCAGGTGCCCACTGAGCTATCGGCTGCGAATGGCGCCGGCCGTGTGCTAAGCCCAGATTGCTCACTTTCACTTCACACACTATTGGAGCCTCTGAAGGGTTTATTTGCTCGTTATTGGCAGAAGCATGTGAGGCATTTGAATGCCATTCCCCTTTCTGCTCCGAGTCTGTAAACGAGTCCCATTTGCCTCGAGGCAGAGCGTCGAAAGGCATTATCTCAGAAGAAGATTGCCCTTAGCGATGATGCGAAGCCAGGTTGGTGGTAAGTGGCCCTGTGGGCAAGTAATCATCGGTGGGTTGGCTAATCGATGTGTCTATACACATGCGCTGCGGTAGAAGGGGAAGGAGGTGGCTCCCCTTCAATGCCTGAGTGATGTCAGAGGTCATGATGTCCTCTGCAGCAATGTCAAAGAGAGGTGGTCATACCCACTGCACGTTTTCCAACAGTTATGGACTGAGAGAATGAGTTTCCTGATGTTGTTGATGCCGAAGTGCTTATGTGATGCTTTTTAATCTGAAACATGTTGAATTAGTGATGTGTGGGAAGTAGATGTCTTTATTGCGAAATGAGGCTGAACAGTTGACTGCCCGACTGTGATTACTGATTTTGCAGCGGTAACTGAATACAGATTTCCAACACTGTTAAGTGTAGAAAATGTTGATTTCAAACTCTCTGCAGAGAATTGAAATGTTACATTCACATTTGTGATTTGATTTGGATGGCCTTGGATTATGCTTTGCGAGGAAGTTGTCATAAATACGTGTTTTTTAAACTTTTGTTGGGTCCTCTTTGCTGATTTCTTTGCTTTTGTATTGTTGATGCATTGGCATATTTTGTAGGCATGACCCTATGGGTAGAGAATTGTCGTGGTTTAGACAGTATATGTGGTTTCTTGTTAAAATATACAATGCATGATAGTGTCGTGTCACGTTCTGACCCTAGTTATTGTGTTAATCCTTTGTTTTGTTGGTCAGGACGTGAGCTGGGTGGGCATTCTCTGTGTTTGTTCTATGTTAAGTGTCAGGTTTAATTGACCTTGTATGGCTCTCAATCAGAGGCAGGTGTTTTCGTTTTCCTCTGATTGAGAGACATACATAGGGAGGTTGTTTCACATTGTTTGTCGTGGGTGGTTGTCTTCCGTGTCAGTGTATGTTCGCACCACACGGGACTGTTTCGTTGTCGTTAGTATATGTAGTCTGTTCCTGTTCGTGCGTTCTTCATGTTTTATGTAAGTTCTCTCGTTCAGGTCTGTCTACGTCGTTTTGTTGTTTTGTAAAATTATCAAGTGTTCTTCGTGTGTTTAGTTTCGTCTTGTTAATAAAGTTCATTATGTCATCATACCTCGCTGCAAATTGGTCTTCCGATCCCTCTCTCCTCTCCTCGTCCGAGGAGGAAGAAGAACTAGAGTTACGTTACATGTCGGGCTTGGAGTTATCAAAGTCTGCACTGGCATTTTATGACTTAGCGCTTGGCTGGAGAATGACCTACTTTCTTCTTCCAGAGATTCAGAGATGTTCAGCCTGACGGAGGTCTCTGTGTGTTGTTGCTCCCAACTGTTTAATTAGAAGATCAGAGGAAGACAGGTTTGCAGAAGTGCATTTTTCCTCTCTAGCCAGTCTTTCTGTGGTTTTCATTATTCCATGGTGAACAGTACTGCCCTCTTACACTGTCATTTCGGTCACCTCCTCAAGAGAACCGTGAGGCTGAGAGAAGTCAGACTCCTGTCCTTTGTTTTTCAGCTTTAGAATGTTCACATTTTCCGATTCCTTCGAGTCATTCACGTTCTGATTTATGTGAGGTGGAGATGTACAGTACCAGTCAAACGTTTGGACACACCTACTCATTCAAGGGTTTTTCTTTCTTTCTTAAAAACTATTTTCTACATTGTAGAATAATAGTGAAGACATCAAAACTATGAAATAACACATATGGAATCATGTAGTAACCCAAAAAAGTGTTAAACAAATCGAAATACATTTTACATTTGAGATTCCTCAAAGTAGCCACCCTTTGCCTTGATGGATTTGAGTATCATACCAATTTTGACTGGTTTCTGAGATTCACAGTATTCCCAGATATATTTTCTTCTTTATCTCTCAATGATAATAATAAAGTGTGAAAGATCTCTGAAGTTGAAGGATAAGGCATGCTGGTTGTTCATCACAACCTGTTATCAAAAGATTTGCTAATATCACTAAATGTGGTGATACCTTTGTGGTGAGAAGCACTGTTCTGGTTGTGTTCGCCATGACTTCAATTGTTCCTGAGTTTAAGAACGATGTACTAACAAATGAATAATTCAACATGATTTTACTGACATTCATTTCAGAGTCTAATGAGGAAAGGGGGGGGTGGCATAAAGTCATAATCTAGCCCATCCAAAACAGTTACAGAGAAATCGAATATGCTATTTTTTTATGTTTTGGCACTATCAAATACTACTGCTTTGTCCTCTTGTTTCTTTGTTGTCACTTCAAATGAGCTCGGCATTCAGGCCTTGTGGTGACTGGAGTTCACAGTAAACATATTTCCCTGTCCTTTTCTTCCAAGACTGAGTGAGCTGCCTCGTTCTGTCATCGTTGTTCGACCATCTATTTTTTCTGTTGATTATGGCCTTTTTTCTTGCAGGCAGGTCAAACACGTTTGTCATCACGCGATCCGTAATCGCAGCAACTTCCTTTTTGTCACCCAAGATGGATTCTGACCCAGTCAATGGATACTTTTTTCTTTCCAATTCCAAAATCCCATTTTCATCTGCGTCTTGGCTTTGTTTTTCCTCATTGTCATTTGACTCGGCCCAGGTATATCTTATGTGAGGACAAGGGGCAGTCACCATAGGTACACCCAGCCTCCGACATGTGGACATGAGTGATAGACTGAGCAATTCTTTGATTTCTGTCAACGGGTAGAGAGTGAAGCTGCAAATCTGAGGCTTTCTCTTTCTCCACGCCTTCGGACTAATGAGCCACAGGAATCACGGTGACATTCTTCATTGGTTCAAATCCAGCTTCAGTAAAAGAGGAAATGGCCTCGTCATAATTCGAGATCTATGTGAGATTTGGCTCAGCGGGAGACTTCATGCTGGATGTATTATCCTCAGTCGGCATGGGTAAATCGGATCCAGCTCTCCAAACAAAGCCTCCAGTTGACGAAGCAGCAATTACACCTTCAGCAGTTGTGGAGTTCGTGAAATTGTGCCTTTCATGTGGCGTATGGAACAAATTTGTCTCTGGTGATGCACTTACAGCCAAATCTGTAGATGGCTATTCTCTGTGGGCATTGTTACTGCTCCACCATGACCTTTTTGTATTGCTCTTTAGACACTGGCTCTATTGAGACTGGAACTTCTGCTGCTGCTGGCGGTGACGGATAGGGATGACCTTGCAGGTCTCCACTTTCAGCTTGCACTACAATGAGATAAATCGGAGTCAGTCGTCTTTCTTCGCTCACACGACTCGGAAATCATTTACTATGAAAATGGTTCATATCAATTAACATAATATCATGCGTAGCGAAAAATATAGTTTGGGTTCGTTAAGTCGACCCAAACAGATGTCGCTTTTTTAAATAAGGAACTAATTTGGGATGCACTCTAATTCAGAATGTATTGTATACTGTAGCTAAAACATAGCAATTTATCAAGCCCTAACAGAGACGATATCATGATTATTTTAGTAACCTCAGAACGGCTGCAGTGAAAACAGTGCCAATTACTATTTTTCCATTACCATGAACTATTACCAATACTTTTTTGCGTAAAATCATTGCCTTGCAAGGCAAAACCACAAGCAGCGAGCAGCAAGGGGCAACATATATACACAGTACTAGTCAAAAGTTTGCACACACCTACTCATTCAAGGGTTTTTCTATCTTTCTACTATTTTCTACATTGTAGAAAAATGGTGAAGTCATCAATAAGCAGTAAGCTTAAAGCAGTAAGCAAAAAAGTGTTAAACAAATCAAAATATATTTTATATTTTTTTAAAGTAGCCACCCTTTGCCTTGATGACAGCTTGCACACACTTGGCATTCTCTAAACCAGCTAAACCTGAAATGTTTTCCAACAGTCTTGAAGGAGTTCCCACACTCTGCCGTCCAACTCATCCCAAACCACCTCAATTGGGTTGATTTCAGGGTGATTGTGGAGGCCAGGTCATCTGATGCAGCACCCCATCACTCTCCTCCTTGGTCAAATAGCCCTTACAAAGCCTGGAGGTGTGTTGGACCATTGTCCTGTTGAAAAACAAATGATAGTCCCACTAAGCGCAAACCAGATGTAATGGCGTATCGCTGCAGAATGCTGTGGTAGCCATGCTGGTTAAGTGTGTCTTGAACTCTGAATAAATCACTGACAGTGTCACTAGCAAAGTACCTCACCATCACACCTCCTCCTCCATGCTTCATGGTGGGAACCACACATGCAGAGATCATCCGTTCACCTACTCTGTGTCTCACAAAGACATGGAGGTTGGAACAAAAAAGCTCAAATTTGGACTCATCTGACCAAAGGACAGATTTCCACCGGTCTAATGTCCATTGCTCGAGTTTCTTGGCCCAAGCAAGTCTCTTCTTCTTACTGGTGTCCTTTAGTAGTGGTTTCTTTGCAGCAATTCAAACATGAAGGCCTGATTCACGCAATCTCCTTTGAACAGTTGATGTTGAGATGTGTCTGTTATTTGAATCTGAGGTGCAGTTAACTCTAATGAGCAGAGTTAACTCCGGGTCTTCCACTCCTGTGGCAGTCCTCATTAGAGCCAGTTTCATCATTGCGCTTGATGGTTTTTCCAACTGCACTTGAAGAAACTTTCAATGTTCTGACTGACCTTCATGTCTTCAAGTAATGATGGACTGTCGTTTCTCTATTTGAAGAATGTCAAATATAAAATATGTTTTGGTTACTACATGATTCCATATGTGTTATTTAATTGTTTTGATGTCTTCACTATTTTTCAACAATGTAGAAAATAGTAAAAATAAAGAAAAGCCCTTGAATGAGTAGGTGTTCTAAAACTTTTGACTGGCAGTGTATATATATATATATATATCATGTAAAGGCACACGAAAAGTAAATACATACTTGTGAGATTGAAAACAAATAGCATTAAATATAAATGACTGCTCATCCTACTGAGAGCTTTGTCCTCAGCTCATTTCATGTTTATACATGGATTAGATTTCGGAGACTGTACTGTAAACAAGTAACAAGCTCCAGGTCTCCTCTCTATTCAGTCAGTGTGGGGCTGATATATTAATACTGTAGGTATCCCTTTCCCAAGTGTTGCCCCATTTCTAAGATGGCATTATTAAAGAGAGAGAGTGAGACACACACACACAACCAGACACACACACACATGCACGCACGCATACACACAAACTCATTGCCTTTCTAACTAAACTCATGCTTGTAATCTTCACATGATTAGCAGTGATGCAGAGCTGTTAACAAGCATGCAGTGTAATGATCCATTTAGAACAGGGGGTCTTCCATACCATAGATAGAAGATATATCCTCAAGCTGTGTACCCAGTGCCAGGGCTTATACTCACATGAACAGCCCTAAACCACAGGAATATACACTATCATCCTAATACATTTTCCCCAAACACATCCAGTATGTTACTGTTCTTTCAAATCAATGTCAAGCTTGAGCATTTCAACCATTTCCCCACATACACTAGTTATACAAAGTATGTGGACAACCCTATTTCAGCCACACCCGTTGCTGACAGGTGTATAAAATCGAGCGCACAGCCATGCAATTTCCATAGGAAACATTGGCAGTAGAATGGCCTTCCTCAAGAGCTCAGGGACTTTAGACGTGGCACGTGAGCAGGAACTCTGGAGCAGTGGAAATGTGTTCTCTGGAGTGATGAATCAAGCTTCACCATCTGGCAGTCCGACAGACAAAGCTGGTTTGGCAGATGCCAGGAGAACACTACCTTCCCCAGTGCATGGTGCCAACTGTGCATTGGTGGAGGAGGAATAATGGTCTGGGGCTGTTTTTCATGGTTCAGGCTAGTCCCCTTAGTTCCAGTGAAGGGAAATATTAACGCTACAGCATACAATAACGTTCTAGACGATTCTGTGCTTACAACTTTGTGGCAACAGTTTGGGGAAGGCCCTTTCCTGTTTCAGCATGACAATGCCCCCGTGCACAAAGTGAGGTCCATACAGAAATGTTTTGTCGAGATTGGTGTGGAAGAACTTGATTTGCATGCACAGAGGCCTGACCTTAACCCCATCTAACAACTTTGGGATGAATTCCCAGGCCTAATCGCCCAACATCAGTGGCCGACCTCGCTAATGCTCTTGTGGCTGAATGGAAGCAAGTCCCCACAGCAATGTTCCAACATCGAGTGGAATGCCTTCCCAGAAGAGTGGAGACTGTTATAGCCGGAAAGGGGGGACCAACTCCATGTTAATGCCCATGATTTTGGAATGAGATGTCCACAAGGGTGTCCACATCATTTTGGTAATGTAGTGTACATGATTTATATACAGTCACCTTTCAAATGATTGGCACCCTTGATAAAAGATTATCAAAAATACAAATACTGAGCTATATTATATGCAAAAAAAAAAACGGAAAATTGTATTATTTTACAATTGCTCAGAAAAAGAGATTTGTTTAACAAGTAGGATTTTTTAAATGAAAAGGACAGTGGTCAAAATAATTGACAACCCTGTTGTCAAAGTAGTCGAAAGTTTAGTATTTGGTACAATATTTGTAGCACGCAATGACTACATCAAGCTTGAGACTCTATAAACTTGTTGGATGCATTTGCAGTTTGTTTTGGTTGTGTTTCAGATTATTTTGTGCCCAATAGAAAATTAATGGTAAATGATGTATTGTGTCATTGCTGAGTGAGAAAGTTCAAGATGCACAAAGATCATGTGCAGGACATAAAGTCTTCTTTTGAACTGTTCATCCCAGACACCATCCAAATCATTCTGGACTGTACTAATTTGGAGGGAAGGCGTGTTTTTGGAGAGAGATGGAAGGAGATGGACCAAACTCATTTAGATGCATACTTTGGGGTTCTTATCCTTGTTGGCATTTTCAGATCCAATGGGGAATCCACAGAATCCCTGTGGGATGCAGAAACTGGCAGATAACTTTTCCATGCAAGATTGTCTCTGGAAAACTTCCACATTATTTCCAGGATTATCAGCTTCAATAACCGAGACACCAGACCAGCTCGTCGGCAGCGAGATAAGCTAGCTGCAATCAGGTCAGTGTGGGACAAGTGAGTGGACCGCTTTCCCCTGTTTTACAACCCTGGGCCCAACATTACTGTTGATGAGCAGCTCATGTCATTTATGGGCCGCTGCCCCTTCAGACAGAAAAAACTGACTAAACCCGCAAAATATGGAATCAAGATCTGGGCTGCCTGTGATGCTGTTTCATCATATGTGTGGAACTTGCAAGTGTATACGGGGAAGCCAGATGGAGGAGCCCCTGAGAAGAACCAAGGGATGCGGGTTGTCCTGGATGTGACACAGGGACTCTGTGGCCACAACATCACATGCGATAACTTTTTGACTTCGCACAAGCTGGGACATGGTAGGAACAGTACGAAAAAAACTATCCAGAGCTCCCACCTCAGCTGTTTTATACACGGAACAGGCTTATCAATTCCTCTAAGTTTGTGTTCAAGGCCGACACATCCCGTGTCCTACGTGCCAAAGAAAGTCAAAAATGTGGTACTCATTAGTACACTCCATAGGGATGGGAAAATCTGTGGCCAGGAACCTCAAAAAACAGAAATCATAATGGATTACAATGCCACAAAAGGAGGGGTGGACAATTTAGACAAGAAGAACCCTACGCTGGCCTTTTGTGATATTCTTCAACATCTTGGACATCTCGGCGTACAACGCGTTTGTAGTCTTGTTGGTGTTGAACCCAGATTGGAACAGAGGGAAGCTCCAGAGGAGACGGGTATTTCTCGAGGAGCTGCTTTGCACAATCTGTCCTTTGGTCCAGGACCCAGTTGCACAGGGCGGGGTTCTATCCCAGGGCCTCGAGCTTAATGATGAGCTTGCAGGGTACTATGGTGTTGAATTTTGAGCTATAATTAATGAACAGCATTCTTACATACGTATTCCTCTTGTCTAGATGGGATCGGGCAGTGTGCAGTGTGATGGCGATTGCATCATCTGTGGATCTATTTGGGGCGGTAAGCATATTGAAGTGGGTCTAGGGTGACAGGTAAGGTAGAGGTGATCTGATCCTTGACTAGACTCTCTAAGCAATTCATGATGACAGAAGTGAGTGCTAACCTTTGCTTTCTTGGGTACAGGAACAATGGTGGCCATCTTGAAGCTTGTGGGGACAGCAGACTGGGATAGGGAGAGATTGAATATGTCCGTAAACACACCAACCAGCTGGTCTGCGCATGCTCTGAGGACTTGGCTAGGGATGTCCTCTGGGCCGGCAGCCTTACGAGGGTTAACACGCTTTAATGTCTTACTCACATCGGCCAAGGAGAAGGAGAGCCCACAGTCCTTGGTAGCGGGCCGTGTTGGTGGCACTGTGCTATCCTCGAAGTGGGCAAAGAAGGTGTTTAGCTTGTCTGGAAGCAAGACGTCGGTGTCCGCGACGTGGCTGGTTTCCTTTTGTAGTCGGTGATTGTCTGTAGACCCTGCCACATAAGTCTTGTGTCTGAGCCGTTGAATTGCGACTCCACTTTGTCTCTATACTGACGTTTTGCCTGTTTGATTGCCTTGCAGAGGGAATAACTACACTGTTTCTATTCTGCCATATTCCCAATCACCTTGTCATGGTTCTACGCTTTCAGTTTTGTGCGAATGCTGCCATCTATCAACGGTTTCTGGTTAGGGTAGGTTTTAAGGACATAAAGTTAATTTCTTTGCCAACTTTCTTGCAGTTTTAATTTAGTGCCTTATTGCAAACAGAATGTATGTTTTGTAATATTTGTATTCTGTACAGGCTTCCTTCTTATCACTCTGTCATTTAGGTTAATATTGTAGAGTAACTACAATGTTGTTGATCCATCCTCAGTTTTCTCCTATCACAGTCATTGACCTCTCTAACTGTTTTAAAGGCACCATTGGCCTCAGTGAAATTCCTGAGCGGTTTCCTTCCTCTCTGGCAACTGAGTTAGGAAGGACGCCTGTATCTTTGTAGTGACTGGTTGTATTGACACACCATCCAACGTGTTATTGATAACTTCATGCTTAAAGAGATATTCAATGTCTGGTTTTTTTTACCCATCTACAAACAGGTGCCCTTCTTTGCGAGACATTGGAAAGCCTCCCTCGTCTTTGTGGTTGACTCTGTGTTTGAAATTCATCGCTCGAAGGGACCTTACAGATAATTGTATGTGTGGGGTACAGAGATGAGGTAGTCATTAAAAAGTAATATTAAATACTATTATTGCATACCGTGTGAGTCCATGCAACTTATTATTTGACTTGTTAACTTCTCTAGGATAGGTGGGACGGTAGCGTCCCACTTGGCCAAAATCCAGATAAAATGTAGCGCGCCAAATTCAAATATATTACTATAAAAATCAATCTTTCATGAAATCACACATGAAAGACACCAAATTAAAGCTACTCATGTTGTGAATCCAGCCAACATGTCTGATTTCAAAAAGGATTTACGGGGAAAGCACACCAAACAATTATGTTAGCTCAGTACATAGCCACAGAAAAACACAGCCATTTTCCCAGCAAAAGATAGTAACAAAAACCAGAAATAGAGATAAAATGAATCACTAACCTTTGAACATCTTCATCAGATGACACTCATATGACATCATGTTACACAATACATGTATGTTTTGTTCGATAATGTGCATATTTATATCCACAAATCTCGGTTTACATTGGCGCCATGTTCAGAAATGCCTCCAAAATATCCGGAGTAATTACAGAGAGCCACATCAAATAACAGAAATACTCATCATAAACTTTGATGAAAGATACATGTTTTACATATAATTAAAGATACACTTCTTCCTAATGCAACCGCTGTGTCAGATTTGTTTTTTTAATTACGTAAAAAGCACACCATGCAATAATCTGAGATGCCGCTCAGATGTAACAACATTTCTCCGCCATGTTGGAGTCAACAGAAATACGAAATTACATCATAAATATTCCCTTACCTTTGATTATCTTCATCAGAATGCAGTGCCAGGAATCCTAGTTCCACAATAAATTGTTGTTTTGTTCGATAATGTCCATTACTTATGTCCAATTAGCTAATTTTGCTAGCATGTGTAGTACACGTGTCCAAACGCTCGCGCAGATGCAGGCAAACGTCGAACGAAAACTTCAAAAAGTTGTATTCCAGGTCGAATAAACTGGTCAAACTTAGTAGAGAATCAATCTTCAGGATGTTGTTATCATTTATATCCAATAAGGTTCCAACCGGAGAATTCTTTTCAGCCTCTATAAGTAATGGAACGCATGACGATATAATGAGGAAAGCGCGTGACCAAGAACTGTCAATCTGCCAGACCACTGACTCATTCCCCTCCCATTCGGTCCCACAACACAGCATAAGCTTCATTCCACGTTCTACTGACTGTTGACATCTAGTGGAAGGCGTATGAAGTGCAAACAGATCCATATATTACAGGGAATTGAATAGGCGATGACTTTAACAACGACCACTCTCAGAATTTTCACTTCCTGTTTGGATTTTTTCTCAGGTTTTTGCCTGCCATATGAGTTCTGTTATACTCACATACATCATTCAAACCGTTTTAGAAACTTCAGAGTGTTTTCTATCCAATAGTAATAATAATATGCATATATTAGCATGTGGGACAGAGTAGGAGGCAGTTCCCTATGGGCACGAAATTCATCCAAAAGTGAAAATGCTGCCCCCTATACCAAAGAAGTTAAGTAGCCACGCCCCATGTGAGGTCAGAAGAGCGTGTCAGATGGACGGAGCCGTCCCCTTAGGCCAGATCGCAAAAATAGCCTTGGTAACAAAATTAACATTGGACCAGGAAACATGAAGTGTTAGCTACATGTTGGAAATGGTTGAAACTTTGAACATCAACATAAGGTGAAGAAATAAACTCATATTCCTTTGGACCAGAGAGATGAAGAGCTGCAGCTCATGTCCATCGTGGTGTGAATCCTGAATGCCAACATGAGGAGGAAGAGGCGAGAAGCTCACCTCAGACAATCACTGGTACAGCTGATTTGCTGTCCTAAGTACGGTATCTAGGAAAGTGAATTCAAGTAGGCCCGTCCTATTACTCTCTTCCGACCATCATCTACTACGCTGCTCTCATCACTCTGGGGATCTGGGGATCATCGACATGGCTGATTAGCCTGTCTTCAGAGGACCAATCTTCCTTCCTATTTTGGACAATCAGAGCCTTACAAGTCCAAGAGAAGGCCAACCGAACCCCTTTCCGAGAAGACTTGGTTCCGACAGAGATCAACGTTGAACAACATTTCACACGTAAATACATTCATGATTTCTTTCTCCAAACGGGCTGCGGGTCGTGTGCAAAGTGTATGGTTAATGGGAGAATAGGTGTAGAATGTGTCCCTTTTTCTCTGTCTCTCTCTTTCCCCCCTCTCCCTCTCTGTGTAATAAGCCGTCATATTTTGTCTGTCCACTAGGGATCTTTGTCTCATGTAAAGGGTGTATGTTTATTCTGTGTTATTATTTAGTTAGCTAATAAGTAAATGATTTAACTAATTTTTGTAATACTGAATAATGAGCAAGGCTGGGGTTTTTGCAGATCCAAGAAGGTTACGACTGGTGAGAATGATGATAATAAGTTGACTGTTTATCGATGAAATAGATATATACCTTATAGAGTTTAATTCGGGAGATGGTAACTCTTCTTCCGTGGTGTCCCAAATCCTAATGAGTTAATTGTTACATGATTCATTTAAATCGGGTAACAATTTAACATAGTTAATGGATTAAATAAATGAGTCATCAGATTAAAGACGTAAAGTCACGACTACTTTGAAGAATCTCAAATATATTTTTATTTAATTAACTTCTCTAGGGTAGTGGGCAGCATTCGGAATTTTGGATGAAAAGCATGCCCAAATTAAACTGCCTGCTACTCGGGCCCAGAAGATATGATATGCATATAACTGGTAGAATTGGATAGAAAACACTCTAAAGTTTCCAAAACTGTTAAAATAGTATCTGTGAGTATAACAGAACTGATTTGGCAGGCGAAAACCTGAGAAAAAAACATTCAGGAAGTAGTTTTTTTGTTGGTTTTGTAGTTTTCTATTCAATGCCATTACAGTATCCATTGACTTAGGACTCAAATTGCAGTTCCTATGCCTTCCACTAGATGTCAACAGTCTTTAGAAATTGTTTCAGGTTTGTATTCTGAAAAATGAGGGATTAAGAGCAGTCTGAATGAGTGGACCATGCCGTGTCACAGAGTTTTTAAATGCGCACGACCGAGAGAGTGCCTTTCATGTTTACCTTTTATATTGACGACGTTATTGTCCGGTTGAAATATTATCGATTATTTAGGCTAAAAACAACCTGAGGATTGAATATAAACATCGTTTGACGTGTTTCTATGAACTTAACAGATACAATTTGGATTTTTTGTCTGCCTGTTGTGACTGCGTTTGAGCCTGTGGATTACTGAAGATAACACGCGAACAAAACGGAGGTTTTTGGATATAAAGAGACTTTATCGAACAAAAGGAACATTAATTGACTAAATTAATGTCTGCTGAGTGCAACCATATGAATATCAAAGGAAAGGGATTAATTTTCTCTATTTCTGACTTGTGTAACTCTTCTACTTGGCTGGTTACGTTTGTAAGGATTTGTCTGCTGGGCTATGTTCTCAAATAATCGTAAGGTATGCTTTCGCCGTAAAGCATTTTTTAAATCTGACACAGTGGTTGGATTCACAAGAAGTTAATCTTTCAACCTATTTAAAATATGTTTTTGAGTATTTCTGTATTTGAATTTGGCGCTCTGCAGTTTCACTGGCTGTTGAAGAGGTGGGATGCTACCGTCTCACGTACCCTAGAGAGGTTAACACTTTTTTGGTTACTACATGATTCTATATATGTTACTTCAGTTTTCATGTATTCATTATTATTCTACAATGTAGAAAATAGTAAAAATAAAGGAAAAACCTTGAATGAGTAGGTGTGTCCAAACTTTTGGACCTCAGGCAGTGGTCCAGGCACAGGGCAGCGTTCCCTGCCATTACCTCCAAAATAAAGTTGCCCAATGTAATCACGTACACACACAGACAAAATAAGCACACACACACAGGCACATACACAGAAAACAAAAACAGACATGCTCATACACACAAACCAACACGCTGGCACTCATGCACGTGTGCACACACACACACCTTATAATACAATATCAGGTTTTATTATTTATCATCTTTCACATAACACACTACTTCAAAAACCAAGACCAATCGATCATACATGTATCTTACGTTTATCACATTTCACCAACTCCTGCTGAGCCGTTTGACTGATAGCCATACACACTGTGAAAGTCTTGATCAAATATTTAGTGGTGGTCATCCCTGATCCCTGCATGGCAAGATAAAAATATTTCTCTCACATCATTTACAGAATACTTTATATCAATCCATACAACACATTATTTTATCAAGAAGCTGTGGGTTTCCGTAGGTAGGGAAGGAGGCCTTGTGAATCAGGCAGGCAGTGGTCATCCAAAACAAAGACAATAAATTATGCTTGGCATTACTTTCAATAGCCTCCACATTGTCCCCACTGACTCATCCCTGCATGGCGTCTTCAGTTGCAGCGGGGGACTGTGGGAGCACGGTACTCAGCAAACCTGTGGCCAAGAGAAAGTACAATATGCAGTCAGTGAGAAAATAAACAGAGTGGGGAAAGAAACAGAGCAGTCATCAACACCTGATGTTGATATTCTCTCACTTTTAATGACCCAGAGAGAGAGATCCTTAATGTCACACTGAATTTCAGAGAGACAGAGAGAGACAGAGAGAGAGAGCAAGCGAGAGGGAGAGAGAGACAAAGAGACTCTTATGTCAAGATACAGTACATTTTGAATAGTTTTAAGCCCATTGAGAGAGACTGCTCAGACCAAAATATGTTGTGTTCTTTTACGTGTTCTAATCATAACTTCTCAATGCCTCGGAAAACATGCCGACGAAGCAGGAGTTGGGTTTGTATCTAAAACAAGTAGCTACACATAAAAAAGGTATTGTTTCATTTCTCTCCAAATACCCATCTCTTCCATCTTTGTTTGCATATGAAGAATGCTTGCGATATGGATAGTTAGAGCATGATATGCCAGAGAGGACGTAGAGAAGTGTCAGCGAGAGATGCAGTGGTGTTGGTCTCATCAGTAGATCTGCGTCGGGGCCCTGAGATTCATACCACTCACTGTGATGATGCCCTCGTCGGGATCACTCAGCATGCTCAAGCATACGCCCACTGATGGGAATAGCATGCTCCTGCAAGATAAGAGAGAAAGGTTAATCTAATATTCGCTGTACATATCACTTTTTCATAAGGGTGCTTATGATTATACCAAAGAGGCTGAAACAAAAGCTTGTTCTTGTTTTTCCACTCACCTCCCACCCTCCCGTCCCTCCCTCTTCCCATCCAATTTATGTGTTACCCTGATATGTGGGCCAAGGACTAGTTAACAGCCCTACTCCTAATGGCACCCTATGTCAAAAGTAGGCCACTCTACAGGAAATATGGTGCCATTTAGGAAATGCACAGCCTCACTGCCTCTATCGTACCTGGATGGCTGTGGCGGAATTACCGGAGAGGTTGATCATCAGTCCCAGGAGGGGATAAAGGATCTCTCTGTGTTCACAGTGAGTACACCACTCCTGTAATACAGTTGTTGCAGTATGCTCCTTTAAAAGAAGCTAGTCATAAACACAATATGTAATCATATTTACCATGGCGATTAAATAGGCCTGCCAACATTTGTGACAGTTGGCAACCTCTTTATGGCCTATTGTTGATATGACGTGCTGGTTGGATGTGGTGATGTTTCTCTGCAAGCGGAGCACATGGAAAGATTATGAAACACAATATTTTGTTAATGTCTGGTCCCAGATCAGTTTTTGCTGTATAGCCAACTCATATAGGGGTGGCAGGTAGCTTATGGTTAGAGCGTTGGACTAGTAACCAAAAGGTTAGAAGATCAAATCCCCGAACCGTCAAGGTAAAAATATGTCGTTCTGCCCCTGAACAAGGCATTTAACCCACTGTTCCTAGGCCGTCATTGTAAATAAGAACATGTTCTTAACTGACTTGCCTAGTTTAATAAAGGTCAAATGAAAAAATAAAAAAATAAAATGGTCATTTTCATGTTTGGCATGACAGATCTGGAACCAGGCTACAATAACTACAATGTCAGGATAAAATTAAGTATTTGAAGGTATGTAGCTAACTTCCAACACAGGTGATTGTGGACTACAAGGAAAAGGAGGACCGAGCACGCCCTCATTCTCATCGACGAGGCTGTAGTGGAGCAGGTTGAGAGCTTCAAGTTCCTTGGTGTCCACATCACCAACAAACTATTATGGTCCAAACACTCCAAGACAGTCGTGAAGACGGCATGACAAAACCTATTCCCCCTCAGGAGACTGAAAAGATTTGGCATGGGTCCTCAGATCCTCAAAAAGTTATACAGCTGCACCATTGAGAGCATCCTGACTGGTTGCGTCACTGCCTGGTATGGCAACTGCTCGGCCTGAGACCGCAAGGCACTACAGAGGGTAGTGAGTACGGCCCAGTACATCACTGGGGCCAAGCTTCTTGGCATCCAGGACCTCTATACCAGGCGGTGTCAGAGGAAGGCCCTAAAAATTGTCAAAGACTCCAGCCACCCTAGTCATAGACTGCTCTCTCTGCTGTCGCACGGCAAGCGGTCCCGAAGCGCCACGTCTAGGTCCAAAAGGCTTCTGAACAGCTTCTACCCCCAAGTCATAAGACTCCTGAACAGCTAATCAAATGGCTACCCAGACTATTTGCATTGTCCAAATTGTACGCTGCTGCTCTCTGTTTAATATCTATGCATAGTCACTTTAACTCTACCTACATGTACATATTACTTAAATTACCTAGACTAACCTGTACCCCCGCACATTGACTCTGTACCGGTACTTGTCTATTTTTTACTCAAGACTTCTTTTTCTTAAAACTGCATTGTTGGTTAAGGGCTTGTAAGTAAGCATTTCACTGTAAGGTCGTCATTGGAAGGAGAGGAGGACCAAAGCGCAGCGTGGTATGTATCCATATTTATTGGAAAACTACTTTCAATACGAACAAAAAAACAATAAACAGACGAAAACAACGAAGCTACAGTCTTGAACCTGAGAACATAAAACCCATGAACGCACGAACAGGAACAATCACCCACAAACAAACAGTGAAAACAGGCTACCTTAATATGGTTCCCAATCAGAGACAATGACAAACACCTGCCTCTGATTGAGAACCATATTAGGCCAAACAACAAACCCAACATAGAAACACAAAACATAGAATGCCCACCCAACTCACGTCCTGACCAACTAAACAAAGACTAAACAAAGGAATCAAGGTCAGGAACGTGACACTACACCTGTTGTATTCGGCGCATGTGACAAATACAATTTGATTTGATTTGAAATATTTTAACAGCACACTTGCGAAATAGAGCACAATCAATGTTGTAAATGTGAACCTCAATAACTGCAAGCAAAATCTCTAACAGAACAGTGAGTTATCCATGATGAACATAAAACGTCTGAGAATAAACAGTAGACATGCTACAAATCACTTGCCTACGCTGTATGTGGTGTAGCCAACTCTGTACAATAAGCTCCTACATGACAAGGAACAATAGAAGAATGGGCTACACAGTGCATACAGTATGGAACACTGACAATAAGTCTCGGGAGACTACAAACACAAAGGCTAAGGCTAGCATCCTGTCCTGCCTAGCTGCCCACCAGTCCACTGCACTCACTCCATAGCGTCTGCCTTGTCGATGCCAATGTATCGGTACCACTCCTCTGCAGACACCTGGCTCAGAGCAGGGATGGCATGGACATAGTTCTTAATGTCCTTTATTGCACCTACCAACTGGGCTGGATCTAGAACAGTTAGTGACTTGAAAAGGTGAAGGCAGGGGTGTTTCTCCAGCACAGTCTGCAGCTTGATTGAGCATGCTGCCATGACAGACTGGAACAACTCAGTGCAGGAGAGCCTGTCTTCCTCTGGAAGCTGTCCCAGCAGCTCAGGTGTATGAATGGGGGCCAGTCGTCAGCCCCAGCTGTTCTGCCATACTTAAACTGCATTTGCAGGTCCTCCAGCTTGCTGGCGATGTTATTTGCTGTTGGCACAGAGGTCTCCTCCAGCTTTGTCAGTTTAGCCACTATCTTCTCACTATGCTCCACAATGAACACTGCCTGGGCCTTCAGCTGGGCCTTGTGTTCCCTCAGCAGCTCACATTGGTCCTGGACACACTTTGCCGTTTCTGCTAAGGTCGTAGTGAAGTCGGTGAGCACATCCATGTACTCTGCCAAGTACTCCACAGCACGTATCCAGGAGCCCCACCTGTTCTGCACAGCATACACAGGCCTCACAGGAGAATGTTCCTTTTCCGGCATGAGTGATCACAGCTCAAGACGACCCTGGGGTGCCTGACAGAACACCTTCTTCACCAGAGCTCACAGCCTGTTCACGTCCTTAAACACCTTCACAAAAACCTCCACCACCAGTCTCAGGAGATGGGCAAAGCAAGTGACGTGTGCGGAGTTGGGGAAAGAAGTCCTTCAAGATGCTGGTGAAAGCCTTCTTCATGTAGCTGGCTGAGTCGCTTACAAAAGCCCACACATTGTTAAAGTCAACCCTATTGTTGTTGAGACGGGAAATGACAGCTTGGGACACAGTGGTAAAGTTTACTTTATCCAAGAAAGCCAGGTCTGCTACAACAGGTCGCTCACCCAGTGGCTGGAGTAGGATAGCGAGTGCACATCTTCCAAAGGCACTGATCATCTCATCAAGGATGACATAAATGTCCTTTCCCTCTTCAGCAACTTTTATGTCCTGCTCATATTGTGGATAGAGCTCTGGCAGGTACTCTGTTGGCAGATCGGATGGCGCTGGGATAGGCCCTCCCTGCTTGCAGTGTTTCTTCAGAAATGTGGAAAACTTGGGCCACTTCTTTAGAGGTATATCTGTCTGATTAATATTCTTGTGAAGTCCAAGATTAACTCATTTCTCTCAGCTGTAGAGGGAGTCTTTGCCAGACAGGAGGCCAGGGTCTGTGTTCTTGTTTGGACTAAAACAAATGTAGAAAATAATGAACAATTTGGTGAATACAAATTTCTCAGGTTGAGTTTAATAGCAGGCCTATAGTGGATCTCAAGCTTTGAAGCTAAGCACACTCTCTCCTGAAGCGACACACACACACACACACACACCTGACAGCAGTATATCTCACACACAATGACATTTTCAAACAATGATAGTTAATAACCTTTTGTCAATAGGGGGAGCAGTTAGCATTTTTTTTTTCTGGGTGTTGCCAAATTAAACTGCCTCGTACTCAATTCTTGCTCGTACAATATGCATATTATTAATTCTATTGGATAGAAAACACTCTCTAGTTTCATAAACCGTTGGAATTATGTCTGTGGGTGACCCAGAACTCTTTCTACAGCGAAATCCATGACAGGTACTGCGAAGGTCTGAGAGCGAAGCTCTGGTCTCAGATCAGTTTTAAAGGTCTGTGTGTATCCTATGGAACGACATGAACTGCACCCGCCTTCCCCTGGATGTCAGTAACCAATGAGAAGTGGAATGGGCTTTCTACGTAGCTCTCAGAGGTTATAAAAGGCCAAGGAGTGAGGGTAGCCTTCTTTTCGACGCTGACCATTGCGCAGAGAGGGACCTCAGGATGCCATTTTCAAACGCTCAGTTATCAACGTTAGATGTATCCGTCTGTAATTTAATTCGATATAGGTGTTAGAAACATCATAACGAAGCTATTTTAAACCGAGTTATATCAGATTATGCGAGTATATTGCTATTTTTCGGAATTTCCTCAGTATTGCGTCTTGAGGATTTGGACACGTTGGGGCAAAATAGCTATTGTTAGCTATTGTTAGCTGTTATATCAGAAGTTGAATGCAACGTTTTACAACCAAGCAACGATTCTTTTGGACAAAGGACCACTTGGCCAAGATTCTGATGGAAGCTCGTCGAAAAGTAAGAGCTATTTATGATGTTATTCCGTTTTTATGTGGAAAAATGTAAACTCAATAATGGCGACTAGTGACGCCATTATTGCGGCACTAGTCTGGCTGTAACGCACACTGTATGTCTAGTAACGTTAATTTTAAAAATCTAACTCAGCGGTTGCATTAATAACTAATGCATCTTTCATTTCATGTCCAACCTGTATTTTTTTAGTCAAGTTTATGAATAGTTTTCGATAAAAATAGTTGTATTTTCAAGATGGCGCCGGGCAGATTGCTTGAGTAGTTGGACAGTATTTCCATTGTGTAAGCACGATTTGTGCCGCTAAATATGCACATTTTCGATCAAACTCTATATGGATTGTGTAATATGATGTTACAGGAGTGTCATCGGAAGAATTCTGAGAAGGTTAGTGAAAAAAATAATGTATTTTGGTGATGATAACGCTATAGCTCATTTTGCCTTGAATCAATGCTCGGGTAACGTTTGCAAATGTGGTATGCTAATATAACGATTTATTGTGTTTTCGCTGTAAGACACTTTGAAAATCTGAAATATTGTCTGAATTCACAAGATCTGTGTCTTTCCATTGCTGTGAGCTGTGTATTTTTAAGAAATGTTTTATGATGAGTAAATTGGTAATACAAGTTGCTCTCTGTAGTAATTCTAGTCGCTTTGGGGAGATTTGTGATGGTGGCTGCAATTGCAAACTATGATTTATACCTGAAATATGCACATTTTTCTAACAAAACCTATGCTATACAATAAATATGTTATCAGACTGTCATCTGATGAGGTTTTTTCTTGGTTAGTGGCTATTTATTTCTTTATTTGGTCGAATTGGTGATAGCTGGTGATGGAGTGGAAAAATAGTGGAGTAAAAAAAATGGTGTCTTTTGCTAACGTGGTTAGCTAATAGATTTACATATTGTGTCTTCCCTGTAAAACATTTTAAAAATCAGAAATGGTGGCTAGATTCACAAGAAGTGTATCTTTCATCTGGTGTCTTGGACTTGTGATTTAATGATATTTAGAAGCTACAATTTACTTGTGACGCTATGCTAGCTATGCTAGTCTGTGACTTGCTGCTTTTGTAATTCCTAGCTTGTCACTTGTGATACCTCCACCACGTCACCTTGGCTAACTTGTTGCCTCAACTAAGTTAGCTAGCTAGTTTAAATTACGTGATAGAGCTGGAGTGACAGCATGGGAAGCTTACCAGGCTAACGTTAGCTAGCTAGCTAACTTGTCACTCTATCTAGATACAGACAAAAAATGTATTGTCAAGAACAGATATTAGCTAACTAGAACAAGCCTACTAGCTAGTTAGTATATCTGTAGCTAGCTAAAGCATCAGAATGTTTACCTGGTCCACTAGCCCTCCTATTTTTGTGTCGGAGTGACCTCAGGTGCTCCACCGCAGTTTGACACCATACGTAGTTGATTGAAGGCTGAAAGACTTTGCAGAAAAGTACTTCTCCATCTTCGTACAGTTCAGCTGGAAACTCCCTGTCCCTGGCTGTTATTCTGGTCACCAGGTGTTTACTCCTCAGCTCGTCTGCTGTAAATCTGGGCATTTTTTGTTAGATACCTCTCTCCTCAGACAACTTTCATTAAAATACACGGAGCTGTCTGCACCCTGCACCTCTCACTCACACAGGAGAGGGGCTACACCTTTCGGTGATTGAAATACATAAATAAAAACAGTGGAAATTCAGCAACAAGTCAAATTTATTTAAATGTGCTGTCAGCTGGCAGCTTATTTTTAGCTTCAGAATCCTACGCATTCGATTTGAAATTCCGCAGATTTTTTGTCGGAATTCGGCGTGCGCGGATTCTGTGCGGGTCTAGACATGTCTCACACAAACAGCACTGTAGAGTAGGTGAAACAAAGAGAGGGTCCTTGACAAAGGCTCCAGACTGACATTAGTAATGTAATCCCATCCAGCGCCATTTAAATCAAATGAAATAGACCGTGAGTCACCTTCTGTACGTACGTCACAAATGACACCATATTCCCTTTATAGTCCACTTCTTTTGACCAGAGCCATATGGGCCCTGGACAAAAGTAGTGCACTATGTAGGGAAAAGGGTGCCATTTGGGACGCAAGCCTATTTTCACAAGTGACGTGTGAGTTGAGAAACGGAGCGGCCATCCAGCTTTCAAGTGAGATTAACCGTGGGATAGTGCATGGTGATGGATTGGGATGTCAACCCCGTTGTTCACTTTGCATTCTCTAGGAGCCTCCTAACTGTGAAGCCAAGTGAATTTAAACAGCTCTTTAATATGTATGCCAATGATATATGGCAATACAATAGACCAGTGGTGGTGTAAAGTACTAAAGTAAAAATACTTTAAAGTACTATTTAAGTAGTTTATGGGGTATCTGTACTTTACTTTACTATTTATATTTTTGACAACTTTTACTTTTACTCCACTACATTCCTAAAGAATATCATATACTTTTTACTCCATACATTTTCCCTGACACCCAAAAGTACTCGTTGCATTTTGAACGCTTGTAAAATTGTCTAATTCACGCACTTATCAAGAGAACATCCCTGGTCATCCCTACTGCCTCTGATCTGGCAGACTCACTAAACACAAATGCTTTGTTTGTAAATTATGTCTGAGTGTTGAACTGTGCCCCTGGCTATCCGTAAATATATATTTTTTAAATAAGAAAATTGTGTCGTCTGGTTTGCTTAATATAAGAAATGTTAAATGATTTATACTTTTACTTTTGAAACTTAATGACTTTTTGAACCAATTACGTACAGACTTCTGCTCAAGTAATATTTTACTGGGTGACTTTTACTTGAGTCATTATCTTTTAAGGTATCTTTACTTTAACTCAAGTATGATTTTTTTTCCCACCACTGCAATAGTCTATCCTGATGGGTCAGGGTCCCCCCAGTTTTATCATTGGAATGTGATAGTCTAGCCTGGTGGGTCATTTTTGTCCCCCAAGTTTTATCATTGGAATGTGATATAAAATGAGGCAACGGTGTGCTTTAGGACCATGCAGATGTCCCCCCCACTTCTAAAACCAAAAAGTTGCACCCCTAAAAATGTGTATGTATTTTCTCCTATGAAGTGATAGCATTGTGATGCCATTGTTCTCCAAACACTGTCGGAGGCTGCCGCCAAACATGTCCATTTGTTCTGACATCTGCTCCTAAAAAAATACAATAAAACGTAAACAAATATTTCGGTGAGTGCGGATTTTTCCCTCCTTCAAATAATAACATCCACCATTTTGTTAGGAAAAGCTATTTAGTGCATTAGCTACAGTGTACATTGTACATACTTGTTTTCTGTGGCAAAGTTCTCAAAAATAGTTACCGCTGTTGTAAGGTACGTCGTTGGGAGAAGGAGAAGAGAACCAAGGTGCAGCGTGGTAAGTGTTCATATTTTCATCAATCAACTGAACACTGAACAAAACAACAAAAACGACAAACGAACAGTTCTGTAAGGTGACGACACACACTAAACAGAAAATAACTACCCACAAACACAGGTGGGAACAGGCTACCTAAGTATGGTTCTCAATCAGAGACAACGATAGACAGCTGCCTCTGATTGGGAACCATACCATGCCAAACACATAGAAATACAAAACAAGGACAACATAGAACACCAGACATAGAATGCCCACCCCAACTCACGCCCTGACCAACCAAAATAGAGACATAAAAATGATCTCTAAGGTCAGGGCGTGACAGCTGTGGTTTCCAGCTGGCTCTGTGTGGATATGCACAGGGGGACATGTCCCCCCCCATTCTGAAATTGCATTTTTGTCCCCCCAGTTTTATCATTGGAATGTGGTATAAAACGAGGCAATGGTGTGCTTTAGGACCGTGGTTTCCAGCTGGCTCTGTGTGGATATGCACGGCATCAAGTTTCCCACCAACCTGCAGAGTGGTCATTAACACTTTTCTTTAATCCAAGACAATTATCCAACTTGCTATGTCATTGTTTTACTGGTCGACTACAAAATTAAATGTGTATTGTTAATCTCGCACAACATATTTTGCAATCCTACAACTACACTTTCCCACACTTATTTTACATTTTAATTTCCCTATCGCTGAGTGGACAGCTCTATCTGCTGTCTGAAACAGCTGAAAGAGGAGAAGGCAGGTAGGTTTGATGTGATTATAGTGTGTGGTTCTTGTCAGCCAAAACACGCAATTACCAATAGGGATCTGATCTCTTACATGTGCAAATTCAGGTTCTCAATGGCCAAGCATCTTCCATGTGGAGTTTGGGAGTACAAAGACAGCAGCACCAGGCATTCGCTCCACACCGCCGCCATTCCTGATGCTAATAAGTCAACAATGAACTCTTTTGAGGCTGGGCATCTCATCAGCATATTTTGGTTTTCATCTGAAAGCAAGCAGCCCAGGAGAAAAAATACCTTCAGCAACAGGGACCGTTCCAGTATGAATTTAATCAAACATTGCATGCAGTTTGAATCGATTTGAATGTCATTTGTCAGGGGATGATTGTAAAGCCTACTTTAACTGCAATAGCAACAATATAATTGCACTTGCCTCCTTAATTGCCAGATTTTTTTTACATCAAATGTATTTCCCCTATTTTGACATTGTCACAACAGGTTTTGGATAGCTGTATAATTGATTTGTCACCGTTTGGGAGAAAAAGGAGCAATTATTTTCTCTTGGTAACGAGTGTTCATGAATTTTGATGTGGAAAAATGGGCATTCTGGGATTGAAACAACAAAGAAGCGGTCACCCCTTAATGGTAATTTGAACCATGTTTTGAAGCTACATGAGTTTACAATTACATTGTTTACAAACAATGGAGTAAAACAAGCTAATATTTTGTGGGTTCTGCGAGACATGAGGTATGTATAAATTGATTCTTCAAGAATCAATGGCTATATCACTGATAAAAAACAGATGTACCAATCCCAGATTGCCCCTTAAGCACACATTGCTTGTGCAACTACAGAACAAGTGGGCACTTAATAAGGAGTTGGCAGAAACGGATGAAAGGCAGAATAATGAGAAAACAATGGGATAATTGAAGACGTTTGCATTTCATGCATTTTTCTCTCTCACAATTTACTCTTGACAAAAAAACCTACGTGAAAAAGACGAGGAAATATCACTCCGATGTCTGTCTGCAAACCATTTCCATCGCAAATCACCCTCCACAATTTTGTACAGACTTGAATAGCTCTTCTGCGTATGGCACTGTCAATTTCTGCAACAGGCAACTGAATATAAAGAAACCCAACTGCATATTTGTCTCATTACTTTGTGATGAAAACTTCAACCAATCTGTGCTGGTCTGAAATACGACCACAAGTCCAAAACACTTCACAAGAACAATTGTGGTCGACTTTAGGTTAATATTACCCTATCTAATTTGACATGAGGGAGTTGTGATTAGTGTCTCACCCTACATAACACCTACTATATATAGTACATTGCGTGAGGCACAGCACAATACAGGTTCATCCAAATCTCTAAAGGAGCTCATTCTATTGTGGCAATATTTAACTAGCAACTAACAGAGAGAGAGTGACATTGAAAGACAGCATCTCCATGGTTTGCTCTGACTGTCCCTAACTCCAGTGTCAAGTCAGTCAGGGGCATCTCTCAAGTCTCCTTACCCACTTACGGTGTCATTGGTTTGGAGGATACTGAAGCCATTGTTTAGTCGGAACAGCGTCTGGCCAGTGCCTGTTAGGAAGAGCAGATAACGTCAGGACTGGGAGGCCTCTCCCTACCTCAGTGAGCCACATACATCATCACAGTGCGCCCGTGGCCAGGCTTCAGAAACACAATGCCTGGCGGTCAAGGGCAGGAGAGAGTGGAATAAATAAATCTCATCCAGAGCCAAAGATCCTCCGCTATTTCCCTCATAAAGTCGAAGAGACCGGGCCTGTACGCAGAGAAAATGTAGGAGAAGATGGAGAAAAAAAAGATCTGCCGAGGTGATTTGGTGGCGAGAGAGCCGGGTAATGTTAAGCAGGCCGTTTCTACTCTCTCCTTGGAGATGTTCAACTGTGAATGATGTAACTTTTGCCCTTTCATTGAATGACATTCTAAGACAGTCAGTCTTATAAGCAGTCGATCATCTGACAAGTTGTATTCGTCCATATGAGGAGGGTAGTGAAAGCCCAGACTGGAAATGTTAGGTAGTAGTCTACCATTGATATAATTGATTATTGTCACTGGTGGTCAAGTAGTTTGTTCTAATTCAGTGGTTCCCAAACTTTTTATAGTCCCGTACCCCTTCAAACATTCAACCTCCAGTTGTGTACCCCCTCTAGCACCAGGGTCAGCGCACTCTCAAATGTTGTTTTTTGCCATCATTGTAAGCCTGCACACACAAACTATATGAAACATTTATTAAAGAGATTGGTGGTGCTAAAGCTTAAGATGGTGTGAACGATGCTGAATGGGTGTAGACAAAGAAGAACTCTCCACTTTCAAAAAAAAAGTGAGGTTACAAGTTTCTCAACTTTCAAAGCAGAATTACTTTCCCACTGTTCCTCAACTGTAGTGTATGATATACCATTTTCTAGCTCTGAGTCTCTACTTTTATCCAATGTAAAAAACACAATTTAAAATGTTGCTACATAAGACCGAATCGAGCCAGTCAGTCACATATTTATCATTGCACTTCCGTGTGTCCTTTCCTCTGCTTACCTAGCGCCTCGGCTGGGCAATATTGGGGAGTTTGCTGAACTGTGACAAACAAATGAACCATGAAGAGAAATCAATACTGCAGAGGTGTCAGGTCAGGTCTTCCCTTCTGGAATTTTTTTTCAGCGGATTACAAATTGACCGTAACCACCACAACAAACATTAGGTCTGTGTAGTGATTTGATCTCCTAGGAGTTTCACATCTCTTCAGTAACTGTAGATGAAATGCATTTTTCAGTCGACTACTAGAGAAACCCACCTGTCAACGCTGTCCTCCCTGGACCTAAAGGAGCACCCGTTGACATCCATTTGGCCCACAGGATAGGATGAGTAAGGTGGAGGAAGTGAAGCGAGAAATAACACTCACACACACTCACACATGATTTGGAGGGAGGGGAAAACTCCCAAAAGAGTACTCAGTCTGTAATGGCGTGTGACAGAAGCTTGAGCCCTCCGCAGTAGTATAACGAGAACTGATCAGGTCTGTCCAGCTTTTTCAACAGTTGGAGCACTGTCGTGGCCTTTTCTTCTCCCTTATCAAGCTCCTCCCACGCTTTGCTTCCCTGGCATTCTCTTTCTTCCTCCAAATCCACTTGGGTCAGATACTCTTGTCGAAGAAAGGAGAGAACAAAGGGCTCAGAGACAGAATGCTTCTGAGGAGCCTAGTATGGGTAACCTCATTGCGGTGGATCAAAGGAGTGTACAGTAGGACAGTATGGACGACCGTGTTTCCTAATATGCATTCGTATGCTGTAAATAGCATTATATGCTGTAAACAGCTTGTAGGGCCACAGATTAGAAAGGAAACAACTATGCAAGTAGGCCACACAAATATTCCCTAACCCTACTGAATTAAAGGTATCACCAACAGACACTAGTGTCTATTGGATTCAGTTATCTTACTTTTAATACACCATTTAGGGAAAGTTAATGAGAGGGGTTTCCAGAAATTTTATCATCTTTTAACCTTAATTTAACTAGGTTAAGAACAAATTCTTATTTACAATAACAGCCTAGGAACAATGGGTTAACTGCCATGCCCAGAGGCAGAAAGATATTTTTACCTTGTCAGCTCGGGGATTCAATCTAGCAACCTTTCAGTTGCTGGCCCAATGCTCTAACCACTAGGCTACCCTGCCGATGATGATGAGTCATAACATCTCCATAATCACACATTAACAGCAACAACGAACAACAGCTTCAAACGTGTGAAAATGATAGTGTCATTATTCATCGGGAATCCATCAAAATTAAATAAATTGACAGTGAAATGAGCAAGCGACAAAACGCTGTTGAGACCATCTGTTTTAATGACACAAAATAAGCTTTCCACAGTTGACGACAGCAATGATGTCACTAAGAAAAAAAAATGTGACTTTATTGGCAAGGTAACAATGAGTGCCATCCAGCTTTGGGTTGTCATTGTAGCCTTGTCCTTGTTACTGGGCTGTTATCATACGTAAATAAATGATGGTGCCTAACAGACCTCTCTGCTGAGAGGGGATGAATTGGTGCCAAGATGGTGGGATGTGATCAGGAGTCAGGACAACATCAAAATCTGAATTTGGGTATAGGTCAGTTTCTATAATATACAGTACCAGTCAAAAGTTTGGACACATCTACTCATTCAAGGGTTTTTCTTTATTTTTAGTATTTTCTACATTGTAAAATAATTCTGAAGACATCAACACTATGAAATACCTCATATAGAAAATTGTAGTAACCAAAAAAGTATATATATTTTATTTTTGAGATTCTTCAAAGTAGCCACCCTTTGCCTTGACGACAGCTTTGCACACTCTTGGCATTCTCTCAAACAACTTTACCTGGAATGCTTTTCCAACAGTCTTGAAGGAGTTCCCGCATATGCTGAGCACTTGTTGGCTTCTCTTTCTTTACTCAGAGCGCGACGTATGTTTGTTGTTGTTGAACGCTGTTGAACGCTGTCGAACGCCGAAACTGAAACCTGTCGAACGATGAAACCTGAACTAAAGACCTTGGATTAAAAGCTGACAGTGTTTTTATATATATATATGTTTTTATTTATTTTATTTTGAATCCTGTGGCTCTGTTGGGCTAAATGGCTGTGAGCGCTGCTATCTGCCCCAGGATCCTGCCAAATTCCGTATAGGAGGAGAGACGCGAAAGCCGGCTTGGCGGTCTCAAATGGAGGCCGCTATTGAACGTTGCAGGAGCTGTGTTTACTTTGCTTTGTTCCGGGACAATGTGGACCGCGCTGACTTTCAATGCAGCAACGGAGGACTACAGGAGCGAAGTAGCTACTCTTAGAAAGCAAGTAGCAAACCTACATAAACTACTGGGGAACACACGCCCACCTACTTTTTCTTTTTCTTCCACCCCATTACCAGGAAGCTGCTCTGGTCTGGTGGAAGATTCGGCTCTCCACAGCCGACTGGCCGGTGCTAGGCAGGGTTCCATCCCCAAATGGGTCTCCCCCTTCCCTGGAGAACAGAGCTGATCTCGACCCAACCAACCAGCCATGGAGGTACGTTACTCACCGTGGAAGTCGGAGAAGGTGTCCTCTGGCAACGGAACTGACACAGACCAGAAACAGCTTTGCCGCCCTGGATCCAGAGGTTCCAGCGCCTTTGTCCTTGGTGGCTTCCCAATCAAGATCGGATCCGGAGGTACCTGCGTCTTCGTCCTCGGCTCTGTCTCCCTCTCCAGTGGCTTCTACCTTGGGTTCAGATCCTCGGACCGTGAGGCTGCCTGAGAGACCGGCCCATTCAACATCACCAGCTGTCATCATAGGCAGCTCTATGGTGAGAAACATCTCGGTCCCCAAAGCAAAACCCTTTGCTACCCAGGAGCACGAGTACAGGTCATAAGGCTGCTTCTGACTGTTCTACCACAGATGCCGGGAGCTGACACTGTCATAGTCCATGTGGGGTCAAACGACATCAGGAGGGCTAGCTCGGAACATTTGAAAATGGATTTTAAAGAACTGATTTAAGCATTGAAAGACTCCAAAAAACGGCCAATAATTTCAGGTCCAGTACCATTGTTGGGCCGCGGGTGTGAAAGATTCAGCAGACTGCTGGCATTACACATCTGGCTAAAAGACTACTGTAGATCTGCTGGAGTCCCTTTTATTGATAACTTTGACACCTTCTGGAAACAGAAGATACTCGACAAGAATGACGGAGTCCATCCAAATCATCTTGGCTCCTGGACTCTGTGCACGCATTTCAAGGCTGCGTTGAAACAATGACTGGTAAATGATCCAAAACCAGCTCAGTTAATCCCTACCATTGTGACAATAAGTCGTCATAATGCTGCATCAAATATACATGATCTTAGGGGCATTGGCAAACACAATGTAAGTAATTTAATTTAATTAAGTATCCCTAATTGGGGGGCGCTAGAGAGCGTGCTATGGAGTAGACGTGCTTTGCTAGAGCTCCGCTCTATTTTGAAACAAATTAGTATTTATCTTAACCTCTCACAACCTATAACTTCAAACAAATATGACAGAGGGAAAAGGCACCAAAAAAGGGGGCGCTAAACAAGATAGTTTGAATGAGATAGACAACGAACCAATTTCAACGTCGCCGACCCACGAGGAGTTAACTGAAGAGGCTAGCTTCCAAGAGTTCCCCACAGATCCTACTCAAAGTGACATACTGGCTGCCATAAATTCACTAAGCAAGAAGGTGGACACAAGGTTGGCTGATATCTCAAAGAGTATTGGGACTTTGGCCGAAACTGTGAAGGCAACTAAGGGAAGGGTGCATGAGGTTGAGCAGACGACTGTCGATCATGAGGCCAGGCTACAGGACATAGTGAAACAGTGCGCAACGTTCAAAAATGACAACAAAACCCTGAAGGCCCGACTGGAAATGCTCGAGTCGCATTCAAGACGCCAGACCATCCGAATATGTGGGATCCAGGAGGACACTGAGAAAGGGAAACCCACTGAATTTGTCTCGGAGCTGATACTGGCATTGCTGGGGAGTGAACACTTCAAAACGGCCATCCTGATCGACCGCACATACAGATCACAGGCAACGAAGCCGGCCAAGGGCGGGCCACCAAGGCCATTCATTCTACGGCTGCACTATACCCAGACCAGGGATCTCATCCTCAAGCTGGCTAGTCAAAAGTTCCCCCTTAACTACAACGGAGCCAGGGTGTCTTTCTACCCAGATCTTACCTTGGAGGTGAGGAACCAACGGAAAGAGTATGATGAGGTACGCAACAAATGCAGGGCGGCCAACATCCGATATGGATTCCTCTTCCCAGCCCGGTTTAAGGTGACAGTCGAGGGATCAACACGTATGTTTGACAACCCAAAAGAGGCCGATCTGTTCTTGACAAGCAAGCTCCCCGGCTGAGGATACAGAACGGCTGTGTCAGCCGGCTAAAAATGGCCAAATACAGGCCAGGAATGTGTTTGAATTTCCGGCCTATGTCTTTTCGATCAGAAGATCAGAAATTGGGACTTATATGATAGGTGAGATGTTGTGGCTAATATAGCATTGTTTAGCATATCATGTTTCAGCGCCACTCACCCCCTAACGTGAGAGTTAAGTGTTATTTAATATTAGTTTATATGCGGAGCATCTATAGACGACGAGTTAGTTCAAGCTGTATGTCTAGACACCCTAAGGCTGTGTGTTAGCCAAGGAGTGCTTCATTTGGGGAAGTCACTCAGTAAAGGGACGGGAGGGGGGATGGGGTCTGTGTTTTATGTTCACGTTTATTAAGACAGGTGGCATGACAAGCTCCCGCACGGCGGGACGTTTTTCTTCTGGGTTTTGTATGACAGCAACAATTTGCTCTAAAATAAAGAATGCCACATAGTGACAGAGCACAGAGTAGACCAGGTGGAATAAAGATAGTCAGCTGGAACTGTAATGGCTTAGGGCATGTCGTGAAACGAGCTAAGGTTTTTTCTCATCTTAAATCACTGGGTGCTGACATAGTGCTTCTTCAAGGAACTCATATTAAACGCTCTGCTCAGGCCAAGCTACGAGTCGGCTGGATCGGTCAGATATACCAGTCTAACTTTGATGCAAAAGCGAGAGGGGTAGCAATCCTGATAAGGAAAAACATTCCTTTTGTTTACTCATCCTCGATTTCAGATCCTAATGGTCGGTATATTATTGTGGCTGGTACACTGAATTCGAAACCAATAACCTTGGTCAATTTATATGGACCCAACTTCGATGATCCATTATTTTTTCAAAGGGTATTTAAGGCCATACCAAATATCTTGGATACAAGTGTTATTGTTGGAGGCGACTTTATCTGTACGTTAGATCCTGTTTTAGATAAACAGCTATCAAGGTCACTTCAACAATCAAATGCCAGTGTCTGTCTAAATACATTGACGACAAACCTTAACATTGTCGATATTTGGAGACTGACGCACACAACAGACAGGGATTATTCTTTCTTTTCATCAGTTCATAAATCATATTCCAGAATTGACTATTTTTTGTTGGACTCCAAACTAATTTCAGCAGCTGAGTCGGTTACCCATCACCCTATTCTAATTACGGACCACTCTCCTCTGTCCATGGTGCTGAAACTCGACAATATGTCGACAGGTCGGCGACCGTGGCGCTTAGACGCATACCTGTTGAAAGATGAGGCTTTTTGTCAGTATTTGAAGGAGCAGATTGCCCTTTTCCTCGGAACTAACGACACGGGGGATGTTGACGACTCCACCCTTTGGGAATCTCTAAAGGCTGTGATTAGAGGTTACATTATTTCTTATACATCAGAGAGGAATAAACATGCCAATACTAGGCTGAGAGAAATTGAAAGAGAGTTAGGGGAACAGGAGAACGTTTTTAGGAATGAATTCCTCGTATACAGTCCTTGAGAAGATCAAAGTTAAAATATGAATACAATACCATCCTTTCAAAACGGGTGGGCTCTTTACTTGCTAGAAGGCAACAAAGTTATTTTGAACTGGGTGACAAACCACATAAATTATTAGCAAGACAGCTAAGGCATGTACAGGCATCTAGAGCTATTCACAAAATAAAAGACAAGGGTAAAATAGTAACAGATCCGCAGGATATTAATAAATGCTTTGCGCAGTTTTACTCAGAGCTATATCAATCAAAATGTGATGCTACTGATCCACAAACTATGGAACGCTTTCTGGCTGAATGTGAACTTCCTAAACTAGACAGGGGGGCAGCTGCTGCACTCGATGCAGTGATAACTTTAGAGGAAATTAACACAGCGATAGCACAGTTTCCAAACAGCAAGGCCCCGATGGATATGTAATAGAATTCTATAAGAAGTACTGCGCCAGTCTATCTACACTTATGTTGCGAATGTTTAAACAATCCAAAGAAAATCCAAACTCCCGCAAACACTGTATGAGGCTACAATAGCACTGATCTTGAAAAAAGATAGAGATTCCATGGAGATGTTGTCGTATTGCCCCGTGTCGTTACTCCCCAAAGATAACAAGGTGTTATTGGCAAACCGATTGAAAAAATATATTTCCGACATCATACACCCTGACCAGACAGGTTTTATCCCGGGCCGACATATATACTACAATTTGAGACGCCTTTTCAACGTAATGTATCATGATCATAAGGTTGAGGCAGTGGTAATAGCTCTTGATGCAGAGAAGGCGTTTGATCAGATTGTGGAAGTATATGATGTCGGTTCTGGAGCATTTCGGGTTTGGAAATGAATTTATTAATTGGATAAGAATTATTTATGCACACCCAATGGCATCCGTGGTAACCAATCAGGAAATGTCGCAGTCATTCCGCCTGTTCAAGGGGTGCCGACAGGGGTGCCCTATTTCCCCTGCTCTCTTCGCTATAGCCATGGAACCCCTTGCTACTCGCATTCGTGCATGTGCCGATATAGCTTCTGTTAAAATAAAAGACACACAGCACAAAATTTCCCTATATGCAGACGATGTTCTTTTGTTTTTGTCCAAGCCTAAAACTTCTATTCCACCCTTACTTAACTTGATAAACACATTCGGCTCCCTCTCTGGCTACAAGATAAACTGGCAAAAAAGTGAGTTGATGCCAATATCACGGCCTGTGGATATGCAATTTCTGCAATCTACCCCGTTTAGAACAGTGATGGACAAGTTCACAAGCCTTGGCATTGTAGTGACAAGAGACCTTGATCAGCTATTGAAAGCGAATTGGGACATGAAAATATATCAGCTTAAACAAAATATAGATTTTTGGAAAACTCTGCCTATTTCCTTGGTTGGTCGTATAAACGCTATTCAAATGGTTGTCCTACCCAGGTTTCTTTACCTCTTCCAATGTCTACCCAATTTCATACCACAAAGCTATTTTAAGAAACTGGATTCAATAGTAACTCCATTTTTATGGGATAACAAGGCAGCCAGAATTTCAAAGAAGCATTTATGCAAGTACAAGATTGAAGTGAGGGAGGCTTTGGCCTTCCTCACTTCAAACTGTATTATTGGGCTGCTAATCTGAACATTGTGTCTTTCTGGAGGGAAAGTTTACCTGCGATGAGACAGAAGGATAAGCCTTCATGGCTTTTGATTGAGCAGGCCTCCATGTCAACGTTCCTCACTCCCTGCACTTGTTAATAGCCCATCATATGTGAAAAAAGTCACTTATGACTCTAATCCAGTCATTTGTCATACGCTTAGGATCTGGAAACAGATTAGGTATTTTCTTAACATACCCAATGTTTACATAGACAGCCTAATTTGCCTGAATCATGCTTTCCACTCTGCATTGGATGATGTGGTGTTTTCACAGTGGAGGGAGAAGGGGCTCACAACAATCGGTAATCTATACATAGATGGTCAGTTAGCTTCATTTCAACAATTACAGGGAAAGTTCAACATGCCAACAATTTCTTAAGGACACATATCCCACAGTATGGCATTAAGCCAAATAGTCCTACATTAGATAGCTTGATCCTTGTCAAACCCCATTCAAAAGGGTCGGTCTCTAGACTGTATGATGTGCTACAGGCCCACATAGAGGTATCCACAGACACCATTAAAAGGGCTTGGGAACAAGAACTTGGTTCAGAAATCTCAGATGAGGACTGGGTAGAAGCTCTCAGGAATATAAACCACAGTTCAGTGAATGCCAGACACACACAACCTTGTACAGTTTAAGGTGGTTACATTACTCAAAAGTAAAACTGCATAAAATATTCCAGGACACCTCACCACTGTGTGAGAGGTGCAAGCAGGATGAGGGGACGTTGACCCACTTATTCTGGACATGCCCTAAGTTACATGCTTACTGGGCTCTCATTTTTGATTACTTATCTAAGGCCTTTGATAGAGTTCTAGCCCCAGACCCATTGATCGCTCTGTTTGGTACAGTTGATGGGAATAACCAGGAAGGGAAAGCTGTCTCTCTTTGTACTCTATTAGCCAAAAGGCTCATATTGCAATTTTGGAAATTGGAGACTGTACCTACCTTTGAAATGTGGTTACGGGATTTAGGGAATGTAATAAATATGGAAAAGATTCGATACAATACCTCCAATAGAAGTCCAGTGTTTTACAAAATATGGCAGCCGATACTGGATAAATGGTCTAGTCCCGCTTCATAACTGGGTTGACGATCTGCTGCTACTCTGTGCTGTACTCCACTCAATATTTATTTTTGGCTTAACCACACGGCTTGTAATGACTATATGCTGTCTTCTTATACATCGTACCACCTAATAGGATTTTGTTTTATTTTGTGTATGTGTGAGTTAACTTTTGTATTGTCCTCTAAATTGGCCATCCCATTCAACATTACAATAAATGTCATTGTTTGTATTGCTGTCTTTCTTTATTTGATTTTTATTGGAAAATAATGAACATATATTTTTTTTTTAAGTATCCCTAATTGCACTGAATACAGCTATTGTAAGCAGTAATCATGAGCCTATAAACCAGAGTTACACTATTAGCACTGACGCGGTGTGCAATTGTGGGAAGACCACTTTATGCAGCTCACCCTGCACTATCAGCTCCAATGTACATAACATGAGTAAGTCTACCTCTGATACGCTTCCCAGTAAAGCATTAAAAACAGTCAAGCAACCCAGAAAAGTGCTAAAAATATCACACATTAACATATGTAGCCTAAGAAACAAGATCCATGAAGTCAATAACTTGCTTGTAACAGATGACATTCATATTCTGACTATCTCTGAAACTCACTTAGATAATACCTTTGATGATACAGTGGTAGCAATACATGGTTATAACATCTACCAAAAAGACAGAAATGCCAATGGAGGCGGTGTTGTGGTCTATATTCAGAACCACATTCCTGTACAGCCTAGAGACGATCTAATGTTAAATACTGTTGAAGGAATATGGCTACAGGTTCATCTGCCTCACCTAAAGCCCATTCTGGTGGGAAGCTGCAATAGACCACCAAGTGCTAACAGTCAGTATCTGGATAATATGTGTGAAATGCTTGATATTGTAAGTGATATCAACAGAGAAGTATTTTTTCTGGGTGATTTAAATATGTACTGGCTATCGTCAAGCTGCCCACTCAGGAAAAAACTTCAAACTGTAACCAGTGCCTGCAACCTGGATCAGATTGTCAGTCAACCTACCAGGGTAGATTCAAACAGCACAGGAATTAAATCATCAACATGTATTGATCACATCTTTACTAACGCTGCAGATATTTGCTGTAAAGCAGTATCCAAATCCATAGGATCTAGTGATCACAATATAATAGCCATATCTAAGAAAATCTAAGTTCCAAAGGCTCTGCCTAATATAGTGTATAAGAGGTCATACAATAAGTTTTGTTGTGATTCATATGTTGATGATGTAAAGAATATCTGCTGGTCTGTGGGGTGTAATGAGGAGCAACCAGACGCTGCACTTGACACATTTATGAAACTACTTCTTCCAGTTACTAATAAGCACGCACCCATTAAGAAAATGACTGTAAAAAGTGTTAAATCCCCTTGGATTGATGAGGAATTGAAAAATGTTATGGTTGAGAGGGATGAGGCAAAAGGTATGGCAATTAAGTCTGGCAGCCCAACTGATTGGCAAACGTACTGTAAATAAAGAAATCATGTGACTAAACTAAATACAAAATAAAAATAAGCTACACTATGAAACAACGATAAATTATATAATGGATGATAGCTTTGGAGCAACTTAAACTACATTTTGGGAGAAAAAAAAGCCAACACGGCTCCTTCATTCATTGAATCAGATGGCTCATTCATCACAAAACCCACTGATATTGGCAACTAATTTAATTACTTTTTCATTGGCAAGATAAGCAAACTTAGGGATTGACATGCCAGCAACAAACACTGACACTACACATCCAAGTATATCGGACCAAATTATGAAAGACAAGAATTGTACTTTTGAATTGCATAAAGTCAGTGTGGAAGAGGTGAAACAATTATTGTTGTCTATCAACAATGTCAAGCCACCGGGGTCTGACAATCTGGATGGAAAATTACTGAGGATATTAACATAAATTTAAGCATACAAAAGAGCGTGTGCCCTCGGGCCTGGAGGGAAGCTAAAGTCTTTCCGCTACCCAAGAATAGTAAAGCCCCCTTTACTGACTCAAATAGCCGACCAATCAGCTTGTTACCAACACTTAGTAAACCTCTGGAAAAAATTGTGTTTTACCAGATACGATGCTATTTCACAGTAAACAAATTGACAACATAATTTCAGCATGCTTATAGGGTAGGACACTCAACAAGCACAGCACTTACACAAATGACAGAGAAATTGATGATTAAATGATTGTGGGGGCTGTCTTGTTAGATTTCAGTGCAGCTTTTGACATTATCGATCATAGTCTGCTGATTGAAAAACGTATGTGTTATGGCTTTACACCCCCTGCTATAATGTGGATAAAGAGTTACTTGTCTAACAGGACACAGAGGGTGTTCTTTAATGGAAGCCTCTCAAATATAATCTAGTTAGAATCAGGAATTCCCCAGGGTAGCTGTTTAGAGCCCTTGCTTTTTTAACTTTTTACTAACGACATGCCACTGACTTTGAGTAAAGCCAGAAGGTCTATGTATGCGGATGACACTATACACGTCAGCTACTACAGCGATTGAAATGACTGCAACACTCAACAAAGAGCTGCAGTTAGTTCCAGAGTGGGTGACAAGGAATAAGTTAGCTCTAAATATTTCTAAAACTGAAAGCATTGTATTTGGAACAAAACACTCACTAAACCCTTAACCTCAACTAAATCTTGTAATAAATAATGTGGAAATTGAGCAAGTTGAGATGACTTGGAGTAACCCTAGATTGTAAACTGTCATGGTCAAAACATATTGATACAGTAGTAGCTAAGATGGGGAGAAGTCTGTCTATAATAAAGCGATGCTCTGACTTCTTAACAACACTATCAACAAGGCAGGTCATACAGGCCCTAATTTTGTCGCACCTTGACAACTGTTCAGTCGTGTGGTCAGGTGCCACAAAAAAGGACTTAGGAAAATTGCAATTGGCTCAGAACAGGGCAGCACGGCTGCCCATTGGATGTACACAGAGAGCTAATATTAATAATATGCATGTCAATCTCTCCTGGCTGAAAGTGGAGAAGAGATTGACTTCATCACTACTTTTATTTATGAGAGGTATTGACATGTCTGTCTAAACTACTGCCACACAGCTCGGACACACACACACAAGAGGTCTCTTCACAGTCCCCAAGTCCAGAACAGACTATGGGAGGCACACAGTACTACATAGAGCCATGACTACATGGAACTCTATTCCACATCAAGTAACTGATGCAAGCAGTACAATTAGATTTAAAAAAACTGATTAAAAAAACACCTTATGGAACAGCGAGGACTGTGAAGCGACACAAACATTGGCACAGACACATGAATACACACACACAATAACATACGAACTATACATACACATGGATTTAGTACTGTAGATATGTGATAGTGGTGGAGTAGGGGCCTGAGGGCACACAGTGTGTTGTGAAATTGTAACGGTTGTCCTCCTCCTCTTCGTCTGAAGAGGAGGAGTAGGGATTGGACCAAAGCGCAGCGTTGTTATATGACATAATGAATTTATTAAAGTAATGACGAAACACGAAAATACTTCAACAAACTACAAAACAAAATAAACGATGTAGACAGACCTGAACTAGAGAACTTACATAAACACGAAGAACGCATGAACAGGTACAGACTACACAAACGAACGAACAAACGAAACAGTCCCGTGTGGTGCACAGACACAGACACGGAAGACAACCACCCACAAACAAACAGTGTGAACAACCTACCTTAATATGGTTCTCAATCAGAGGAAACGTAAAACACCTGTCCCTGATTGAGAACCATATCAGGCTAAATGACAATGAACCTAAACATAGAAACACATAACATAGAATGCCCACCCCAACTCACGCCCTGACCAACTAAACACATACAAAAACAAGAGAAAACAGGTCAGGAACGTGACAGAAATCTGTGAATGTACTGTAATGTTTTAAATTGTATAAACTGCCTTAATTTTGCTGGACCCCAGGAAGGGGTCCATAATAAATACAAATACAAAATACAAACTCATCACAAACCATCTCAACTGGGTTGAGGTCAGGTGATTGTGGAGGCCAGGTCATCTGATGCAGCACTCCATCACTCTCCTTCTTGGATAAATAGCCCTTACACAGTCTGGAAGTGTGTTGGGTCATTGTCCTGTTGAAAAACAAATGATAGTCCCACTAAGCGCAAACCAGATGGGATGGCGTATCGCTGCAGAATGTTGTGGTAACCATGCTGGTTAAGTGTGCCTTGAATTCTAAATAAATCACAGTGTCACCAGTGATGCACTCCCACACCATCACACCTCCTCCTCTATGCTCACGGTGCAAACCATACATGCAGAGATCATCTGGTTGAACACAATTTGGACTCATTAAACCAAAGGACAGAGTTCCACCGGTCTAATGTCCATTGCTCATGTTTCTTGGCCCAAGCAAGTCTCTTCTTATTATTGGTGTCCTTTAGTATTGGTTTCTTTGCAGCAATTCGACCATGAAGGCCTGATTCACGCAGTCTCCTCTGAACAGTTGATGTTGAGATGTGTCTGTTACTCAAACTCTGTGAGGCTGGTAACTCTGGGTCTTCCTTTCTTGTTGTGGTCCTCATGAGAGCCAGTTTCATCATAGCGCTTGATGTTTTTTGAGATTGCACTTGAAGAAACTTTCAAAGTTCTTGACATTTTTCTTGTCTTAAGATAATGGACTGTCATTTCTCTTTGCATATTTGAGCTGTTCTTGCCATAATATGGATTTGGTCTTTTACCAAATAGGGCTATCTTCTGTATACCAACTCTACCTTGTCACAACACAGCTGATTGGCTGAAACGCATTAAGAAGGAAAGAAATTCCACAGATTAACTTTTAACAAGGCACACCTGTTAATTGAATTGCATTCCAGGTGACTACCTCATGAAGCTCGTTGGGAGAATGACAAGGCAAAGGGTGGCTACTTTGAAGAATCTCAAAAATAAAATGTTTATTTGTTTAACACTTTTTTGGTTACTACATGATTCCAAATGTGTTATTTCATATTTTTGATGTCTTCACTATTATTCTACAATGTACAAAATAGTAAAAATATTGAAAAACCCTTGAGTGAGTAGTGTGTGTCCAAACGTTTGACTGGTACTGTATATGAATAGAGGGTGCATAAAAAAGCAGTCATTTCTGATTAATCAGGAAGAATAACATCCCTGAAGATGGTGGGTTAGCCGAGGCCCTAGGGTTCCCCTACTGGCTGTGATTTTATTTGTCCCGCCAAGGTTTCTGAGCCCCAAAAATATATATATATTTTTTTATTTTGGAACAAAAAAGACTGAAAAAACACCAGCAAATCAGCTCCAATTGATTTTAATTTAGCAAATCTGTTCCAAAGTATTCCCATGTATTTGTGATCATATACAAATGTAAGCAAGGTTTGAAATGATTATGTTTTAGTCAAATATTATATTTGTTTGGGCTTCTTGCAGTCAATTTGCAGTCTACAAATTATTTTGCGGCCTTCTGACCATCCGCTTAAGAAAAAAATAAGCCCGCAGCTGAATCTAGTTGATGATCCTTACCCTATGGTTACATGGGTCATATATAACCCCTTACATAGTATGACTTTGCTGAGTTTGCTCATAAATCATCCATGTAGTATTTATGGAGATGTTATGACTGCTCTACAAAGCCTTTATGAATTGCAGTTTGTTTAAGTGGTACCATGAGCGAATCTGATTAGTAGACTTCACTAACCAACATAACTTTTCAGCGTGTTTTCTGCCTTACCTTTGACCATCTTTCCCATCCTGGCTCAATTTCCAGTTTCTTTTGATAGTACATTTGCCACAGTAAAGAGAGATATGCCTACTGCTCCATTAGGTCATGTGATAGGCGTATGCACTCTAATAATCTCCCCCAGAGCTATAGATCAATATATGGGAATCTGGTCTCACTAATACACAGACAGAAAAGCAGAAAAGTTGAGACCATTAAAGAAATACATGCAGTCCCTTTGTATTTTAAATATTGTATTAAGCACAATGCTTGCAGAATAATATTTGCTGAACAAAGGCTAAGCTTAAAACCCCTTTTTTTTTTCCAATTTTCGCCTAAATGACATAGCCAAATCAAATCTTCAGGCCCTGAAAAAAGGATATGCATATTCTTGGTACCATTTGAAAGGTAACACTTTGAAGTTCGTGGAAATGTGAATTGAATGTAGAAGAATATAACACAATAGATCTGGTAGAAGAAAATACAAAGAAAAAAACCAACCAGTCTTTTCCTACCAGCATCTTTGAAATGCAAGAGAAAGGTCATAGTTCTAGCCAGCCCTCTGGTTGTAACTCCGATAGTGTCCACAAGATGGCAGCAGTGTGCGTGCAAAGTTTCAGATGGATAACTTGAAGAATGACTGACCTACCTTTTAGTGTTAAGTCCCCAGGTACATTTGGGCAAATCGTGAAGGAGCCATTTGCAAATCTGTATACTTGGACTTTGATTTAGCTTTCCAAGTATTAGTAGCCATATTATAAGTTCAACATTTGCAAAACAACCAGTTTTCATAACTTCATCATTTTTGTCCAAAATGAAAAGGCATGCTGACGTACAAGGTTAGTACCTACATTTTACGACATATACATGGTTTCCAGATACTCCCGTAAAGCCCTGCTCATTAGCTTCCTAGCTAGCTTTGTTTGACCCCCATGATTGGTGCTTATTTGACAAAGATACAGTTGTTCAAGTGATGGCTGCTCGCGTCATCAGCCTGCCATGACGGCATTGCTCTCTGACCAAATATGGTGTCCTATAGGATTTACTACGCCCCTAATGAAGTAGTGAAGTCTTGTTACCTTCAAGGATCTCTGAGGAATAGATACGAACGTGATTTGACTCGTTCAAACAACGTTTAGGTTGAGATTCTCACAGATTCCTTTCTTTGCAAATTGAACGAGTGGAAATACAAAATCGATCTGTGTGCTATATGGACCTTTTTAGGATAAGAAAAAGGATTTTATCTAACAAAACGACACTTCATGTTATCTCTGGGACCTTTTGGATGATATATCAGAGCAAGATTTCAGAATGTACGTACACATTTCACCTTCAGAGGTGAATTTATCAAACCTATCGCGTTGAAAAAAGTGTTTTGTTGTTAGGAGCTCTCCTCAAACAATAGCATGGCATTTTTTCGCAGTAATAGCTACTGTAAATTGGACAGTGCAGTTATATTAACAAGAATTTAAGCTTTCAGACGATAGAAGACACTTATGTACCGACATTTGTTGTTTCTCTAAAAATCTGCGATCTTGACATAACACGCTGCGTGACTTACAACGACATTTTAGGAGATCAATATAAAGTTTGAAGATGCAGATAGGCATCCAGAATGACTGAATACAGTTGTAGGCTGTTTTCTCTGCAATGCAGTTAGATATGGTTGAAAGGAAATGTGATGATGCCCACCTCGTTATGATTCTCGGGTGCCAGGTGTGCTTTCCCCATGTGAAGATATGCTTTAGCACACTTGTCATTACACTGTAAAGAAATAAGAGGAGCAAGAGAATCATACGTCACATGTCAACTGAATATATAATCTGCCATATGGACATCTTTGGACGTTTTCAATTGCAAATTTACTCAACCGTCAAGGTGCTCCAAATATGGGACTCACTTGAATTAGGCCAAACCCATTGTCCAATAGTTTGGATGTTTTTCGAAGTAGATTGCCCTCAAAGGTGAGCGAGCACTGACTGGTTTTGTACTGCTTTTATTACCGTCTCTAAGGGGATGTGTAGGACTCCAACCCACATTCCTCCCCTCTCCACACCACTTGTACAGTTCATTGCTGGTCGATCACTGTACTCTACACAGCATGGTCTGTTCTGTGCTCCCAGGACAGTACAGGATCACAAGTGCACTGCCTGGAATGACGTTATGAAGAATGAGAGAGCAAGTGATTGACCCGAAGTTCCTAGTCAGCCTTACGTTTAGAGCCCACTCACAGTCACGTATGGCCTCCTTATATTCCTCCAGTTTGATATAGGACTGCATAGGGAAAAGTGGGGGAAAAGTGGACCGATAGTATTCAACATACTGTTTTTAAAAGGGCAAAGTGAAACGAAGCTGAAATGAAGTACTTGTGCTCTGTTGGTATACAGCGGTTGCATGTTTCGTTGCTCGTCTAAACCGCTACACAGACGCGTCGTATTCTCCCTGGGCGTATGCTTTGTTCCCCTTTTCTTTGAGGGCTGAGGGAATAACGACATGAACAAATACAGTGTCAGGTTAAAAAGAGCTGATTTAAGAGACACCCTAATTAGGAAATTGCAATGAAGAGCTAATCCATGCTAGAGAAATGTCGTCATACACACCATTTGCCTTTTCCTGTCTCATTTGTCTCCTTTGATGTCTGTCTTCGGCATCTTTTTCCATGATTTTCATGAAATTATCTAGAGAATTAAGGAGAGTATAAAACAATATTCTTAAAGAAGTGTTTTACATGGAATGTCAACTCTAAATTTTGAAACAGTGAAATTAATGATTGTGTTAATGAGAAGAACATTCTTTGATCATTAGTGGTCCAATGGTCATATACAGTGTTTTTTTGTGATTATGCTGTGGGACTTAGAGGTCATTTGTGGTTTAGTACAGTACCCTGCGTCACTACTTCATTGCTCCAGACCAGCGTAAGGGGGAGTTATAGCACTGATTATGCGTTTGGGTCCCAAGGCGCTGCTGTGTCTCTACCTGACAATGAATGGGTGACAAACCTAAATAGAAACTGATAATTGTGCACGACTTCAGTATTACTTACTAAAACAGTTGTTACACTGGGGTTTATATTCTAAGAGAAATTTAGACTACAATTAGGGTGTGGAAATGTTAGGATTGTTTTGCTATTAACGTAGTACTGTAGCCTACTCCCGACCATTCACATTAAACAGTGCCAGAGTGGTGCAGAGGTCTAAGACACTGCAGTGCAAACTGTCTTGTTACAGATGCTGGTTCAATACCCGTGCTGGCCGTGACTGGGAGACCCATGAGGTGACTGTCGGATTTTGGTTTCTCTCCCTCTAAACACAGACATCAATCATTCTAAATATCAAACTGGCTTTATTTACAAATTAGAAACAATGTCTCAACCCATGTTCAAGAATGGCCATTTTCTCGCTCACTTTACGTTATTTGAAGAAAAAAAATCTCCAAAATATTGTTATTTTTTTAAACAAAGCGATTATTATTATCATTAATTAATTTAGAATTACATAAAAGCCCCACATTCTCACAGATATATTATTAACCCTGTTTTTCACAAGCGTAGCGGGCTGTGAACTCGGCAAACAACGTTTCTAGGATGGGCTATTAGCAGGACAATATACAGTATATTGATCATATTGGTAATGGCTCCCGAGTGGCGGACAATGGGATTGCCTTGCAGTCCGGACAACAGGCCCTCCAATTTGACACACTGAACTCTATCTGAAAAGTAGTTGGTGAAACAGGCGAGGCTTTCATTTGAGAAACCAAGGCTGTTGAGTCTGTTGATAAGAATACTGTGATTGACAGAGTCGAAAGCCTTGGCCAGGTCGATGAAGACGGCTGCACAGTACAGTCTTTTATCGATGGCGGTTATGATATCGTTTAGTACCTTGAGTGTGGCTGAGGTGCACCCGTGACCGGCTCGGAAACCGGATTGCACAGCGCAGAAGGTACGGTGGGATTCGAAATGGTCAGTGACCTGTTTATTAACTTGGCTTTCGAAAGCTTTAGAAAGGCAGGACAGGATGCATATAGGTCTAACAGTTTGGGTCTAGAGTGTCACCCCCTTTGAAGAGGGGGATGACCGCGGCAACTTTCCAATCTTTAGAGATCTCGGACGATATGAAAGAGAGGTTGAACAGACTGGTAATTGGGGTTGCAACAATGGCGGCGGATAATTTTAGAAAGAGAGGGTACAGATTGTTTAGTCCAGCTGATTTGTACGGGTCCAGGTTTTGCAGCTCTTTCAGAACATCTGCTATCTGGATGTGGGTGAAGGAGAAGCTGGGGAGGCTTGGGAAAGTAGCTCGTCTGGGACGGAGCTGTTGGCCAGGGTTGGGGTAGCCAGGAGGAATGCATGGCCAGCCGTAGAAAAATGCTTATTGAAATTCTCAATTATCGTGGATTTATCGGTGGTGACAGTGTTTCCTAGCCTCAGTGCAATGGGCAGCTGGGAGGAGGTGCTCTTATTCTCCATGGACTTTACAGTGTCCCAAAACTTTTTGGAGTTAAGAGCTACAGGATGCAAATTTCTTTTTGAAAAAGCTAGCCTTTGCTTTCCTGACTGACTGCGTGTATTGGTTCCTGACTTCCCTGAAAAGTTGCATATCGCAGGAACTATTCGATGCTAGTGCAGTCCGCCACAGGACGTTTTTGTGCTGGTCAATGGCAGTCAGGTCTGGAGTGAACCAAGTCCTATATCTGTTCTTAGTTCAATTTTTTTGGGGAAAGTGGCATGCTTATTAAAGATGGTGAGGAAATTACTTTTAAAGAACAACCAGGCATCCTCTACTGACAGGATGAGGTCAATATCCTTCCAGGATACCCGGGCCAGGTCGATTAGAAAGGCCTGCTCGCAGAAGTGTTTTAGGGAGCGTTTGACAGTGATGAGGGGTGGTCGTTTGACCGCGGACCCATAGTGGATGCAGGCAATGAGGCAGTGATCGCTGAGATCCTGATTGAAAACATCAGAGGTATATTTGGAGGGCAAGTTGGTCAGGATAATATCTATGAGGGTGCCCATGTTTACGGATTTAGGGTTGTACCTGGTTGGTTCCATTTGTGTGAGATTGAGGGCATCTAGCTTGTAGAACTGTCGGGGTGTTAAGCATATCCCAGTTTAGGTCACCTAACAGAAAGAACTGAAGATGGATGGGGAGCAATCAATTCACATATGGTGTCCAGGGCACAGCTGGGAACTGAGGGGGGTCTATAACCTCTTGGAAATAGGGGGCGCTGTTTTCACTTTGGGAAAAAATCGTGCCCAAATTAAACGGCCTCGTACTCTGTTCTAGATCATACAATATGCATATTATTATTACTATTGGATAGAAAACACTTTGAAGTTTCTAAAACTGTTTGAATTATATCTGTGAGTAAAACAGAACTCATTTGGCAGCAAACTTCCAAACAGGAAGTGAAAATTCTGAAAGTAGGGCTCTGTGTCAGGGCTTGCCTATTCAATTGCCTTATATTTATGGATCTGTATGCACGTCCTACGCCTTCCACTAGATGTCAACAGGCAGTAGAATGTTGAAATGGGGTGTCTAGCTTGATGTGAGACCGAATGAGAGCTTTTGGAGTGACAGGTCCGCCCTATTGGCAGTATTCAACTCCGCACCAGGGAACCCCACATTGTCTTCTGAAATGCGTTAGGTATACACAACGAATTGCTCCGTCTCGGACTTTATTGGATACATATGAGAAAAACATCATAAAGATGGATTTTCAACCGAGTTTGACCAGTTTATTCGACGTTTATTGTGACTTTTGGAATTTTTCGTTCCATGCGTCAAGAGTTCATGGACATGTGCGCTCCACCATGCTAGCCAAAGTTGCTAATTCGACAGAAGAAATTGACATTCTAAAACAAAACAACGATTTATTGTGGAACTAGGACTCCTTGCACTACATTCTGATGGAAGATCATCAAAGGTAAGAGAATATTTATGATGTTATTTCGTATTTGTGGTATATGTTGGCTCCAACAAGGCAGAGAATTGCTTGGCGCTGTCTCACAATATTGCATGCTGTACTTTGTACTAAAGTTATTTTTTTTAAATCTAACACAGCGGTTGCATTAAGAACCAGTGTATCTTTCATTTGCTGTACAACATGTATTTTTTAGTAAAGTTTATGATGAGTTTTTTTGTTAGATTACGTGACTGTCCAAAATTTCTCCGGACAATTTGGTGCATTATGGCGACGTATTCACAATGTAAAACCACGATTTGTAGCTATAAATATGCACATTTTCGAACAAAACATAAATGTATTGTATAACATGATGTTATAAGACTGTCATCTGATGAAGTTGTTCAAAGGTTAGTGATTAATTTTATCTCTATTTGTGGGTTTTGTGAAAGCTACCTTTGCGGTGGAAACATGGCGTTGTGTGTTTGGCTATTGTGGTGAGCTAACAAATATATATTGTGTTTTCGCTGTAAAACATTTAAAAAATCGGAAATGATGGCTGGATTCACAAGATGTTTATCTTTCATTTGCTGTATTGGACTTGTGATTTGATGAAATTATATTATATGATATCCCTGTGGCGCTAGGCTAGGCTATGCTAGTCAGCTTTTTTGACGAGGATGATCCCGGATCCGGGATGGGGGGTCCGTAGAGGATAACAGGCCGCAACAGTGAGAGACTTATTTCTGGAGAGATTCATTTTTAAAAATAGAAGCTCGAACTGTTTGGGCATAGACCTGGAAAGTATGACAGAACCTTGCAGGCTATTTCTGCAGTAGATTGCAACTCCTCTCCCTTTGGCAGTTCTATCTTGATGGAAAATGTTGTAGTTGGGGATGTTAATCCCAGAATTGTGTGTGCTAAAGCAGTGAGTAAAACAAACTTAGGGAGGAGGCTTCGGATGTTAACATGCATGAAACCAAGGCTTTTACGGGTACAGAAGTCAACAAATGAGAGCGCCTGGGGACATGCAGGGCCTGGGTTAACCTCCACATCACCCGAGGAACAGAGGAGGAGTAGGATGAGGGTACGGCTAAAGGCTATCAAAACTGGTCGTCTAGTGCTTTGGGGACAGAGAATAAAAGGAGCAGATTTCTGGGTGTGGTATGATAGATTCAGGGCATAGAACCTGGTTGTTTTCCTCACACTAAAACAGTTTATTTTTTAAACATATGAAAAATATATATGGTAGGATGCGGGTACAGTGGAGGTAAACCTAGGCATTGAGTGACGATAAGAGGTTGCATCTCTGGACGGACTAGTTATGCTGGGTGAGGTCACCGCATGTGTGGGGGGTGGGACAAAAGAGGTATCTGAGGTATGTTGAGTGGGACTAGGGGCTCCGCAGTAAACTAAAACAATGATATCTATCCTAAACAACAGTATACAAGGCATATTAACATTAGAGAGAGACATAAAGCGAGGCATAAAGCAATCACAGGTGTTGATTGGGAGAGCTAGCTAAGACAACAATGGTCAAGACAACAGAGAAACAGTCATTCTTACTATATTTCTCCAACGTCAAACCAGTGCCTTGTTTGCAATTCTGTTTGCAAATAATTAAAATCTTAGACATCCTTATGAATCTAAGCATGGCACTTTCAAAAGTGACCTTTCCACACAGACAGACACTACAGAGGCAGAACAATGTAAGCTTCAACTGCTGGCTACTCGTCCATTGCATAACCCAAAAACAGAATTGTTTCCCTAAAAGCTGCCTGGGTTTAAACAAAGATCTATTTTCAGAAACAGAAAAGCTCAATTAATATGGACAGAATAGCAAAGTCAATTTGTTTGTTTAAAGGCTGCAGTTCAGCTTCAGAATGTCATAGAGAGGAATCAATATATACCCATTGTAACGATCGTCTGTTGAAGAAGGTTTGGACAAAAGCGCAGCGTGCTTTTTTAAATTAAAACTGAACACTGAGACAAAATAACCAAAAAATAGACCACGAAACAGTTCTGTCTGGTGCAGACACAAAACAGAAAACAACTACCCACAAAACACAGGTGGGAAAAGGCTACCTAAGTATGGTTCTCAATCAGAGGCAACGATAGACAGGTGCCTCTGATTGAGAACCACACCCGGCCAAACAAATAGAAATAGAAAACATAGAAAAATGAACTTAGAATGCCCACCCAAATCACACCCTGACCAAACCAAAATAGAGACATAAAAAGATCTCTACGGTCAGAGCGTGACACCCATATGCAGCTTGTTTCTACCATAAGACATCACGGAGTTAGGCGTTGTTATAAAACACTTTATTTAATCGGGATACTTTTTATGTATTTATTTCAAAATATAAATATAAAGATAACAATAGGTATCCTTTTTGCCCTTTTCTTTTACAAAGGGTATGGGATACCCTCACTCAATTTGAGCCCATTAACACCAAGTCCGTCCCAGACACGGGGGTATTTCAGGAGTGCATGGGACAGTATTGGAGGATTTGGCTATACCGACATCTATGCATAGCCTCTCCGGTTTGCCCTCTTCGCTGCGAGAACCAACGAACTGGGTATTGCCGTCTCTGCGAATGAACGGCCTGTCCTTTGAGGCTTGTTGTTCTCCACACCGATGGACATTGCTGCACGCTGGTACATTTCAGCAGCGAATCTCTTTGGCTTAAAGATTGTGCCTCTTCTCATGAGTTGTACTTATTTAATATATATTCGCTTCCTGATATTTTTGAAAATGTTTTTTCATGTAAAGTTTATCCAGTCAGTAACCACACCCACGTGAGCACAGACATTATGCCAAACATAATGGAACGCCCTTTTTTAAAGGTCCCGCTGAAGAACTCTCTATAGACCAGTTACGCGCAGCGCCAGTTGTATATGTTACAAATGGTTAAATTAGTGGATTTGGCTATTTCTGGCACACCCGTTGCTGACAGGTGTATAAAATCGTGCACACAGCCATGTAATCTCCATAGACAAACATTGGTAGTAGAATGGCTCATACTGAAGAGCTCAGTCACCTTTCCAACAAGTCAGTTTATCAAATTTCAGCCCTGATAGAGCTGCCCCGGTCAACTGTAAGTGTGACGTGGAAACGTCTAGGAGCAACCACGCCTCAGCTGTGAAGTGGTGGGTCTAACAAGCTCACAGAACGGGACCGGGGAGTGCTGAAGTGCCTAGCGTGTAAAAATCGTCTGTCCTCGGTTACAACGCTCACTACCGAGTTCCAAACGGCCTCTGGAAGCAACGCCAGCACAACTGTTCGTCAGGAGATTCATGAAATGGTTTTCCATGGCCGAGCAGCCAGGATCACCATGCGCAATGCCAAGTGTCGGCTAGAGTGCTGTAAAACTTGCCCACATTGGACTCTGGAGCAGTGGAAACGCGTTCTCTGGATTTATGATTCACGCTTCAACATCTGGCAGTCCGACGGACGAATCTGGGATTGGCGGATGCCAGGAGAACGCTACCTGCCCCAATGCATACTGCCAACTGTAAAGTTTGGTGGAGGAAGAATAATGATTTGGGGCTGTTTTTCATGGTTTGGGCTAGTCCCTTAGTTCCAGTGAAGGGAAATCTTAACGCTACAGCATTCAATGACATTCTAGCCAATTCTGTGCTTCCAACTTTGTGGCAACAGTTTGGAGAAGGCCCTTTCCTGTTTTCAGCATCACAAGGCCCCCGTGCACAAAGCAAGGTCCATACAGAAATGGTTTGTCGAGATCGGTGTGGAAGAACTTGACTGGCCTGCACAGAGCCCTGACCTCAACCCCATTGAACACCTTTGGGATGAATTGGAGAGCCGACTGCGAGCCAGGCCTAATCATTAGTGCACGACCTCACAAATGCTCTTGTGGCTGAATGGAAGCAAGTTCCCGCAGCAATGTTCCAACATCTAGTGGAAAGCCTTCCCCGAAGAGTGAAGGTTGTTATAGCAGCAAAGGGGGAACCAACTCCATATTAATTCCAATGATTTTGGAATGAGATGTTCGACAGGTGATACCGTTTTATTCATTGTGCTTATTTGTACGTATAGTACATACTTAATGAGAGACTAGGTTGGTGGTGTGTGTGTGTGTGTGTGTGTGTGTGTGTGTGTGTGTGTGTGTGTGTGTGTGTGTGTGTGTGTGTGTGTGTGTGTGTGTGTGTGTGTGTGTGTGTGTGTGTGTGTGTGTGTGTAACCAACCACACTCCAAATAACCTCACAGATCTTCATTGTAAAGGGTTAAAACACTGTTTCCCATGCTTGTTCAATGAACCATTAACAATTAATGAACATGCACTTGTGGAACGGTCATTAAGACACTAACAGCTTACAGACGATAGGCAATTAAGGTCACAGTTATTAAAACTTAGGACACTAAAGAGGCCTTTCTACTGACTCTAGAAAAACACCAAAAGAAAAATGCCCAGGGTCCCTGCTCATCTGCGTGAACGTGCCTTAGACATGCTGCAAGAAGGCATGAGGACTGCAGATGTGGCGAGGGCAATAAATTGCAATGTCCGTACTGAGAGACGCCTAAGACAGCGCTACAGGGAGACAGGACGAACAGCTGCTCGTCCTCGCAGTGGCAGACCACGTGTAACAACAGGATCGCCCCCTGGAGAGGCTGAAAGCTGAGGAGATGAGTGGTTGAGGGTAACGTTTTTAACCGTTATTTCATTGAGACCCCGGTAGTCAATAAACGGACGCAGGGTCTTGTCCTTCTTCTCCACAAAGAAAAACCGGCGGGGGAGGAACGGACGCATAATCCCTGCAGCAAGAGAGTCCTCAATATACCCTTCCATCGCTTTAGTCTCCGCACCTGTCAGGGAATAAAGTCGCCCCCGAGGCAGTGCCATGTCTGTGAGAAGGTCGATAGCACAGTCATAGGGCCAATGTGACGGAACAGATGTGGCTTGGGCAGAGTTGAAAACCTCCCGTAAGTCCTGGTACTCCGCGGGAATGGTGTAGAGAGCCAAAGTTTTTCCCAAGCCAGCAGGGCAACGTCCTGGTGAAGGATGCGCTGACTTCAGGCAATGTGCATGGCAAAATGGATTCCAACCCATGATGGACCCCGTAGCCCAGCCAATAAGGGGATTGTCCCTCTGGAGCCATGACAACCCCAAAACCATGGGAACTCCAGGAGCAGAAACTGCATGGATTCACTGTGGTTGCCTGACACTCGCAGGTGGATAGGAACCGTGCTGTGGTTGAAATTGCCAATAGAACGCCCATCCAGCGCTCTGACGGCCATCGGAATGAAAAGGGGTTGAGTTGAGATACCCAGCTCTGACACCGGGGTAGTGTCCATAAAGCGCTCGTCGGCCCCAGAGTCAATGAGCACCCGGATGGATTTGGACTGGCCTCCCCACAACAGGGTAGCATATAGGGGTTACGAGTGGTAAGGGATTGGAAACTCTCCGTACGGCTCATCAGTGTACTTGTACCTACTGATGAGCCTGGTCTTTTAAGGAGACAGCGTTGCGGAGTTGGTCTGAGTCTGCTGGGTCAGTCATAGTACGAACTGGACATCAGGACTCAGGCTAAGACCCAGATGCAGACACAGGAGGCAGATAGTACGAGTCTCAGAGTTTATTATAGTTCAAGGGGCAGACAAAGGGTCGTAATCCAAATCAGAGTCAGGCAGGTACAGAACGGCAGGCAATCGGTAGGTCAAGGCAGGCAAAGAGTCGTAATCCAAATCAGAGTCAGGCAGGTGCGGGATCATGGTCAGGACAGGCAGAAAGGTCAGAACTGGGAAGATTATGAAAGACAAAAACTATAGCATAGGAAACACGGGAACACGCTGGTAGGACTTGACTGGACAAGATGAACTGGAAACAGACAAACAGAAAACGCAGCTATAAACACACAGGAGATATTGGGGACAAATGGGAGAGACTTGGTGGGGGGTGGATACAAGCACAAGACAGGTGAAACAGATCAGTCTGTGACACCTTTATTATGTCAAAACCTGAATTTTGCTTCTATGTCGTTACAAATTACTATGATATTCCTTCTTAATTGGTTCGATAACGTTATGGAAAAAGGGTTTATTATATAGATATGGCAACTCCTCTCTTGCTGTGACATTTTTTTGGGTGCTAGTTTTCAGGCCTTTTGGGCATTGGGCTAGAAATTTTTTGCGTGACCTGGCAAACCTGAAGTCAGCTAGCTACTGAACTGAGGATGAATGACTGGTGGTGGTGCTGGTACTTACTTATTCCATCAACATTCTTCACGAAACTCTCAAAATCTTCAATTTTTTTGCGATGTTGCTTTGTTTACCAGTAATCTGCTAAATGAAGATTATGCAATACCATTGAAAGAAGCTGTTTAGCTAGCTAGCTACAATAGTTGTGGCTGTCTGTTAACTCTTCCTCTTGACTTGAGTGTGTAATATACTCGTAACTATAATAACGATCAACCCGTTTTTTTTTCTCCAAGGGCTCGGAATTCCAGAATTCCAGTATGGTTTCAAAGCATTCAACACCCATAGTGAGTTCTTTACCTGTGCAGTACCATGTCTACATTTTCTACCAAAACATTGATAAAGGCTTGCTATATTAGGCCTGTGATAACAGCTCCAGTCCTATAGCAGAGAGTGCTTACCGCTGCCAATCCGCTGAAGACCAGAGCTCACCTTTTTTCAGACCACTCTTCGGTTCATAATGGACAGTTTACAGTATTATCTGAACACAAAAAGACCAAGAGTGCCGCCATGAGATTTTCAGGGGTATTGAAAATGTGCACAGTTTACACAAATCTGCTCCTGATTTGAGTGATATCCACCTATTTATTGTACCATGAATTGCAAGCATGTATTTTTATCAATGTAACATAAATGCACCATGGTACTGGGTCATATTATGCATCACAGCAAAGTAATCAATATGTTTTAAAGTTTACTGAATAGTCCCCCCAGGTGAGTAATTAGGCCTGATTCTGCTTGGAAGGATTATTTTTAATCTGAGTTACAACCAAAGTAGCAGCAAATTCCAACCAACGTGTCCATCATCAGTAAAATGCATAGATTAGCCTACTGTATAAATCAAATACTGAAACAATAGCTCTGTGTTCTTATCAAGTTCCTTTTCCCTTATCGGTCAGCTCCTGTTATCTTATCTGCTTTTCTATGTTTTCGCCTCCTGTATTAGAGGGTTGATTTCAGGTAAACAGATTTTCATTAGTTGCGGCAGGTAGCCTAGCGGTTAGAGCGTTGGGCCAATAACCCGAAAGGTTGCTAGATTGAATCCCCGAGCTGACAAGGTCAACATCTGTCATTCAGCCCCTGAACAAGGCCGTCATTGTTCCTAGGCCGTCATTGTAAATAAGAATTTGTTATTATTAACTGACTTGCCTAGTTAAATTAAAAAAAACGATATCCTGTGAGGAGAAATATTTTGATTGGACTACTCAGAATGTGTAATTCAGTATGAATAGAGTATTCATGGGACGTGTTATGCAATTAATTGGTTTATTTTTAATCATAATTATAAGCAGTTTATAAGAACATCTTATATCTTGTTACCAAACCAACACTACAAACTAAATTCAAAGTTCTTATTAATAACCTTTCTTTCATGGCTTAATTACTATTTTATTTGAGTACCAATCCCCCCCAAAATATGCCTACTTTGTGGTAGGCTGGAGGTCATTTTGCAGGGCTCTGGCAGTGCACTTCCTGGCACAAAGGCGGAGGTAGCGGTCCTGCTGCTGGGTTGTTGCCCTCCTACGGCCTCCTCCACGTCTCCTGATGTACTGGCCTGTCTCCTGGTAGCGCCTCCATGCTCTGGACACTACGCTGACAGACACAGCAAACCTTCTTGCCACAGCTCGCATTGATGTGCCATCCTGGATGAACTGCACTACCTGAGCCACTTGTGTGGGTTGTAGACTCCGTCTCATGCTACCACTAGAGTGAAAGCACCGCCAGCATTCAAAAGTGACCAAAACATCAGCCAGGAAGCATAGGAACTGAGAAGTGGTCTGTGGTCACCACCTGCAGAACCATTCCTTTTTTGGGGGTGTCTTACTAATTGCCTATAATTTCCACCTTTTGTCTATTCCATTTGCACAACAGCATGTTAAATTTATTGTCAATCAGTGTTGCTTCCTAAGTGGACAGTTTGATTTCACAGAAGTGTGATTGACTTGGAGTTACATTGTGTTGTTTAAGTGTTCCCTTTATTTTTTTGAGCAGTGTATTCTAGTCTGTACTAGCGATACAGTCCTGTACAGTCGTGGCCAAAAGTTTTGAGAATAACACAAATATTAATTTCCACAAAGTTTGCTGCTTCAGTGTCTTTAGATTTTTTTTGTCAGATTACTATGGGATACTGAAGTATAATTACAAGCATTTCATAAGTGTCAAAGGCTTATATTGACAATTACATGAAGCTGATGCAAAGAGTCAATATTTGCAGTGTTGACCCTTCTTTTTCAAGACCTCTGCAATCCGCCCTGGCATGCTGTCAATTAACTTCTGGGCCACATCCATTCTTGCATAATCAATGCTTGGAGTATGTCAGAATTTGTGGGGTTTTGTTTGTCCACCCGCCTCTTGAGGATTGACCACAAGTTCTGAATGGGATTAAGGTCTGGGGAGTTTCCTGGCCATGGACCCAAAATAACGATGTTTTATTCCCCGAGCCACTTAGTTATCACTTTTGCCTTATGGCAAGATGCTCCATCATGCTGGAAAAGGCATTGTTCGTCACCAAACTGTTCCTGGATGGTTGGGAGAAGTTGCTGTCGGAGGACGTGTTGGTACCATTCTTTATTCATGGCTGTGTTCTTAGACAAAATTGTCAGTGAGCCCACTCCCTTGGCTGAGAAGCAACCCCACACATGAATGGTCTCAGGATGCTTTACTGTTGGCATGACACAGGACTAATGGTAGCGCTCACCTTGTCTTCTCTGGACAAGCTTTTTTCCGGATGCCCCAAACAATCGGATAGGGGATTCATCAGAGAAAATGACTTTACCCCAGTCCTCAGCAGTCCAATCCCTGTACCTTTTGCAGAATATCAGTCTGTCCCTGATGTTTTTCTGGAGAGAAGTGGCTTCTTTGCTGCCCTTCTTGACACCAGGCCATCCTCCAAAAGTCTTTGCCTCACTGTGCGTGGAGATGCACTCACACCTGCCTGCTGCCATTCCTGAGCAAGCTCTGTACTGGTGGTGCCCCGATCCCGCAGCTGAATTAACTTTAGGAGACGGTCCTGGCGCTTGCTGGACTTTCTTGGGCACCCTGAAGCCTTCTTCACAACAATTGATCCGCTCTCCTTGAAGTTCTTGATGAGCCGATAAATGGTTGATTTAGGTGCAATCTTACTGGCAGCAATATCCTTGCCTGTGAAGTTCTATTTGTGCAAAGCAATGATGACAGCACGTGTTTCCTTGCAAGTAATCATGGTAAACAGAGGAAGAACAATGATTCCAAGCACCACCCTCCTTTTGAAGCTTCAAGTTTGTTATTCGAACTCAATCAGCATGACAAAGTGATCTCTCAGTCTTGTCCTCGTCAACACTCACACCTGTGTTAACGAGAGAATCACTGACATGATGTCAGCTGGTCCTTTTGTGGCAGGGCTGAAATGCAGTGGATTTTTTGGAGGGGGATTCAGTTCATTTGCATGGCAAAGAGGGACTTTGCAATTAATTGCAATTCATCTGATCACTCTTCATAACATTCTGGAGTGTATGCAAATTGCCGTCATACAAACTGAGGCAGCAGACTTTGTGAAAACTAATATTTGTGTCATTCTCAAAACTTTTGGCCACGACTGTAGCTTAGCATCCGCTTCATCGGACCACTTCCGTATTGAGCGTGTCACTGGCACTTCCCGTTTTGAGTTTCTGTTTGTAAGCTGAAACCAGGAAGATAGAGTTATGGTCTGATTTGCCAAAGGGAGGGTGAGGGAGAGCCTTGTATGGAATTCTGTGTGTGGAATACTGGTGATCTAGAGTTGTGTCGCCTCTAGTTGCACAGGTGACATGCTGGTGAAAATTTGGTCAAAAGGATTTCAGTTTCCCTGCATTAAAATCACCGGCCGCGAGAAGCGCCGCCTCAGGATGTGCATTTTATCGTTTGCTTATGGCCCTATCAAATCAAATAAAAAAATGTATTTGTCACAAGAATACAACCGGTGTAGATCTTCCCGTCAAACGCTTACTTATACAGCTTATTGGGTGCAGTCTTAGTGCCAGCAATGGATTGTGGTGGTAAATAGATAGCTTCCTTAACAGACTTCCTTAACACTAGAGATTGTTCAGCAGCTGTTGTTAACAAAGAGACACACTCCTCCACCCTTCATCTTACTTGGAATTGCTGCAACAGCTTGCTCATGCAAGGTAAGAGATACACAATTCAAGCATACTGTATGCTAATTAACATTTGAATGGATTTTTTAAAAAAAAGTGGATTCTATGGTTGTGAAAGTGCGATATTGTATTGATTAGGGTCCATAAATCTTGTGTGGATGAAGGGTGAATGGGTGGGGGGTGGGTTGAAAGCAATGAATGAAAAAAGGTATAAATCATGTATAATTTTTGTGTCATTCATGTTTATAAGCTACATTGAGGTTTTTCTTTCATTATTTTTTATCTGGCATTAGTCCGTAAGCCTTAGGGACTACCTGTACACGTGCCAAATAAATAAATGTTTAAGAAAAACGTAATTGTTCAATAAATGTTCAAGAGGAAAAAAGGTAACTGTACAGGGAGTTCTCTATATTTGCGAGTTAGGGTCCGGTTCCGGGCCTGAGATTTTCACTTTATCACTATTGTTGGGTGGTTGCAGAGCTTATTAGCAATTTCGGGTGGGTGCGGGTGAACAAACAGCTGACCCGTGCATCACTAGTACTCAGGCTACATTATGCAAAAACATTCATTATTTTCTGTTCTCATTATTACTCCATAATAAACGTACTTGTCTACACCATTGTAGTCTCTTCATAAAGCCGCTGTGCCTCAGCAGTGTCTTCAGCTAACACTAGAAGGGGACATTTACTCATTGGTCTAAACCATGTTGGCAATCATCTAACAATGCGCTATCTTGTGAATCAGTCATTGCTGCACACAGAAAACTTTTGCTCGGTTATGAAAGCCACGTTTGGTTTTAATTGTACTGGACAATATCTCTGAACATTTTTGTTTGATAGTGTAATATCATCTTTCCTGAGCTGTTCTTCATCCACGCTGGGGATTATTTAAAATGAATAGATTAATGTAGAAGAAAAAAAAAACGTATTTTTTATTTATTTTGTCAGTGCATCTGCAGTACCTGCTTGTGCAGTGGTTCTTCCTGCATCTCTTGTTAGGGTGGAGTGAGTAGAGGGACTTGAAACGGCCAGCAAGCTTTCCTATAACACAGGACAAGCCCAAAAGGATGCGTGGGTTGTTCACAGTCCTCATCAGCCTTCAGTAGTTATTCCGTCTGATGAGAGCCAGACCTGGGTTCAACTAGTATTTTGTTTCTTTCAAACACTTTAGCTGCGCTGAATTGAGCTTGCCTGACGCAATGGGACCAATGGAATAGGGCCTAAACTGCACACCCCAACCTTGTGGCACTTCAGGCCGGCTCAATCAAACGTTCAAAGTATTTTAAAGATTTGAAATACTATTTGAATCCGGGTCTAATGAGAGCCAAAATAGAAAAATTGTCTATTATATTTACACATTTTCCAGCAAGATTCACAAACTCTACTGATCTCAATTGACTCCATTCTGGGATTTCTTAGAAGTTTCCTCTGTGGCAGAGCATTAATGATCATTTATTCAATTCGTGTGCTTTCCTTTTGTGTGTGTGTGTCCGTGCAGCGTGCACAGTATATTTGTGTGTGCCTGCGTGCGTGCTCATGTGTGTGTAGTTTCCTTGACTGCCAAATGACATCTCAGTTGATCGGAAACAGTAGCCGTACAAGAACTTTCACTTACTTTAATTCCAAGTACAACGTCTTAAAAGGAAATGGGAAAGATGAAACCATTAGCTGAAGGTCACAGTGTTTTTCCCCCATAAAAGAGCCCCCTCAAAAAGATAGAGAGACAGAGACACAGAGCCCCGGAGACCATGGAATGTGACCTTTACGTAAACAAGACAAAGGAAATAGTCTGAATGAATCATTTCCCCGTAGCCTACAGTGTTAGGACGTTAGAAAAACTACTCCTCAGTATCGTACGCTTTAAGCATGTAGAAATAGCATTAAGACAATTACGACTTAACATATACAATAAACTTGACACACGTGTAAATACCTCTGTCAAGTACACATAACAAGATCATGACTCATTCTAGAATGTCTTCAAAAGAAAGTTGGATGTCATCCAGGACTCATAGCTGCATAGCCACCAAAGCAAAGGAAGACAGCGTTTATTGGTGAAGAAAATATAGACAACAATCAATTATGACAGACTATAACAAGTGACTGCATGCTGTAACAAGTTGATAACTGTTAATGGATCAGACTGTATGGCACTGTATGACTGTAGTGGATGGTCGTCCATGAGGATGGCTTATGTTTCAAATACAGATTCTCTTGTGTTGCATGCGAACCTTGAATTCCAGGGTGCCCCTGACGGAAAATCTGACGTGGTGTCAGTTCAATGAATACTCTATTGAAGGCTGCTTATGACTTCCTGTGTATATAATGATCCCACTCATTTAGTATGACTGGGTTCATTAAAATGTAATCACTGTGAAATAAATTTGACATCACACATCTGTATCCAAATGGATGAGTTGGTGTTTAATTTCTCCTTCTTGTTCATGCTTGATGTGTTTGAGACATACGGTGATTGCAATCCCAGCAAACTTGGAACATACCCAGAACATTAGCTAAGATTCCAATTAAGTTCTAGCGTAGGGTTTTAGCTAAAAATAGGGTGACAACACCCCACCCAAAAAAACTCCTTGTTCATGCTTGATGTGTTTGAGACATACAGTGAATGTAATCCCAGCAAACTTGGAACATACCCAGAACATTAGCTAAGATTCCTAATAATAATATCCTTAGAATGTTCTCCTAACAGTCACAAAAATGTTGTGCACAACATCTGTAACAACCCACCACAGAACCTTCCCTCAAATTTCTCATTAGGTTTCCAGGTAATGTAATAGCACAATGTACCAGTAATGTTTTCCCAGCAAACTAAAATTGGTTCTGTGAAAGTTCCCAGAACATTCGATGTGGCAAATGTTCTCATAATACAAAAACTGTCCAGTCGTGCTGATGATTATACAATGTTGGTATAAAACATTCGCCTGATGATGCAAGAACGTTTACAGAACACATTTTTTATGTTCCTTAAAGTTTCCTAGAATGTTTCATTAGGTTGTGGGAACAGTCTGGTGGGACCATTGTGGGGACATTACAAAAGATATATTCCAAAAACACAATGTTTATTTTAGGGTGAAAAAAAAGTTCTCCTAATGTTTCAAGAATGTTCCTAGAACACATTTAATCTGTTCTTTAAAGGTTCCCAGAATGGTTTATTAGGTTGTGGGAACAGTGTGGGTACGTTAAAGAGAGGTTCTCAAAACACCACAAAATATTCGCAGTTGTGTTGACATTCATACAACGTTTAAGTTAGGTTGTACATTCCCTTAATGTTTCAAGAATTTTTTTGTGATATTCACTAAGGCACAAAGCATTCCCACAATTTGTTGAAGTCTGTTTTTATGACATTCATAGCACATTTGTATTAGGTTCAAAATAATATTCCATTGATGTTCACGCAATATGTATTTTACTTTGTCTTGGAGTTTTTCAAGAAAATTCAGAAAATGTTATATTTAAGTTTGACCTAATATTAATGTAACATTCTCAGCATGCAAACTTGTAGCTCCTTAAAGCGGAAGAAAGCGGATTGGAATACATACGCATTTTGTTTCTCTCCAGATTTCTGATTGGATTTAAAAATCTGGACAAAATAAAGACTCTTTAAGTATTTCACAATTTATTTTCTCCAAAAGCAACATGGTTAAAATTTTTACCTACAATCTTCAGATCTGCAACCAGATCAATAACCCTCTGTGTCACCATATGGTCAATCAGGACACATGTCCCCATCCTCTTCATATGCTGTGAAATGTTATCATTTAGCTCTTTGCTATTGAGCTTTTTTGGTTTTAAATTAAAATTGTCGACAACAACAATCAAAGTAAAGTATTTAATTGTTACCCTGAAATGATTTGATATTGAGATAAAAACATCTGCATTGGACTTCTAAAAAATTATTGCATTGAACCTCAATTTGTTTTTGTATATTTATTATGTATCATCATTTTTCAGAATGGGTATTTTGTGCATTTGTATCTCTTTTGATTGAAATTGAGAAGGTCAAATAGTTTTCTTATTTACTTTGAAGGTTCTGAGCCTGTATTTAAGAGCATATGAATACACAATAATACAAGTTATTTAAAGGAAGCTCTATCCAACATTACATAAGACAGTGAGGAAAGAAAATCATAAAATACAGTGTCACAAGTACACAGCATAATAACTCGGAAATTGTGTTCTGTTTCCTGATTAGACTGAAAAAAAATACTCGATCACAATTATACGCTGGTGGTGCAGAGGCCGTGGGTGCGCTGGGTTAATGATCTGACTGCAGAGACAATGATTGCAGGTTCCAAGCCAACATGTAATATAACCATGAAATTGAGGCTCAGATATAATCTACTAAAAGAGAAGATGTCTTTATTTTGTCCAGATTTATAAATCCAGTCAGAAACTGAATTTAGACTAACTGTGTAAAAATGTAAATTTCATCTTAAAAAACACACCCGATATAATTCATACTATGAGAGGCTTGAAATTGTCCCTATTTGTTTTATTGTTTTGCTTTTGAAAAGCAAAAGTGATCCTAGATCAGCACTCATAGTTTTGAAAACATTGTAAAAATGGGCCCAGAAGTACGTCGCATATGAAAAGGATGGGTGAAGTGATGGTGAATAACCCAGTCACCAGTATTTCTCTAAGAAGGCTAAAAAGGATGCATGGAATTTCTGATTGACCATATTGCCATGGCTATATACTGAAAAAAGTTGCAAGAGAACTTCCCTGGTGGTGCAGAGGATAAAAGACCTGGTTTGGGCCAAACATTGCAGGTTCAAACCTCACATATGCAAATTGTCAGCATATGAAGTGTAAAACATATGGTTGTGTCTAAGATTTAATGCTTCTCAAATGTCCTCCAAGACAAGGTATAATGTATATTGTGTGAACATCAATGGATGGATTAACCTAAAGCAAATATTCTATGAACGTCAAAAAAAACGGACTTATTTGGAAATTGTGCAACATTGTGGGAATGTTCTGCGTATCACCAGAATATTCTAGCAGCATCCCAGTAAAGTCCCAAAAATGAATGTTCTGGGAACCTTTAAAGAACTTAGACCAGATGTTCTGTCAACGTTCTTCATATCCAAATACTACCGCGGCACCATTGAGTGTGTTCTTCCGGTTGCCTCACGGCCTAGTACAGGAATTGCTCCGTGCATAACAGCAAGGCCCTCAAGCGGATGGTGAAGATGGCCCAGTACATCACTTCCTCTGATCCCTTGAAATGACACACCTCTTAGTCCACAACCCCACAGTCCACACCCCCTCAATAATAGGCTTGTTGCTCCCCAACCCTATCACTTATTTGGGACAGGCACTGACCAGCTCCAACTTGGTTCACTGTAGTACGTCCAACTACAGAAAAACAGAGACAATGGAAGGAACCCAAGCCCGCACCAACGTGACATCCTACCAGGGATGGTCCATTTTCAACACTTTATGCTGCTGTCTTCCAATTGGAATTGCTGCAATAATTTGCTCATGCAGGGTAAGATATCAAAAATGCAGCTTCAATTGTTCAGCAGTTATAAAGATATTACAAATGCTTGTGCTTATTAACTACTGAATAGCTTGTGTGATTTTTGAAGTGGATGATGTGGTTATCTAAGTGAAAATGGGATAATGCATTGATTATCCCCATTGTGTGTTTGATGGCGGCTAATGCAAACGCAGTTGGAGAGGCAACAGCGGCAGCAGAGGCGTCCAGGAGAGCCAAGATCCTCAACGTTGTTGGATTGGTCATTGGGATTGTGTTGATCATCGTTATCGTTGCACTGAAACTCACTGGTGGTACGTGAAAAAGGATTATGTGTTTTTGTACTATATTTTGCCCTTTGCATTCCTTTTTGCGACTTCATACAACACACCAGCCCAGACCTGATGTGGACCAGCTCTGTCCCTAACCGAGCCCCAGCATAAACAAACGCCCTGCAAGTGTAACGTCCTGACCAGAGTTCTTATGTGTTTTGCTTGTTTAGTGTTGGTCAGGACGTGAGCTGGGTGGGAATTCTATGTTGTGTGTCTAGTTCGTCTGTTTCTGTGTTCAGCCTAATATGGTTCTCAATCAGAGACAGCTGTCAATCGTTGTCCCTGATTGAGAATCATATATAGGTGGCTTGTTTTGTGTTGGGGATTGTGGGTGGTTGTTTCCTGTCTCTGTGTTTGTATTCTGCACCAGATAGGTCTGTATCGGTTTGCCACTTTTGTTATTTTGTATTTGTTTAGTGTTCACTGTAGTTTTTGTTAATTAAACATGTTGAGCACTGGCTACGCTGCGTGTTGGTCCGATCCCTGTTTCACCCCCTCTTCTAGTGAAGAGAGGGAAGGCCGCCGTTACAGCAAGTAATTAACCGACTAGCTCTTGTGCTAGAACAAACAGGTAGAACTTGACTGAGGATGTTGCAGTTGCTGCTTTGAGAAAATACATGAAGCTTCCTGGCTGTCAAATGTAATAATAAACACATGAATCCACCACAATTCAAATAACATCAAATTACTAGACAACCTGTTTGTCATGCTTATGTTTGCCATGGCCTATTTTTTACAACAGACAAAGACCTAAGTTTGAACAAACTGTTTTGTGTACAACCAGCAGCGGAGTCACGGAGTGTCTGAGCACTGAGCAGCAACTGAAAGGACGTAGGCTAGAGGATCCGCAGAAATCTCCGTATTTTCTGGTTTCCAGAAAATCCAGAACGATAGCCACTCTGTTAAAAAATCTCACCAAAAAAAGCTACTTTCTGCTCCTTGAATGACTTTTCCTAAATATTTATATTTTACAATGCTCAGTTGTCAGAATTGTCCAGTCAATCACAAACAGAAAAAAATTTAGAGGCTGTTTCTCTGTTCATTTTGTATGTATTTTTTTTGTTGCTATTGGTACCTTAACCTCTAACGCCTCCCAAACCCGGATCCGGGAGCACCCCCATCAGTAGAAAAGCTACTAGCATTGTCACGTTCCTGACCTATTTCTGTTAGTTTGTTGTATGTGTTAGTTGGTCAGGACGTGAGTTTGGGTGGGCATTCTATGTTTTCTGTTTCTATGTTGGTTTAAGGGTTGCCTGGTATGGCTCTTAATTAGAGGCAGGTGTTTGGCGTTCCTCTAATTGAGAGTCATATTTAGGTAGGTTGTTTCACAGTGTTCGTTGTGGGTGGTTGTCTCCTGTGTCAGTGTTTGTCGCACCATACGGGACTGTTCGGTTTGTTTGTGAGTTCGGTCTTTTGTGTAGTCATTTTCCTGTTCGTGAGTTCTGCGTTTTATGTAAGTTCACATGTCCAGGTTTGTCTACTCCGTTTTGTTGTTTTGTTAGTTTTTAGTCAAGTTCGTGTTTTCGTTGTCCTAATTAAATCATGTCATTCCAAAACGCTGCGCCTTGGTTCAATCCATGCTCCTCCTCTTCGGATGAAGAGGAGGAGGACTACCGTTACAGAACCACCCACCAAATTACCAGAACCAAGCAGCGTAATACACAGGACTACTGGACTTGGGAGGACGAGCTGGATGGAAAAGGACCTTGGGCTCAACCAGGGGAATATCGCCGCCCCAAAGCTGAGCTGGAGGCAGCGAAAGCAGAGAGGCGGCGATATGAGGAGGCAGCAAGGAAGCAAGGCTGGAGACCGGAGAATCAAGCCCAAAACTGCAGATATGAAGGGACGCGTCTGGCACGGAAGCCCGAAAAGCCCGTGAGTACTACCCAAAAATTTCTTGGGGGGGGGCTAAGAGGTAGTGGGCCAAGGGCAGGTAGGAGACCTGCGCCCACTTCCCAGGCTAACCGTGGAGAGCGGGAGTACGGGCAGACACCGTGTTACGCAGTTGAGCGCACGGTGTCTCCTGTACGTGTGCATAGCCCAGTGCGGGTTATTCCACCTCCCCGCACTGGTAGGGCTAGATTGGGCATTGAGCCAAATGTCATGAAGCCGGCCCTTCATATCTGGCCACCAGTACGTCTCCTCGGGCCGGCTTACATGGCACCAGCCTTACGCATGGTGTCCCCGGTTCGCCTACATAGCCCGGTGCGGGTTATTCCACCTCTCCACACTGGTCGGGCGACGGGGAGCATTCAACCAGGTAAGGTTGGGCAGGCTCAATGCTCAAGGGAGCCAGTACGCTTGCACGGTCCGGTATTTCCGGCACTACCTCCCCGCCCCAGCCCAGTACCACCAGTGCCTACACCACGCACCAGGCTTCCAGTGCGTTTCCAGAGCCCTGTTCCTCCTCCACGCACTCTCTCTATGGTGCGTGCCTCCAGTCCGGTGCCTCCAGTTCCGGCACCACGCACTAAGCCACCTGTGCGTCTCCAGAGCCCTGTACACACTGTTCCTTCTCCCCGTACTCGTCCTGATGTGCGTGCACTCAGCCCGGTGCCACCAGTGCCGGTACCACGCACCAGGCATATAGTACGCTTTGAGAGTCCAGTGTGCCCTGTCCCTGCTCCCCGCACTAGGCTTGAAGTGCGTGTCTCCAGTCCGGTGCCTCCAGTTCCGGCACCACGCACCAGGCCTACAGTGCGTCTCAGCCGGCCAGAGTCTGCCGTCTGCCCAACGGCGCCTGAACTGTCCGTCTGCCAAGCACCGCATGAACTGCCCGTCTGCCATGAGCCTACAGAGCCTTCCGCCAGACAGGAGCAGCCAAAGCCTTCCGCCAGACAGGATCAGTCTGAGCCATCCGTCTCCGCAGCGCCATCTGAGCCATCCGTCTCCGCAGCGCCATCTGAGCCATCCGTCTCCTCAGCGCCATCTGAGCCATCCGTCTCCCCAGCGCCATCTGAGCCATCCGTCTCCCCAGCGCCGTCTGAGCCATCCGTCTGTCCCGAGCCATTAGAGCCGCCCGTCTGTCCCGAGCCGTCAGAGCCGTTAGTCAGTCAGGAGCCGCTAGAGCCATTCGTCAGTCAGGATCTGCCAGAGCCGCCAACCAGACAGGATCTGCCAGAGCCGCCAACCAGACAGGATCTGCCAGAGCCGCCAACCAGACAGGATCTGCCAGGGCCGCCAACCAGACAGGATCTGCCAGAGCCGCCAACCAGACAGGATCTGCCAGAGCCGTCAGTGAGCCATGAGCGTCCAGAGCCGTCAGCCAGCCATGAGCGTCCAGAGCCGTCAGCCAGCCATGAGCGTCCAGAGCCGTCAGCCAGCCATGAGCGTCCAGAGCCGTCAGCCAGCCATGAGCGTCCAGAGCCGTCAGCCAGCCATGAGCGTCCAGAGCCGTCAGCCAGCCATGAGCGTCCAGAGCCGTCAGCCAGCCATGAGCGTCCAGAGCCGTCAGCCAGTCATGAGCTGTCCCTCAGCCCAGAGCGGCTATTTATCCAGAACTGCCCCTCAGTCCAGAGCTGTCTCTCTGTCCGGAGCTGCCTTTCAGTCCGGAGTTGCCCCTCTATCCTGAGCTACCTCTCTATCCTGAGCTATCCCTATGTCCTGAGCTATCCCTCTGTCCTGAGCTATCCCTCTATCCCGGTGCTGCCCCTTGTCTCGATGTTACCCAAAAGATTAAGTGGGTGTAATATGAGGGTGGTCATTTGTAGGGGGAGATGTAAGCTGGGATTGACTATGGTGGGGTGGGGAACTCGCCCAGAGCCTGAGCCACCACCGTGGTCAGATGCCCACCCAGACCCTCCCCTAGACTTTGTGCTGGTGCGCCCGGAGTTCGCACCTTAAGGGGGGGGTTATGTCACGTTCCTGACCTATTTCTGTTAGTTTGTTGTATGTGTTAGTTGGTCAGGACGTGAGTTTGGGTGGGCATTCTATGTTTTCTGTTTCTATGTTGGTTTAAGGGTTGCCTGGTATGGCTCTTAATTAGAGGCAGGTGTTTGGCGTTCCTCTAATTGAGAGTCATATTTAGGTAGGTTGTTTCACAGTGTTCGTTGTGGGTGGTTGTCTCCTGTGTCAGTGTTTGTCGCACCATACGGGACTGTTCGGTTTGTTTGTGAGTTCGGTCTTTTGTGTAGTCATTTTCCTGTTCGTGAGTTCTGCGTTTTATGTAAGTTCACATGTCCAGGTTTGTCTACTCCGTTTTGTTGTTTTGTTAGTTTTTAGTCAAGTTCGTGTTTTCGTTGTCCTAATTAAATCATGTCATTCCAAAACGCTGCGCCTTGGTTCAATCCATGCTCCTCCTCTTCGGATGAAGAGGAGGAGGACTACCGTTACAAGCCTAGCATAGCGTCACAAGTAAATACTAGCATCTAAATATCATTAAAAAGTCCAAGACACCAGATGAAAGGTACACATCTTGTGAATCCAGACATCATTTCTGATTTTTAAAATGTTTTACAGGGAAGACACAATATGTAAATCTATTAGCTAACCACGTTAGCAAAAGACACCACTTTTTTTACTCCACCAGTTTTTTACTCCATCAGTAGCTATCACAAATTCGACCAAATAAAGATATAAATAGCCACTAACCAAGAAACAACTTCATCAGATGACAGTCTGATAACATATTTATTGTATAGCATATGTTTTGTTAGAAAAATGTGCATATTTCAGGTATAAATCATAGTTTACCATTGCAGCCACCATCACAACTCTCACCAAAGCGACTAGAATAACTACAGAGAGCAACGTGTATTACCTAATTACTCATCATAAAACATTTCTTAAAAATACACAGCGTACAGCAATTGAAAGACACAGATCTTGTGAATACAGACAATATTTCAGATTTTCTAAGTGTTTTACAGCGAAAACACAATATAGCGTTATATTAGCTTACCACAATAGCAAACATCACACCAGCATTGATTCAAGGCAAAAATAGCGATAACGTATAAACCACCAAAATATATTAATTTTTTCACTAACCTTCTCAGAATTCTTCAGATGACAGTCCTGTAACATCATATTACACAATGCATATAGAGTTTGTTCGAAAATGTGCATATTTAGCGGCACAAATCGTGCTTATACAATGAGAATAGTGTCCAAATCCTCAAGCAATCTGTCCGGCGCCATCTTGGAAAGGCACCTATTCTTATCGAAAACTATTCATAAACTTGACTAAAAAAATACAGGTTGGACAGCAATTGAAAGACAAATTAGTTCTTAATGCAATCGCTGAATTACATTTTTAAAATTAATGTTACTGCGCAATACAGCGTGCGATAAAGCAAGGCTACACTGCAAGTAATGGCGTCTTATGCATTTGACTTTTTTCAACAGAACAATGAATTATCAGCATAAATAGTTCTTACTTTTTGATGACCTCTCATCAGAATCTTGGGATAGGTGTCCTTTGTCCAAAAGAATCGTTGCTGGGTTGGAGAAAGTCATCTTCCACGTTGCAATTAGCAGTAAACAATAGCATGCGAGAGAGAGATACCCAACTTCCTACAACGCCAGAAAATGAAATACCCGAAAATCGCAATATACTGACATAAACTGATATAACTCGGTTTAAAATAACAAGATTATGATGTCTTTAAAGCCTATATCGAATAAAAACAGAGCCGGATATATCTAGGAGCTAAAACAGGAGCTTCTAAAACGACATGCCAAGGTCCTCCCTGCGTCAGAGCGAAGAATCAAAAGAGGGGACACTTTGATTCCAATCAATTTATAGACTTTCGGATCTGCCTAGAGACTCCATTTCAAGGCCCTCTATTCGCTGACACCCAGGGGAAGGCGTATGCAGTGCATCTCAACCAATAGAAGACAGGCAGAGTTATACACAGGTCTGAGAACAGGTTGGAAAATTCTGCATTCTCAACTCCACATAGGGAAATTGCTCTAAGTCCAGTTCTGTTTCACGCAGAGACATAATTCAAACGGTTTTAGAAACTAGAGAGTGTTTTCTATCCAATAGTAATAATAATATGCATATTGTACGAGCAAGAATTGAGTACGAGGCAGTTTAATTTGGGAACGTCAAGAAAACATAGTGCTAACAGCTCCCCCTATTGACAAGAAGTTTTAAGGGGCTAAGACAAACGGGCTGAAGGGCGTTGGTACCCAGGCGCTAATGCGTCTCTCTCCTCGCTGAATGAATGACATCAATGGATGAAATGGTGATAGAAGCTGATAATTGTGCATGTGACTTCACAATTTCATTCGAATTAGCGGAATGACGAGGGCGAAGAGCAGTTACGGCTGCTGAGGGGAGGACGGATCATAATAATGGCTGGAACAGAGCAAATGGAATGGCATCAAACACATGGAAACCATGATGCACTGTGTTTGATACCATTCTACAAAACCCGCTCCGGCCATTACCACAAGCCCGTCCTCCCCAATTAAGCCGAAACTTGCTCAATGGCTTTCCATATCTGGGGAAAGATTAAACGAGGCCAGTGGGTGAGCAATGGTCCCAGACTGTGGTTTTGAGACTCGTGGAGCCTTACATGGGCAAAGGTAGAAATGTGACTTTGGACAACTTCTTCACGTCAAATTTCCCTAGCAGACAAGTTGATTGTACAGAAGACCTGATCGGAACATTGAACGAACAGAGATGGGAGCTGCAGCACTCTGAGGAACCCTCATGGTGTACAGATGTCAAATAAATGAGTCCTCAGCACCATGCATCCCACTGTTGCCATCAGCATTGACCAGAAGCAGAAACTGGAGACGGTGACATACTACAATCACACAAAAGGTACACTACGTGACCAAAAGTCTGGACACCTGCTCGTCAAACATCTCATTCCAAAATCACGAGCATTAATATGGAGTTGGTCCCCCCTTTGCTGCTATAACAGCCTCCACTCTCCTGGGAAGGCTTTCCAATAGATGTTGGAACAGTGCTGCGGGGACTTGCTTCCATTCAGCCACAAGAGCATCAGTGAGATCGAGCACTGATGTTGGGCGATCATGCTGAAACAGGAAACGACCTTCCCCAAAATATTGCCACAAAATTGGAAGCACAGAATTGTCTAGAATGTCATTGTACCTTTAAGACTTCCCTTCGCTGGAACTTATGGACCTAGCCCGGACCATGAAAAACAGCCCCAGACCATTATTCCTCCTCCCCCAAACTTTACAGTTGGCACTTTGCATTCGTGCAGGTAGCGTTCTCCTGGCATCCGCCAAATCCAGATTCATCTGTCGGACCCCCAGATGGTAAAGCATGATTCATCACTCCAGAGAATGTGTTTCAACTGCTCCAGAGTCCAGTGGCTTGGAGCTTTACACCACTCCAGCCGACACTTGGTATTGCACGTGGTGATCTTAGGCTTGTGTGAGGCTGCTCAGCACTCGTCGGTCGCGTTCTGTGAGCTTGTGTGGCCTACCACTTTGCGGATGAGCCGTTGTTGCTCCTAGACGTTTCCACTTCACAATAACAGCACTTACTGTACAGTCGTCCGGGCAACTCTAGCAGGGCAGAAATTTGACGAATTGACTTGTTGGAAAGGTGGCATCCTAAGAGAGTTCCACGTTGAAAGTCACTGAGCTATCCAGTATGTGTGTCTATGGAGATTGCTTGGCTGTGTGCTCGATTTTATACACCGGTCAGAAACGGGTGTGGCAAAAATAGACGAATCAACTCATTTGAAGGGGTGTCCACCAACTAACGGTCAACACAGTTGTATTGCATTGTTTCCACTGAAACTAGAAATTTAGTTGCGTAAGTAATTAATTTGTCATGTGTTTCATGCCAGTGCTTTGGAATTGAACAGGGTGGAGCTGTTGACCAATTAAAAATGTCCTTTTGACACAAAGATCCCGATAAATTCTGGGAGGATTCAGTTCTCAGTATGTGGTGGTCAGACTTTTTTTGGGGGGGGGGGGGGGGGGGGTTTGTGGAAAGCAACTAACCGGAAAGCATCCATTCCCACTGAAAAGTCACTTCCGAGCAGTGTGGATCAGCACAGCTTTCTGTCAATCTGTCATTTCTGTGTGTTTGAAGCAAACACTTGCAACTAGAAGTCATGCAAAATGTAACTATAATCCTTTTTTTTATATATATATATATATTTAATCTGTGCTGATTACAGTTACATCATTTTTGTAATGTCATTACCTAATCCCTGTTACAGGTTATCCGTTACCCTGTTGATGATACAGTCATAAGCACATTGTCATCTCCAGACAGTATTTCGGAATATGATAGATGCTACGTCTCAAATCACTCCCTATTTCCTAATATAGTCCACTTCCTTTGACCAGGGCCCATAGGGCTCTAGTCATAAGTAGTGCACTCTGTAGGAAAAAGGTTGCTATCTGGGACGAAGGTGGAGTTTGGCAGCACCTTGAAGAACACCCGTTGGAAGGCAGGACTGGAGTCAACGCTCATGTCCCCAACAGCGACGTGTGACAGGAGCAGAGAGAATCTTCCCGCTGACTGCAGTCTCTGGCAACACACAAACACTGTTTGCTCAGTGTCCTACCAACACACGACATCAGTTAGCAGCAAACAGATGTGGCACAGATGTTAACATCACAAACATCAGACACTAAACTCCACGATTGAGAGCTGTCGTTCAATCCTAAAGGGAAAGATTTTAGTGATGTCGATTGTTATGTATTCAGTACAACATGCACACCGTTCCCCAATGCATATTTTATTCCAAAATAGAAATGTCACCTCTCTCTCATTTATTCATACAAGCACACACAAACACTTACACACACCTGCATGCACGTACAACAGAAATTGGGACATCATCTAATAGACGGAATTTCGGAAGCCGTTGTAATTGCAGTTATTAGATGGAAGACTAGTTGCTATCTGGAGTAACACTGCTGGAGTCTATGAGAGGAAAAGTATTAACAATTGGTGCTAAAAGCATTCACACTGAAAAATATAAAAAACTTTTGCATAGGCGGTAAAGACCACATATAAATTATGAATTAATCTCCCTTTGACTGGAAAGGTGAGTTGAACAATGCTTTGAACTATGACCCATCACTAACCTCTCTCAGTATGTGGGAGAGAATGTGAGTGACTAACCAGTTTGAGAGTATGTAGTGTTTGCAGTAGGAATAGTCGTGAAGAGGGCACGACAAAGCCTATTCCCCCTCGGGAAACTAAAAAGATTTGGCATGGGTCCTGAGATCCTCAAAGGTTCTACAGCTGCAACATCGAGAGAATCCTGACTGGTTGCATCACTGCCTGTTACGGCAACTGCTCGGCCTCTGACCGCAAGGCACTACGGAGGGTAGTGCGTACGGCCCAGTACATCACTGTAGCTAAGCTGCATGCCATCCAGGACCTCTACACCAGGCGGTGTCAGAGGAAGGCCCTAAAAAGTGTCAAAGACCCCAGCCGCCCCAGTCATAGACTGTTCTCTCTACTACCGCATGGCAAGCAATACCGGAGCGCCAAGTCTAGGACAAAAAGGCTTCTCAACAGTTTTTACCCCCAAGCCATAAGACTCCTGAACAGGTAATCAAATGGCTACCTTGACTATTTGCATTGTGTGCCCCCCCCAACCCCTCTTTTTACGCTGCTGCTAGTCTCTGTTTATCATATATGCATAGTCACTTTAACTATACATTCATGTACATACTACCTCAATCAGCCTGACTAACCGGTGTCTGTATGTAGCCTCGCTACTTGTATAGCCTCGCTACTGTATATAGCCTGTCTTTTTACTGTTGTTTTATTTCTTTACCTACCTATTGTTCACCTAATACCTTTTTTGCACTATTGGTTAGAGCCTGTAAGTAAGCATTTCACTGTAAGGTCTACACCTGTTGTATTCGGCGCACGTGATAAATAAACTTTGATTTGAATAGCCCATGCTGGTAGACCAGGAACTCTCTGGGATTAAGAGTATTTGGGTCCAGCAGGAGCAGCTCTCCTTCACACTCCCACTGTGCATCCAAGATAGCCAATAAAATAACTTCCACTGCCTGAAATACAGAAACAAGCCATAAAATCCAGTTGGCCATTTCTGTTTGCTGGGCTATCTACAGTGGCAAGAAAAAGTATGTGAACCCTTTGGAATTACCTGGATTTCTGCATAAATTGGTAATCAAATTTGATCTGGTCTTCATCTAAGTCACAACAATAGACAAACATAGTGTGCTTAAACTAATAACACACAAATTATTGTATTTTTCTTGTCTATATTGAATACATCATTTAAACATTTGGGAAAAGTATGTGAACCCCTAGACTAATGACTTCTCCAAAAGGTAATTGGAGCCAGGAGTCAGCTAACCTGGAGTCCAATCAATGAGACGAGATTGGAGATGTTGGTTAGAGCTGCCCTTCCCTGTAAAAAACACTCACAAGATTTGAGTTTGCTATTCACAAGAAGCATTGCCTGATGTGAACCATGCCTCGAACAAAAGAGATCTCAGAAGACCTAAGATGAAGGAATGTTGACTTGCATAAAGCTGGAAAAGGTTACAAAAGTATCTCTAAAAGCCTTGATGTTCATCAGTCCACGGTAAGACAAATTGTCTATAAATGGAGAAAGTTCAGCACTGTAGCTACTTTCCCTAGGAGGGGCCGTCCTGCAAAGATGACTGCAAGAGCACAGCGCAGAATGCTCAATGAGGTTAAGAAGAATCCTAGAGTGTCAGATAAAGACTTGCAGAAATCTCTGGAACATGCTAACATCTCTGTTGACGAGTCTACGATACATAAAACCCTAAACAAGAATGGTGTTCATGTGAGGACACCACGGAAGAAGCCCCTGCTGTCCAAATAAAACATTGCTTCACGTCTGAAGTTTACTAAAGTGCAAATGGATGTTCCACAGCGATTCTGGCAAAATATTATGTGGACAGATGAAACTAAAGTTGAGTGGTCCGGTTTGGCCTTTTAGTTGCATTTTTGTTGTGTAATTTCGTCATTCACTTCATAGTCCGCCTGAAAAAAATCATATTATTATGATTCTATGTATTTTCTATGGTTTTCTCACCTTGTCTCACCTAGCTACCTTAAGATAAATGCACCTACTGTAAGTCGCTCTGGATAAGAGCGTCTGCTAAATGACTCAAAAGTAAATGTAAAATGTAAGAGCGCCAAAGGGAGAGGAATAATGCCTCACGGTGTTGAGAAACCTCGAAGGATAAGAAGCATCTGTGGCGTTATGTCTCTCTGTCAGACACTTTCGCTACTTTTTTCCCATGGTGGTGGAGTGATTTGATTATGATGGATGGTCAGTGTTGAGGAAGCTACTCTGGAAATATAGTTCACCAAGCTACCAATTACTTCACACCGGAAGAAGTTAGGCTACACTAATGCTACCCTTAAGAAAAATATAGTTTACTTAACTAAAGTTACTTTGAAACTAAGTTCACTTCATAAACTACTTAACGAAAAATTATCATATGTAAATCGAAAATGTCAGACTACAAATTGCAAGAACAGATCACTTTAGGGTCATATGATAACACACTAATGTGTAATTTAGCCTATTAAACAAAAAAACTATGATTAAAGTGAGAATTACGCAGGCCTGATTCCCGAAAAATACAATTATTACATAGTTCCAGTAGTGAGCTACACCGATACATGGCAAAAAAACATGAACTACTAAAAACACTACCTATATTTGAATTTAGTTCAACTACTACCAAGATCCTGCAAAATATAATTACTAGTTGTACTGTATTTCACTACTTCCCAACACTGTGGATAGTAATCCTTATCTAAGAATTAGTTTGTTTCAAAGTGCTTCACACAAAAGCTATATCTAATCTCACCTCAACTTGATTAATAAAGCTCCTTGCCCATCCTGTCATCAGTCCCATGATGAAGCTTCCCATCTGTCTACCCTCCTGTCCCATTTTTCTGTATAGACTTTTACTGTTTCTGAAATAGTCTTCTTCTTATTGAACGCCGGAGTTGGTGTCAAATATGAACTGCAACCGTGTCAAATGACATTTGTGTTGCACAAGGACTAACTGAAAGTGTCCCTCACAAAGTTTAATGAGGTGGTACAGTATGTTTTGTTTGTTATTGTTCATTGTTTGGTTATTATATATTGTGGTATGTGGTGGAGCAATCGTGTGTGTGTGTGTGTGTGTGTGTGTGTGTGTGTGTGTGTGTGTGTGTGTGTGTGTGTGTGTGTGTGTGTGTGCGGGTCCTCTTTAGTTTCTACAATTCTTCGGCTCAAACACATCACAGGACATTCGTGATGTGCGTTTGATTATACAAACTATTGTGTAACCCACCTTTGAGGTCCCCCCCCCCCCCCCCCCCCCCCCCCAGAAGTCCTGCATCTCGCGCCAGCCCACTCAGCTTCCTCTCCACACCCTTTAGCAGGTGGAAGAGTGGGGAAATCTCCAGCAGTTTATCCCACTCCTCCTCTGTATGGGAAACATCACAGACACATACGGTACACACACATAGCAGGTCACACAAACATTTACATGCCATTATGAGACACTCATAACTTATCTCAGGGCAACATTTACAACAAGTCATCCTTGTGATCTTGTCGGGGGAACTTCTGGTATTCATGTCCAAATACTATATGCAGTTAATGTGTTGCCCACAAGGTGGAGACATAGACAAAGCACTTGAGTGGAATTGAAACGAGACAAGTTAACAATTTCTCTGCACACAGTCATAGTGGAAACAAAATACTGGTCATATTAAATGTTTATTTTGTAATAAACAGCACATTTCAATGTTGTTCTGTACCTGACAGTGTGGGGACACAGACATGTGACGGCTGAACAGATTCTTTCATAGGCTCGCCCTCTGTGAAGGAATGGGATATCATTAGAACTCTTCATAAATATGTTCAGCAGAGCCTCTGATGAAGTCAAAGTAATTCATTCATCAATTAATCTTACTTTGTGAGTGTATGTCAGAGATTGTAGTCTTTCTGTGAGCGAGGAGGACTGGGCTGGGGGACACTGGGGCCCTTAGAATACTGGTCCTGAGGCAGAGCCTTCATTGGGTCTCTCAGAGACTGGGTGGAGATTCCTGAATAGATATCTCTCACTGTTATCGACATTGACCCATCAAAAATAGATCCCTTTTTACAAGACAAGGCAGTGTCATGAACAACGAGCAACCGCAGTTATATGGTTTTATCACATAGAATAGTGTGATTATTTAGCAGACCCTTTTAAAGTCTATCTGTGACAGCCCAAAACACCAGTGTTGCCAGTACCACGCTCCAATAAACTGAGCAATCTGAACCATTAGGGCCACCGTCTACTGTTTCTACCTTTAAACATAGGCACTGACTTGGTCCATGCACGAGAATATATCTCCAATCCAAATGTTTGTTTTGTTGACAAACCTACAAACACATTTAACAAAAAAGATACAATATCCTTATCATCCCCCCCCAAAAAAACTGACTGATAAATGCAACATCACGCATGCTGAGGTAACAGAGACGCGCGGGCAGTAGGTGCTCGGGGAAAGACTTGGATGTTTGTTCTCCTCCAGTAGCTGAATGAGTCGCTCCAGGAGAAGCACGGCTTTCTGCTGGGTCAACGACAACACCTTCAAAGAGTTACTGGGTACCGTCGGCCTGGCCAGATCAAACTCCTTGTACCAGAAGGAACCTGATAACACAGACTGGATAGAAAGACACGCTCAACAGCAAAACTAGTCAACTATATTAAAGGGATAGTTCATTCAATAACACATATACAGGAAGCTCCAAAAGTATTGGGACAGTGACCAATTTTTGGTGAAATGATACAATGACTATGAGGTTAAAGTTCATCCATATCAGGTGAACCGTTTAGAAATTACAGAACACTTTTTGTACATAGTCCCCCCATTTTAGGGGACTAAAAGTATTGGGACAAATTCCCATATATGTGTATTAACGTAGTAAAAAGTTAAGTATTTGGTCCCATATTCATAGCACACAATGCCTACATCAAGCTTGTGAGTCTACAAATTGGTTGGATGCATTTGCTGTTTGTTTTGGTTGTGTTTCAGATGATTTTGTACCTGATTGGAAATTAATGGTAAATAATGCATTATTGTGATATTTTGGAGTCACTTTTATTGTAAATAAGAATAGAATATGATTCTAAACACTTCTACATTAATGTGGATGCTACCATGATTACGGATAATCCTGAATGAATCATGAATAATGATGATTGAGAAAGTTAGATGCAGAAATATCACACCCCCAAGACATGCTAACCTCTAACCATTACAATAACAAGAGAGGATAGCATTTTTAGGGGGTGGATGATATTTGTGCTTCTGTAACTTTCTCACTCATGGGACAGCCCCCCCAATTCCGAATAAAACCCAACTTTGAGAAATTCTCAGGAGACCAGCTTACCTCGATAACGAGAGGGCCAAGGTTTGAGACCAGCTTACCTCGATAACGAGAGGGCCAAGGTTTGAGACCAGACTGCTGAATCTTTTAACCATACCACGTGGTTAAACTCTTAGACTATCGATACCGACAGAATAAGAACAAGTGTTTGATATTAATTACTAGTCTGCAGCTAGGAATTCGGTATCATTGAACGCGAAGAACGACAAACGCCGAAACATCCATTCTACAACAACACGAATGAATGTCACTCTGAACTATCCACTCTAACAGAGAGAGAGAGAGTGAGAGAGAGAGAGAGAGAGGACGGAAACTCTCCAACAGAAACAAACTTTTCAACAGCGATCAAGACGACACACTGAGCGTAAATATATACAGTATATTGATTGCAATTGTTCCCGAATGAGTGAGCGTTCATTTGCAAAGGATTAGTATTTCAATTGTTATAAATATCAACTTTGTAGTGTCTCATCTCAGTTGACCCCCACTTCCTCTTTTGTCCACCAAGCCGCGATACCGGTTTAGCAAACTAGGGCACATTCTCCTATCATTTCTTGTAACCATATTTACTTTGTTTGTTTGTTTATGCATTTCTGTGAATTACTTAGTTAGTAATAAATAAATGATTTAAGACAATTGATGTATGGATGACTCATAGTGAAGACTGGGTTCGTGCAGATAACCAACAATTTACGACGTTTGGAATGAGACTAACGTGAGGTAAAGTAAATAATTCATTAATTAAGAAGACGAATTGATCAGATATGAAAATATCTGAAAGGTTATATTAGGAAATTAGAATTTTGTAATCTGAATATTTTCCTTGGTGCCCCGACTTCCTAGTTAATTACAGTTACATGATTATTCAGTTTAATCGCGTAATACTAATTACAGGAATCTTTGATAAAAACGAAGTCTTCAATTTAATGATAGTAAAGACACGACAATGTATTGCTTTCCTCCTGTGCTTACCTGCGCTATATCTGCACGGACCTGGCAGAGCATTTCTGCCTGGAGTTTAGCTGCTTCCATATTTCTCTGTCTTACTTTCCTCTCCTGGGAGACATTCAAGTGAGCCTCAAAACAACACACCCTCATTTGTGAGCCATTAACATGCATTCATCTGCAGAATACGATCCCACTCCCTTTAATAAATAATACAATCCATCACTCTATCATACAGGGATAAACATTCTAGGGCCGGTTTCCATAACACAGATTAAGAATAGTCCTGGACTAAAAAAGCATGCTTTTTAGGCTAAGACTAGGCTTAATCTTTGTCCGGGAAACCGGACCCTTATGTTTACTTGAGCGACATGTTTGCATAATCGGATTGAACTATGCTAGATCTGACCATGACATGGATTGATGCCGTCTGCTCTCCTCTCTGTGCTGTCCATCTTTGCTGGTCCTGCTGCAGTTTCTCCGCAAACACGTTCACCCTGTCCAGGCCAGCCACCAGCTCTGTCTGCCAGCAGCACTGCCGCTCCCACTCCTTATCATCACCTAAACACAGTAAAACACACACAGACACGTGCAGAGTTGTAGTTACACAGCATAAGCCACATTTATGATTCCCCACCGGAGACCAGGGCTCAATCCCAGTGTCAATCCCTGAATTCCTTATCCTAAATGAAGTGAAAATACATTAAAAAAAACATATTTGGAGAAAAAAAAGACACATGGAGGTAAGGTATTAATATGCAATAAGTATACTACAATGTAACTTTGAGCTATGGAAAAGCATATGCAAATCCACTCTTTAACGACTAACTGAAGTTATGTCAGACTTGCTATACATTGATTGACGATAAGCAGAACGCGAGGTGGCAGGAGCAGAGACAGGTCTGAGAGCTGGGACGCTCTCCTCTGGGCTTCTGACTGGCCAGTCTCATGAAGCTCCGCTGCAGCCACCCTCAGCTGCCGCTCGGTGTCCGCCCAGTGGGCCTACAGTGCACACACACAAACTCACACACATGCACACATGCAGGCATTCACACACATACAGGCATGTGCACACACAAACACACATACACAAACACAATGTATAGGGATCTCCATTATACAGTAGTGCCACTGGGGAGATTAACATAAATCAAAATGACACGTATGCATTCAAACAATTGAGCATAAGGGAAACCCTTTCCTGTTTGTTGAGGACTGTGCAGCCCCATCCATCTGCCTGCCCTGCAGCCTTGGTCAGTTTACCTGCTCAAGAGTCCTCTTGAGTGGCCACAAAGAGACTCCAGATCTCCTAGCGGCTCCTCCTCCTTCTGTTTCTCCTGCCTCCAGTACCTGCTCCTCAGACACCACTCATCTTGCAGGGCCTCCACCTGGCATGCACGACAAGTAAAAAAGAGATACGCGTGATTCATGCTATGGCACTCAATCACAATTATGTTAGTCATCTGAACAAGGGACTGAAAAACACTCAAAACACAACATGATGGGGCCACTTTGTGTGCTTAACCTGTCATTTTGGCAAGATGTATATTGACCATGGCCAAGTTAAACATGTTGAAAAGAAAAGTAGCTAGTGTCATTTATCTTCCTTACCAGCACACTGTCAGGATTATCTCCCAGAGCCAGGCAGCATGAAGCAGTAACAGGCACAGCAGTCTGTCTGGACACATCCAGGAAAACCTCCACAACAGGAGCCGGCCCCCCTGTTACAGGGTCCACTGTCAGGGCCCCGAAACGAATCGCAACCAGTCCTGTCAAATAACATACAGTAGCACAGAAATACTGATACGAAATACTATAAATGTATGGCAATCAAATATATTAAATGTGCTTCTGTATCAAGCAATTAGTCAGTCAGACAGTCAGTCCATCCAGTGGGTAAAATCAAAGGGGAAGCCAGAAAAAGCCATATTACAACCTACGTGTTGTGGTTATTGCGGTGGTTGCTCTATAACCTGTTAGTTCATATGCTTTGCGACCGTAATATATAGGCCTAAAGGCCGAGGCAATAAGAAGACACAGTGGCAGAATAAATTAAACCACACCTTTGTTTCATCGCAAAACCGGAGAGCAACCTCTGTCCGGTGAAGTCCACAAAGCATATTGCACGTAATAAACAGTTACATGGCCTACAGCATGGTCAAGCAAGTTAATGTTAACGTAATTTTCGGACCACTAAACAACTATTGATTTAGAACCACGGAGAGTTACCGCAAGTCGCAAAGAAGACAGGAGCTGACTCCACTATTCCAGCACCATTTCAACGTCATCAAATCACCTATCACCTAAACTAAAATATACCAAAAACAATTTAGTCCAATCAATGTAAGCTAAATAGGATGTGGCTGTCCATGGTTCTGATTTCTGTGTGTGTGTGCGTATGTGCATCCGTGCAAGTAGAAAAACGTGTTAACTCTACTCTACAATGCCATCCTCCTCTCTTTCATGTTGAAGAAAACGGTCTATCACTCTGTCAGTGCACGCTTTTATTTATTTTTTGTCCTAGGCTACCTGGCTAAAATGATTGCTCACAAGCCTAACTTCCTTTCATGGGCATCGTTAGCCAGTTAACATTAGCGTTCTACATCTAGCTACATACTGAACTTCCATGCTCTCAGGCCAGGGGCACAATGTATGAATTATTGGTTGGATCAGAAGTGCCGTCATGATCACTGGCAAGTACGGAGAATTAGGTAAAACCACAAGTCCGAATCCCTATCTCCATCCCATGGCTAATTTAGGAAAGGGAACATTTTTGCTAGTTTAGCGCAACGCTGATTGGCTATTATTTTATACTTTTTTATCAAGGGAGGCCAGATGCTCACTGGCTTCCCTTGCATTCAATGCTAAGGGCGGCAGCAATGTCATACTCTTTATGACCAGACAGCATCAGATAGATAGCCTACACATACAGGGACAGAGGGGCGCTGTTTCGCTCGCTCGGATGCTTTTATGAAACACGGAGACGAAAGGGCAATCATTTCACGTTTAAAAAAAAATTCTTGGTACATTTTTGGATACTCCATCCCAGGCAGTGCACAGACAGATCAGCACCAGGTAGATGGATTTCTCCTAATGTAGTAGGATACAGAGTGTCAGGTCCCATAACTCTTAACCCTTTTTACCCCGAAATAAGGGGGCGGCCAGGAAGACAGTTGAAACTTTTTGACAGACAAAACGGATTGATGTATTTTTTTCACCCGTTTTCATCCGTCACCGTCTTCCCACAGCCTAAACTTGGCCTTCCATTCTCTCTATTTCTCAACAGCAGGATTGGGAGTAAGGCCAGGATTCAATCAGAGCAGCTTTAACCCGTAGTAACTGAAAAATGCATAGCTTATCATTGCTCTTGTTAAGGCGATGGCGGAGGTGTAACTGTTGGGATGCAGCATTCCACCCTGCATAGCACTGCTGCCTTTTCTCTGGAGCTAAGCAGGGTTGGTCCTGGATGGGAGACCAGATGCTGCTGGAAGTGGAGGTGGAGGGCTAGGAGGAGGCACTCGTTCCTCTGGTCTAAAAAAAAATATGCCCTCGAATTGTGATTGGGGACATTGCCCTGTGTAGGGTGCCGTCTTTCGGATGGGACATTAAACGGGTTTCCTGACACTCTGTGGTCACTAAAGATTTCATGGCACTTATCGTAAGAGTAGGGGTGTCCTGGCGAAATTCTCAATCTGGCCCTCATACCATCAAGGCCACGTAATCATCCCCAGCTTCCTATTGGCTCATTCATCCCTGTAACTATTCCCCAGGTTGTTGCTGTAAATGAGAATGTGTTCTCAGTCAACTTTCCTGGAAAATAAGACTGAAATAAATAAAAAATTAAAAGCTGTCTAATCCGTCAGCGGCTACTCTTGTGGTCATTGTCACGCAACCACAACCATCCCGACTCTTTAGTTCCCACCCGCGTTAGAAGTTCAGAACGAGAAAGTGTAGGCTATATAGAAATAATGACGCTCAAATTGAAACCCAATAAACAAAATAATAAGGATTTATATCAGCCTAATTCAGGCTTAAATTGCATCACAAATCCCAGTGTTCGAACTGCATGGGGTTTCTACGAATGCGATGGCAATGTCCGCAATAGGCATAACGCTGGGTGCCGCTTGTGGATTAGAACGTTTCAACGCATTTACACCCCCGACACCGCCTAAACAAAAGCAATGATAAGCTATATGTTTGTTGGTTACCGTGGGTTAAGGCTGATCTGATTGAATCCTGGCCGAAAAGAACTGGCAATGTACACAAGCAGGTGTGAAAGCAACCTACCTTGAACGCTACCATCCTGGGCAACGCCCCAGGCCCAGTCCAACAGGGTCTCCAGCCGGCTCAGCAGCTGCAGGTGACAGTGTAGCACTTTCCCCCAGGCCTGCTCCTTCTCCTTGGCTGCAGCCTGGATCCGTCCCAGCTCAGTCTCCTTCCTCTGGGCCTGCAGACCCTGCAAACCCATCTCCCCAGAGCCCCAGTCCTCTCTGAGCCCACGCAGAAGCTCCACCAGGTGGATACGGGAAACCAGAGTCTGGCTGTCCAGTAGAGCCTGGAACCCCCCGGCTTGAGGCACCAGCTTCCCAGCCCGGATGCTACCGCCACCCACCCGGACCACCATGCTACTCAGGGGCTCGATGAAATACTCACCCAGGAGGAGGCCGCCTACTGGAAGCACCGCTCCTATAATGTCATGTCCCTCACATGACATTATGTGTAGGGCCAGGAGTTTGTCCCTACCATTTGATCTGACCAAGAGAAACTTAAGGTCCTAGTTACAGGTTATGACTGAGTCTGGAGTTTTTCCTGGTTCAAGTCAAGTGGTCAGGGAAAACTTTAAACTTTGCTTTAGCTAGATCTTAAAACACAAAAGGATTGGTCTAACATTGTTTAGTATTTCAAACTCCAGTACGGTGCCCATATTATGTCTGCATCAAACGTCCATGGAAGTTGGGGAGTTACCGATATAAAAAAATACTCAAGTTTACTATAGAATTCTGTAGTATACTATACTACACACTGTAGCCTACTATCCCTTGATCAGGTGTAGTACTTACTTTAGAATGTTGTAGTATACTGTAGAATACTATACTAGACACTGTAGTATCCCTCAATTATGTAGTGCTTACTTTAGAATATACTACACACTGTATTAAACTTATTTAACATGCACAGAAATAAACCACATCCATGTTCTCCATTTGGTAGGTATTTTCATTATTAAACATGCAATGAACTACACGGAGGGAAAAGTACACTGTGCATTCAGTACCACAGACAGAACTCTTGTTAACGGGTCTGCACAAAAATACAAGAAAGAGAGAGAGCTCAGCATTACATTTAAACTACTCAATCAGTGTGAGGAGTGAAGTCTCTGATGGGCATTGACTAGAGCAGTGAAGTCAGGTATAGTTTCTGACGTCGCTATGCGCAGAATTGCTGAGAAGTGAAAGTCAGTAAGAGATGATCAGACTTGTTATATTTCATCACTGAAAATGTCTGTTCACATACATAGGTTGACCCAAACAGTACAAACATCTTCTGAGCACGACTCCTAATCTTTGGAAAGTTTTGTTCATCGAGAGATGCATAGAACCTCGTCAGTGACATTGTTTTGAATAGTTCTCCAATCACTGCATCAGACTGAAATTCGATAAGCTCAAGTTGCAGGTCAGTGGGGGTATTATCCACGTTGAAGGTGAAAGCAGAGGAAACCAACAGCAACAGTACTTCTCCCGCTGGTCATCTGACAGGGAACAGACTAGTAGTGTCGGAAGGTGGGTGAGATTGTTGGCTTCTACTTGGTGGGACAGGAGGAGTAATTTTCCCTTGAAGGCTTTGACAAGGCTGTACATCTGATGTGCAAAAAGGCCCTTCCCTTGTAGTTTGGAATTCAGTTCATTCATGAGGGCCATGACATCCACGGTGAACGCAAAATCAGCCAACCAGTCTTGCAGTTGAGGGAAATCCACATATTTTCATATTTTCCTTTCATTTGCAAAAACTCAGCAATCTCTGACTTCAGGTCCTACACCCTTTTAAGCACCTTCCCCAAACTCAGCCATCTCACGTTTGTGTGGTAGGGGGATCTTCGTGACCCGTTTTTCTGGTCTCTGTCTTGACTCGGTCTCGAACCCGTTGTCTCCCTCCCAGTCTCTGTCTTGACTCGGTCTCGCCAAGTATAGCATAGTGTTTTTTTCATGTGTGTAATGTGTTCACCCAGGCAGTACTGACCTGTTATTAGATCTAGACTGACTCCGGCAGTCAGCACCACATTTCCCGTCATGGGGTCCAACATTGGAGAGCCCACCTGGATGGGCTGGAGCAGACAGGTCAGGGGGAACACATACACCCCTCCCAGGGGGTACACCAGCCCAGTCTGAGGGTGGATGGTCACAGCTAAAATGGGCACCAGGACACCTGTGTCCGGGTCACACGTGTCCCCCTAGCAGCAGTCTTCATCCGGGGCGGAGGACCCTTAGTCGGGTGGTCATGGGCTGGGCTGGGCTGAATGGCGGGAGAGGGGGTATGGCACGAGCGGCAGCAGAGTAAACTCCCACTTGCTCATATCCCCTGATAACAAGAAGCAGGACATTTTAAGCATCTACATCCTTATCTTATCTAGATTTGGATTTGAGTGAATCTAAATGATTGTTTTTCCTTTGAATAGTGAAATAGTGTGAATTTTGGGATTTTGACTTAAAGTGCAAAGTCGTAATGCATGTACTGTCGATCTCTAGTTGTTGTTACCACACAGCGCTCTTGACTCACCTGAACATGAGTCTGTTGTGAAGACTAAGGTAGAGCTGGCTGGGTCATAGCCCACGTTGCCAGCTACGGGCAGCAGTCTGCCAGTCTGAGGGTGGAAGAAGAAGACAGGGGGGCACTGGCATACTGTGCCCGCTGGCCAGGAGCACATGAGTGTGGGGTTTGGGTAGTATGAGACCTGTGATAGAGTCTGCATGGACCGCTCCACAGGCACGCACTGACCCGTCAGGGGCTGGAAGAAATTAAGTTGGAGAAGTATTTGATCCACCTCAGAGGAAGCGATATGTCAAACTTTATAACAGCATTTCAGTAAGTCTGACCTAAGTCTCTTACCACAGCCAATGTGTCTATGAAGAAAAAGGTATCTGACTTGAATGTAGACTGATTTACATTATAAATTGTCCCTTTTGACCCATTGCCAAACACAAAACATCTTTCTACCACAAGGTGGCGCCAATTCACTTGTTATAGCTTTGGAGTGACCACAACACAAAACAGGGTGACTCATGTGAGTAACTACTGTACTATTTATTTATTTTCATTTATATAAAATGTATATTTCTCTGAACCTCTCAACTTTATTAGGGACAGATAATATAGCCTAGAATAGAACCTTTGGTCTGTCTAGGGACTACTGTTGTGTGCCGGTACTGTAAGATACTGTATCCTTAGTTAATGATTAAGCCTTCGGTTTCAAGCCTGGTGCAGTATGGCAAGAGGTCTCACCTATGATGCCCTCCTTGCTAAGGACTGAGCCAGTGTTCAGAAGCTTTGCCCCCTGTACCTTCTCCCAGGGTAGCCCATGCCCCCTGCCGCTGGCACTCCCTCGACACCTGCCTGCCATCTCAGATGCCAGTGACGCCACCCTCTGGACAACACTGCATTAAAGATCATAGGGCCCAACGTTTTTTTCTGGTCAGGTCACATTGTCAGGAATGGGGAAAACCCGAGGTCTTAACTGTGTATCACAAAGCATAGCAAGATCTATCTAACTTGGGTGCGTAACTCCCGTTCTCAGGGGCTGCTGTATTCCTAATGGGTTTAATTTCTCCATTGTTGTTAATTGATCACATAATGTGTCTGATTGTATAGAGTCCAGACACTTGGCTTTCCAGGTTTACTGTTACTAATGTAACTGCTGTTAAAGGCAAGGATAAACAATCTCATCACCAAGCTAGGGACCCTGGGACTGAACATCTCCCTCTGCAACTGGATCCTGGACTTCCTGGTGGGCCAGCCTCAGGTGGTGAGGGTAGGCAACAACACCTCTGCCACGCTGATCCTCAACACTGGGGTCCCTCGGGTGTGTGCTTAGTCCCTTCCTGTACTCCCTGTTCACCCATGACTGTGTGGTCACGCACAACTCCAACACCACCATCAAGTTTGCTGGCGACCCAACGTGGTAGGACTGATCACTGACGACGATGAGACAACCTACAGGGAGGAGGTCAGAGACCTGGCAGTGTGGTGCCAGGACAACAACCTCTCCCTCAACGTCATTAAGTCCAAGAAGCTGATCGTGGACTTTCAGGAGAAAGAGAGGAGAGCATGCCCCCATCCACATTGACAGGGCTGTTGTGGAGCGGGTCGAGAGCTCACCAAGAACTTAACATGGACCAAACACCCACACAGTCATTAAAAGGGCACGGCAGCGCCTCTGCCCCCTCAGAAGGCTGAAAAGATTTGGCATGGGCCCTCAGATCCTCAAAAAGTTCTACAACTGCACCATCGAGAGCATCTTGACCGGCTGCATCACTGCTTGGTATGGCAATTGCACCACCCTTGACTGCAAAGCGCTACAAAGGGTGGCGCGGACAGCCCAGTACATCATTGGGACCGAGCTCCCTGCCATGGCCTCTATATCAGGTGGTATCAGAGGAAGGCCCAAAAAAGACTCCACCCCCCTAAGCCATAGACTGTTCACTCTGCTACCATCCGGCAAACCGGTACCGGAGCATCGTCTCTCGGACCAACAGGCACCGAGGCAGCTTCTACCCCCAAGCCATAAGACTGCTAAATAGCCAGACTGCTAAATAGTCAATTAATGACACACAAACTATTTGCACTGACTCTATCTTGCACTGACCCTACGCACACTCTCTAGACTTTACATACACAACAAACTTACTTACACACACCTTTACACTCATAATTTGCTGCTGCTACTCTGTTCTTTATTTTACTCATGTTATCTATACAGATGCCTAGTCACTTTACCTTGCCTTCATGTACATATCTACCTCAAATACCTTGTACCTCTACACATTAATCTGATACTGGTACTCCCTGTATGTAGCTCAATTCTTGTGTATTTTATTTGATTCCTCTTGTGTTGGTTACTATTTTATGTTTTATTATTATATTTAAACTCTGGGGAAGTTTGGGGAAGGTTCATAAGCAAGCATTTCACCGTCTACAGCAGTTGTATTCAACACACGTGATAATACAATTTGATTTGATGTGCTGCTCTCCAGGAGTCAAGCTTGACACCCCTGTTCTCAACAGTCAATGAGAGGTGAGTTCGTTTTTTCTTCATGAATCTGTGTCGAAACATATTTATAGCAGTACAGCAATGATCAAGTTCTTAAATACATTTACAGAACTTCAGATCATTTTCTTCCCCTTTGTTACCTGACTTGAATATCTTATCTTAAGTGTTTTGTTCACCAAATATTAACACATGTTTTCATCAGAAGAGAAATGTCTTCACTGTTTCCGGCAATCAGTAAATAGTACTGCACAACATTCTAAATGACACCATCAGTGTCATACCATGTTCAATATAAGAAAATATCTAGGCAATGGAGACACATTTTTATGATATTTTTTTACAATATGCAGAGAATGAAGTTGGGTTACTTCTAAGTAACTTTGGGTTACTCCTAAAAATATATTACTGTAATGTCTCCAGTCATGTGAAATTGTGTAGAATACGATGATTTTGCGATCCCCCGTCAGCCCCTGGTCTTCAGGACTGAGCCCCTGGTTATGAAACTTTGGGGTGTCTCTGTTGCTTGTTCTGACCTCTAAGAATAATGAATGCTGAGGGTAGCAGTGTAATGCTGAGGGTAGCAGTGTAATGGTGAGGGTAGCAGTGTAATGCTGAGGGTGGCAGTGTAATACTGAAGGTGGCAGTGTAATGCTGAGGGTGGCAGTGTAATGCTGAAGGTGGCAGTGTAATGCTGAGGGTGGCAGTGTAATGCTGAAGGTAGCAGTGTAATGCTGAGGGTAGCAGTGTAATGCTGAGGGTAGCAGTGTAATGCTGAGGGTGGCAGTGTAATGCTGAGGGTGGCAGTGTAATGCTGAGGGTGGCAGTGTAATGCTGAGGGTGGCAGTGTAATGCTGAGGGTGGCAGTGTAATGCTGAGGGTGGCAGTGTAATGCTGAGGGTGGCAGTGTAATGGTGAGGGTAGCAGTGTAATGCTGAGGGTGGCAGTGTAATGCTGAAGGTGGCAGTGTAATGCTGAGGGTAGCAGTGTAATGCTGAAGGTAGCAGTGTAATGCTGAAGGTAGCAGTGTAATGCTGAGGGTAGCAGTGTAATGCTGAGGGTGGCAGTGTAATGCTGAGGGTAGCAGTGTAATGCTGAGGGTGGCAGTGTAATGCTGAGGGTGGCAGTGTAATGCTGAGGGTGGCAGTGTAATGCTGAGGGTAGCAGTGTAATGCTGAGGGTGGCAGTGTAATGCTGAGGGTGGCAGTGTAATGCTGAGGGTGGCAGTGTAATGCTGAGGGTGGCAGTGTAATGCTGAGGGTGGCAGTGTAATGCTGAGGGTAGCAGTGTAATTCTGAGGGTAGCAGTGTAATGCTGAAGGTAGCAGTGTAATGCTGAGGGTAGCAGTGTAATGCTGAGGGTGGCAGTGTGATGCTGAGGTTGGCAGTGTAATGCTGAGGGTGGCAGTGTAATGCTGAGGGTGGCAGTGTAATGCTGAGGGTAGCAGTGTAATTCTGAGGGTAGCAGTGTAATGCTGAGGGTAGCAGTGTAATGCTGAGGGTAGCAGTGTAATGCTGAGGGTAGCAGTGTAATGCTGAGGGTGGCAGTGTAATGCTGAGGGTAGCAGTGTAATGCTGAGGGTAGCAGTGTAATGCTGAGGGTAGCAGTGTAATGCTGAGGGTAACAGTGTAATGCTGAGGGTAGCAGTGTAATGCTGAGGGTAGCAGTGTAATGCTGAGGGTGGCAGTGTAATGCTGAAGGTAGCAGTGTAATGCTGAGGGTAGCAGTGTAATGCTGAGGGTAGCAGTGTAATGCTGAAGGTAGCAGTGTAATGCTGAGGGTAGCAGTGTAATGCTGAGGGTGGCAGTGTGATGCTGAGGGTGGCAGTGTAATGCTGAGGGTAGCAGTGTAATGCTGAGGGTAGCAGTGTAATGCTGAGGGTGGCAGTGTAATGCTGAGGGTGGCAGTGTAATGCTGAGGGTGGCAGTGTAATGCTGAGGGTGGCAGTGTAATGCTGAGGGTGGCAGTGTAATGCTGAGGGTAGCAGTGTAATGCTGAGGGTAGCAGTGTAATGCTGAGGGTAGCAGTGTAATGCTGAGGGTGGCAGTGTAATTCTGAGGGTAGCAGTGTAATGCTGAGGGTAGCAGTGTAATGCTGAGGGTAGCAGTGTAATGCTGAGGGTAGCAGTGTAATGCTGAGGGTGGCAGTGTAATGCTGAGGGTAGCAGTGTAATGCTGAGGGTGGCAGTGTAATGCTGAGGGTAGCAGTGTAATGCTGAGGGTAGCAGTGTAATGCTGAGGGTAGCAGTGTAATGCTGAGGGTAGCAGTGTAATGCTGAGGGTAGCAGTGCAATGCTGAGGGTGGCAGTGCAAGATCTTTTTAAGCAGAATATTTGGATTATTAGCATATGAATGACTTGCAATAAAATTGCTGGACAATCGAAGCCATCCATCCAACCCATTTATTCAGAACTGGCAGTTCAAAGAGGATAGTTTCAAAGGTCGATTGGGTCTCGATATTGTTCATTAGCAGCATACATTTGCATTCATTCTCATACATATCTTAAAATAGCCTATACTCTTCTTGTGCGATGTTTAGCTTACTGTACTGTTTGTTTAACTGCTTGTCTTGGTGAGAATCGTGTTAATACTAAAATAGTCATCTTTAGTTTGTGTGCCTGTTATTGTCACGTTCCTGACCTTATTTCCTTTGTTTAGTCTTGTTTAGTTGGTCAGGACGTGAGCTGGGTGGGCATTCTATGTTATGTGTTTCTATGTTGGGTTCATTCAACTAGCCTGATATGGTTCTCAATCAGGGGCAGGTGTTTTACGTTTCCTCTGATTGAGAACCATATTAAGGTACGCTGTTCTCACTGTTTGTTTGTGGGTGATTGTTGCTGTGTCTGTGTTTGTTCGCTAACACGGTACTGTTTCGTTTCGTTTCGTTTCGTTCGTTTGTTCCTGTTCGTGCGTTCATGTTTTATGTTCTCATGTTCAGGTCTGTTCACGTCGTTTTATTGTTTTGTAGTTTATCAAGTGTTTTTCGTCTTCGTTGATATTATTAAAAGTATGTATTCAAACCACGCTGCATTTTGGTCCGATCCTTGCTCCTCCTCAGACGAGGAGGAAGACGAGCGTTACAGTTATTATTCACCTGTGTCCTCGCCAGAAGGGGTTCTTCAAAAGTTTCTCCTCCTATGGGGACAGCCGAAGAACTATTTTTGGTTCTATAGCTGGCACCTTTTTTTTCTAAGAGTGTACTGGGCTTGCACCATCATCCTCATTACCACTATTCACATCATTCCAATTGAATCAGGTCAAAATCATCATTATTCACATCATTCCAATTTAATCAAGTCAAAATTATCAGCTTTGGTATTGACATCAGTGAGCAGGCTTTCAGAGTGAGGAGTGACACAAGGTTGGGCCTACCAAAGGAAAACGTCTGAAAATTATGATTATGAAATTCGAGCTACATAAATACAATGTTTATGTAAAATGTCTCTGCCTTTCCCCCTACATTTTAACAGTCTAATAAGTCAATTTAATACAGGAAAACATAACTACAGTAAACTCATTTGGCCTATGTCATTTCATTTAGTCTCATTATGATACGGAAAATGTAGACTATTTCAAAAGTACAGAATACCATATTTTGAGTTGACTCTACACATTCTTCTTCTAAATATCTACCCAAGGTTCAACTTTAAGGCAAGGGCATCTTAAAACTATTTTGATAATATAAATGAGAACGTAGTCCATTTTGTTTTGAAATCAGTATTTGTCCATCTCTCCTATCATTTCCATTGTCAAGAAGAAAATATGCCTGAGAGATTCACAAGACTATGACATTGGAATGTTGTAAAGTGCTGCCCCGGCCCCTTTTGGTTCCAGGTAGAAACCTTTTGGGTACCATGTAGAACCTTTACCACAGAGGGTTCTACCTGGAACCCAAAATAGTTCTACCTGGAACCAAAAAGGGTTCTCCTATGGGGACAGCCGCAAAAATCTTTAGGAAACCTTTATTCTTAGCCTCACCCTTTAATCACAGGTTATTGTTACTTTATGTCACTAAAATCACAATGTTTCAATTTCTATAGTCATGTGACAGTCTTTTTTAATTGAAACATCTAAATGTCGGCCTGTTACAAATTTTAAAAAATCTCTCGCATGGAGCATTCTATTTTCATAACTGATAAACATTTGTTCTGCTATAGCCTATAGATAATATTCTGCCCATATGAACAAATCCGTTTTAGGCCATATATGGAACAGCTACAGTATGCATGATTTAATGAAAAGCAGCAAACAGACATTCTTTAATAAAATACACATAGACAGGCAATAGGATATACAGCTGGCTTAACAGTTTCCCCGCCAAATAGGCAGGCCTACAAGGAAACTTGAAATATCTCGACAAACGTTTAGTGTGCGAGGGAATCTGTGTGCTGTGTAGTACCTTCCACAAAAACCTCGGCCTATCTGATGCAGTCTGGTCAAAAAGAGTATGACATTGTTGCCGCCATTGAATGCAAGGGAAGCCAGCAAGCATTTGGCCTCCCTTGATAAAATAAAGTATAAAATAATAGCCAATCAGCTAGAGCTAAACTGTGAACTGTGAATGGGACTGGCACACCACAAAAAAGTGTCAAGTTTGGATTTGGCTTCACACCATTCACATCACATCAAGAGCAAAACTTTAAAAGACAGAAAAAACTTGAATTGTTGCATCTCATTGTGTTGTTGTCCTCTGGTGGCTAAAATTGGCCCTTAGCCATGGATGGAGATAGGGATTTGTGTTTTATTTAATTCTCCGTACTGGCCAATGATTATAACGGGGATTCTGATCCAACCATAAATTCGTACTTTCTGCCCCTGGCCTGAGAGGATGGAAGTTCAATATGTAGCTAGATGTAGTAGGCTAATGTTAACTAGCTGGGTCATCGATGCCCATTCATGAACGGAAGTTAGTCTAGCAAGCAAGCGTTGTAGCCAGGTAGCCTATGACAACAAAAACTATGCACATTTGTGGCCTGCTGGAGGTCATTTTGCAGGGCTCTGGCAGTGCTCCTCCTGCTCAAAGGCGGAGGTAGTGGTCCTGCTGCTGGGTTGTTGCCCTCCTACGGCCTCCTCCACGTCTCCTGATGTACTGGCCTGTCTCCTGGTAGCGCCTCCATGCTCTGGACACTACGCTGACAGACACAGCAAACCTTCTTGCCACAGCTCGCATTGATGTGCCATCCTGGATGAGCTGCACTACCTGAGCCACTTGTGTGGGTTGTAGACTCCATCTCATGCTACCACTAGAGTGAGCGCACCGCCAGCATTCAAAAGTGACCAAAACATCAGCCAGGAAGCATAGGAACTGAGAAGTGGTCTGTGGTCACCACCTGCAGAATCACTCCTTTATTGGGGGTGTCTTGCTAATTGCCTATAATTTCCACCTTTTGTCTATTCCGTTTGCACAACAGCATGTGAAATTTATTGTCAATCAGTGTTGCTTCCTAAGTGGACAGTTTGATTTCACAGAAGTGTGATTGACTTGGAGTTACATTGTGTTGTTTAAGTGTTCCCTTTATTTTTTTGAGCAGTGTATATGACAGTCGCAAGGCATATTAACTAACAGGTTATAGAGCAAACAATGCAATTATCACAACACATACAGTACCAGTCAAAAGTTTGGACACACCTACTCATTCAAGGGCTTTTCTTTATTTTTACTATTTTCTCAATTGTAGAATAATAGTGAAGACATCAAAACTATGAAATAACACATATGGAATCATGTAGTAACCAAAAAAGTGTTAAATCAAAATATTTTTTATTTTTGAGATTCTTCAAAGTAGCTACCCTTTGCCTTGATGACAGCTTTGCACACTCTTGGCATTCTCTCAACCAGCTTCATGAGTGTAACAGAGACGCTGAGAGTCGAGAAGCAGGCACAACGATCAATAAAATATGGACCGAGACAACATAACAGTATCATCTACGCATAAACACAGGAACAATACTGACGGGGGAAAGAATCAAAGGGAGTGCCAGATATAGGGGAGGTAATAAGTGAGGTAATGGAGTCCAGGTGTGCCTGATGATGACATGCAGGTGCGCGTAATGATTGATGCCAGGTGCGCGTAATGATGGATCCCAGGACCAGTGGTTAGTATACCGGCGACATCAAACGCCAGAGGGGAGGAGCGGGAGTAGCAGTGACAATGAGGTAGTTACCTGGAATGCATTTCCATTAACAGGTGTGCCTTGTTAATTTGTGGAATTTCTTTCCTTCTTAATGTGTTTGAGCCAATCAGTTGTGTTGTGACAAGGTAGGGGTGGTATACAGAAGACAGACCTATTTTTTAAAAGACCAAGTCCATATTATGGCAATAACAGCTCAAATAAGCAAAGAGAAATGACAGTCCATCATTACTTTAAGACATGAAGGTCAGTCAATCTAGAACATTTCAAGAACTTTGAAAGTTTCTTCAAGTGCAGTCGCAAAAACCATCAAGCGCTCATGAGGACCACCACAGGAAAGGAAAACCCAGAGTTACTGTACCTCTGCTGCAGAGGATAAGTTAATTAGAGTTACCAGTCTCAACTAACTACACCTCAGATTGCAGCCCAAATAAATGTTTTACACAGTTCAACTAACAGACTAACCTCAACATCAACTGTTCAGAGGAGACTGCTTGAATCAAATCAAATGTTATTTGTCACATGCGCCGAATACAACAGGTGTAGACTTTACAGTGAAATGCTTACTTACAAGCCCTTAACCAACAATGCAGTTTAAAAAAAAGAAAATAAATAAAAGTAACAAAATTAAAGAGCAGCAGTAAAATAACAATAGCGAGGCTATATACAGGGGGTACCAGTACAGAGTCAATGTGCGGGGGCACCGGTTAGTCGAGGTAATTGAGGTAATATGTACATGTAGGTAGAGTTATTAAAGTGACTATGCATAGATAATAACAGAGAGTAGCAGCAGTGTAAAAGGGGGGGGGGGGCTATGACAATAGCCAGGGTAGCCATTTGATTATATGTTCAGGAGTCTTATGGCTTGGGGATAGAAGCTGTTTATAAGCTTCTTGGACCTGGACTTGCCATGCGGTAGCAGAGAGAACAGTCTATGACAAGGGTGGCTGGAGTCTTTGACAATTTTTAGGGCCTTCCTCTGACACCGCCTGGTATAGAAGTCCTGGATGGCAGGAAGCTTGGCCCCATACGCACTACCCTCTGTAGTGCCTTGCGGTTGGAAGCCGAGCAGTTGCCATACCAGGCAGTGATGCAACCAGTCAGGCTCTTTAGTTTAGTGATGAGCTTTGAGGGCACTATGGTGTTGAATGCTGAGCTGTAGTCAATGAATAGCATTCTCACATAGGTGTTAATTTTGTCCAGGTGGGAAAGGGCAGTGTGGAGTGCAATAGAGATTGCATCATCTGTGGAGTGGTATGCAAATTGGAGTGGGTCTAGGGTTTCTTGGATAAAGGTCTTGATGTGAGCCATGACCAGCCTTTCAAAGCACTTCATGGCTACAGACGTGAGTGCTACGGGTCGCTAGTCATTTAGGCAGGTTTTCTTAGTGTTCTTGGGCACAGGGACTATGGTGGTCAGCTTGAAACATGTTGGTATTACAGACTCAGACAGGGAGAGGTTGAAAATGTCAGTGAAGACACTCGCCAGTTGGTCGGCACATGTTCGGAGTACACGTCCTGGTAATCCTTCTAGCCCTGCGGCCTTGTGAATGTTGACCTGTTTAAAGGTCTTACATCGGCTACGGAGAGCGTGATCACACAGTTGTCCGGAACAGCTGATGCTCTCATGCATGTTTCAGTGTTACTTGCCTCAAAGCGAGCATAGAAGTAATTTAGCTCATCTGGTAGGCTTGTGTCACTGGGAAGCTCTTGGCTGTGCTTCCCTTTGTAGTCTGTAATAGTTTGCAAGCCCTGCCACATCCGACGAGCGTCGGAGCCGGTGTAGTACGATTCGATCTTAGTCCTGTATTGACGCTTTGCCTAATTGATGGTTTGTTGGAGGGCATAGCGAGATTTCTTATAAGCTTCCGGGTTAGAGTCCTGCTCCTTGAAAGCAGCAGCTCTACCCTTTAGCTCAGTGCGGATGTTGCCTGTAATCCATGGCTTCTGGTTGGGGTATTACATACAGTCACTGTGGGGACGACGTCATCGATGCACTTATTGATGAAGCCAGTGACTGGACTTCATTGTCGAATTGCTGCAAAGAAACCACTACGAAAGGACACCAATAAGAAGAAGATACTTGCTTGGACTAAGAAACACGAGCATTGGACCGGTGGAAATCTGTCCTTTGGTTTGACGAGTCCAAATTTGAGATTTTTGGTTCCCACTGCCGTGTCTTTGTGAGACGCAGAGTAGGTGAACGGGTGATCTCCACATGTGTGATTACCACCGTGAAGCATGGAGGAGGAGGTGTGGGGGTGCTTTGCTGGTGACACTGTCAGTGATTTATTTAGAATTCAAGGCACAGTTAACATGCATGGCTACCATAGCATTCTGCAGTGATACGCCATCTCATCTGGTTTGCGCTTAGTGGGACTATCATTTGTTTTTCAACAGGACAATGACTCAAAGCACACCTCCAGGCAGTGTAAGGGCTATTTGACCAAGAAGGATAATGGAGTGCTGCATCAGATGACCTGGCCTCCACAGTCACCCGACCTCAACCCAATTGAGATGGTTTGGGATGAGTTGGCCCGCAGAGTGAAGGAAAAGGAGCCAACAAGTGCTCAGCATATGTGTTGAGTTGAGTTTATTTTATTTTTACAGGGACAGTGCACATTAATCAACGTTTCAGTAAAAGTGCCGGTTTTAGCCAGCCGGCTAATTTTTAACCGCAGTCCCTGGGCAGGTTATTAAAAACAATTACAATATAGACAATCATTGAGCAGTGAGCACACGCAGAGCAACATAGGACAAGCAAGGCATAGCATACAGACAGAGCAACATAGGACAAGCAAGATGTAGCATACAGACAGAGCAACATAGAACAAAAAGCAGCAAGACAAAATTCATAAAAGCAACAAAGTGTTTCCACACCCCACAAGCTACAGACAACAGACATGGAAAGTGGCAACACACAGCTAGGGACCATGTTCACAAATCTGATTGACCTTTAGCCATGTCTTCGTGCATTTTGTGAAAGTGTGATATGTGGTGCAGTTATGTGTGTCTGATGACAGTATATTCCAGACATGGGAAGTTCTCACAGAGAAAGCGGATTTACTAAAGGTGCTTTTCCTTAAGGGAACTATAGTCACCTCTCATGGCAGACCTTGTGGATCTGCTGCCATATGTTTGGGTTTTCTGTTTAACATAAATACTGAGTGGAGGGGGAGCCAGGCCACTTAGGATCTTGAATACAAGACATGCATCGGTGTATTGCACAAGATTTTCCAAACTCAGGAGCTCATGCTTTCTGAGGATGTAACAGTGATGATGGCTATTGGGCTTCCTATCAAGCACTTTGAGAGCCTGTTTGTAGACAGACTGAATAGGTTTTAATGTTGTACAGCAAGCTTGGGCCCAACTAGTCAAGCAGTATGTTAAGTGGGGGAGTATCATAGATTTGAAGTACAGTTTTGCTACCTCTGTAGTCAAACAATTTCGTATAAATTGGAAATTAGCTAGGTTGAATTTGGTTTTTTGAATGACCTTTTTCACATGCTTTTTAAAAGAGAGGTTGGAATCAAGTATGATGTCAAGGTACTTAAAATCAAATACCATCTGGAGCTTCTCCCCTGACACATAGACATCTGGCTCAGTAGCGTCTGTTGCCCTCTTTGTGAAGAACATGCAAACAGTTTTTTTCACATTGAGATGCAAACACGAGTCACTGAGCCACTTTGTATCCTGGACCATTACAGTAGTGAGTCACTGAGCCACTTTGTATCCTGGACCATTACAGTAGTGAGTTCTTGTGCAGCTTCTTGTTTGCTCTTTGCATGCACATATATCACTGTATCATCTGCATACATTTGAACTTCAGACCCAGTACAGACAGAAGGCATATCATTAATGTACAGGCTGAACAGGAGGGGCCCCAGTATTGACCCTTGGGGCACGGCCACATCATAGCTAAGAGTGGGCGACAGCTCATTGCTCACTCTGACACACTGAGTTCTGCCTTCAAGGTATGATTTCATCCATCTCAAGGCATCGGGGGGAAAGTTGAACTTGCACAATTTTTTGATGAGAATCTCATGGTTAACAGTATCAAAAGCCTTCCTTAGGTCCAGAAACACAGCCCCAACAACGCCCCCTTTGTCCATCTTGGACTTCACATTTTCCAGAAGAAAGCAGTTGGCCGTTTCTGTGAAGTGTTTCGCTCTGAAGCCAAACTGCATGGAGTGTAATGTGAAGGGGCTGTTGTTGAGGTGGGCAATCAGTTGTTTTGCTACACACTTTTCAACAACCTTTGACACCACAGGTAGTATACTAATGGGCCTGTAGTTACTCACGTCAGCAGGGTCGCCTGATTTAAAGATGGCCGTTATTATGGCCGACTTCCATACCCTTGGAAACACCCCGAGACCAATAGATGTGTTGGTGACCTTAGTAATAGGGCCAATGAGTGACTCTTTGTAGTTTTTAAGAAAGGTAGAGTCCAGCCCAAACACATCTTTGGCTTTAGAGTTCTTTAGTGAGCTAATCACCTTGTTCACCTTTGACTCAGAAACCCCCCTTATGATGAAGATAGGTTGAGCATCATTCATTAGCACTGAGCCCAATAAACCAGTGGATGGGTTCTGTGTCAGTACCCTGACAGAGTCAATAAAGTAGGAATTGAAGGCTATTGCTATTTCGACTGCATCCTGTGTTAGATTGTTATTCACCATGATTTCTAGTCTTTTTGCAGTGTTATTATGGTCTTTCCCTGTTAACTTTTTTCGATTCTCCCAGATCAATTTAGAATTTCCCTTTGCTTCACCAATTATGTTAATAAAAAAGTTTTCCTTGGCCTGTCTGATTTCTTTCATCACCTTATTTCCCTTTGCATGTGGGAACTCCTTCAAGACTGTTGGAAAAGCATTCCAGGTGAGTACCTCATGAAGCTGATTGAGAGAATGCCAAGAGTGTGCAAAGCTGTCATCAAGGCAAAGGGTGGCTACTTTGAAGAATCTTAAATCTAAAATATATTTTGATTTGTTTAACACTTTTTTGGTTACTACATGATTCCATATGTGTTATTTCGTAGTTTTGATGTCTCCACTATTATTCTACAATGGAGAAAATAGTTTAAAAAAAAGAAAAACCCTTGAATGAGGAGGTGTGTCCAAACTTTTGACTGGTACTCTAGTTTGTAATATGGCTTTTTCTCTGGCTTCCCCAGTGATTTTACCCATGCACCGCTACTGATATTACTGTAACATTGTGTCCCTATTGTACTGTCTTGCACTGATTGTCCTGTCTATAATATCATTGGTTCACATTCTATATTATATTCCATTCTATATTATGCTGAATCAGCTACTGAGCACATTTTTCTGTATACTGCTCGTATTCTTCCACCACTGCAGTGATTTCGTTCTAATGTAAATTTGTAAAAATATAAATTGCCAAAATATAAATATAACATATATAAGCGTTTTTGAGCTGATAGTCCAACTTGATCAAGTCTGTTTCAGTTGTAGTATTTGTGGTTATTTAATATTACGTGAGCATGCACATGAATGGTGGTATTTTGCAACCACCACACCAGGGTGATTGGTTGTGGCTTTTGGATGCCTAAGGGTCACGTTCACTGTTATGTAAACAGGGTTGTGTAAGGTAGTAAAGGGTGCAGGTGCGAGCTGCTATAGTACGGTCCGGTCCCTGGGAATGTTGTATAATAGCTTGTTTGCCTATGGGCTACGGTGGGTGAAGAGTGAGTGGGAGTAAGGAGGATATGTTCTACTGTACCGGGCTGTACAGAGGCCTCTGTCATCCTGGCTTGGCGGTTTCTGTGGTGCTTATTTAATGTCGTCACCCTGGAACCCATGGGGTACTGGAGCTGGAGCGTACAGTACTGGCAATTTTCTCTGGCCGGCCACACTCTCGAAACAAGATCTACACGAGGGAATACAAATCTGCCTGACTTGTGTGTAAAAACATAATTGTGTGTACAATGTGCATGACCTTTGCTCCACTAGAAGCTAAAAGTTAGTCAACACCAGCCAGAGAGACTTGTAGGAAGTCGAAACAAAAAAGGCAGTGACTGTCAGCTTCTACAGAATCACAGTGTTCACACAATGTCATCAATACAATAGAATAGTGAATAATCAGTGTGTCCTTGTCACGACTTCCGCCGAAGTCGATTCCTCTCCTTGTTCGGGCGGCATTCGGCGGTCGACGTCACCGGTCTTCTAGCCATCGCTGATCCACCTTTCATTTTCCATTTGTTTTGTCTTGTTTTCCCACACACCTGGTTTACATTCCCTCATTACTTGTCGTGTATATAACCCTCTGTTCCCCCCATGTCTGTGTGTGAAATTGTTTATTGTCAGGTTGGCATGCTTCCGGCTGGTTTGCGCCGGGTTTTGTTTTGTACCCGGGCTTTGTGGCAGCTGGTACTTTGTACTTGGGTGTTGTACTTTGTGCTGCCTCACTTGTTCTTTGGGCATTTGTTTTGTGACGCGGTTGCGTTCTGTTCAAATAATTGCCTCAGTAAAGTGCTTTGTCCGCTCATCTCTGCTCTCCTGCGCCTGACTTCCATGCACCAGCTACACCCACCGTTTGACAGTCCTATGTCCTTGTACCTCCATTCTGGTGGTAATCAACAGATATGACAATAATCCACAACATTCAGTATGCAGGTTCTGTTGACCATCAACCCACACCATGAGTGTCACAAATAGAAAACTGAAAAGCTTGTGTATTACAGGAAGGAAAAATACAGTGGTGGGAAAAATGCCCAATTGTCATACTTGAGTAAAAGTAAAGATACCTTAATAGAAAATGATTCGAGTAAAAGTGAAAGTCACCCATTAGAGTAAAAGTCTAAAAGTATTTGGTTTAAAATATACTTAAATATAAAACGTAAATGTAATTCAAAAAATATAGTAAAAGCATAAATCACAACATATTGCTTATATTGCTTATATTTTTTACAGATAGCCAGGGGCACACTACAGCACATAGACATCATTTACAAACTAAGTATTTGTGTTTAGTGAGTCCACCAGGTCAGAAGAGGTAGGGATGACCAGGGATGTTCTCTTGATATGTGTGTGAATTGGACCATTGTCTTGTCCTGCTAAGCACTCAAAATGAGTACTTTTGGGTGTCAGGGAAAATGTATGGAGTAAAAATTACATTCTTTTCATTGGAACATAGTGAAGTAAACATTCTAAAAATATAAAAAGTAAAGTACAGATACCCCCCAAAAACTACTTAAGTAGTACTTTAAAGTATTTTCCACCACTGCCCCACAGCAACCCTTTTGAGTATATTAGCCCACACAGCTACACGGATGTCCTTTCATGCTGGGTTTAGGACCTCATGTATATAAGCTTATAGAGACCCCAACTGATGTATATAACAGTTTCAAAACAATATACTTTGGTTTAGATACAAGCATCATGTAACCTATAACACAATACATTAATTTGACTTTGCAAAAATCGTTTTTTTTTACCCAACTTGTTTACCACTTTTTAGAGGTGGTTTCTTTCTTCACAGACTGCATGAAATGATGATTCTGTCCTAAATATTTGGTCAATATTTGATGTATAATTTCCTAGAAAGAAGGGGTGGCTCAACTAACCCTTGGGCTCGACTGACCCCACTCTCCCCTACGTTCTTAAAACCTCTTAGGGCTAGGGGGCAGTGTTCGGAAGTTCGGATAATTGACGTGCCCAAAGTAAACTGCCTGTTACTCAGGCCCAGAAGCTAGGATATGCATATCATTGGTAGCATTGGATAGAAAACATTCTGACGTGTAAAACTGTTACAATAATGTCTGTGATTATAACAGAACTGATATTGCAGGTGAAAACCCGAGGAAAATCCATCCAGAATTTTTTTTTTTTAGGTCACTGTCCATTTCAAAGCTTGTCTATAAGATATACAAATACAAAGCTCCCAGATTTCAGTTCCAAATGTTTCCACTAGATGTCAACAGTGTTATGAAAGGGTTTCAGGCTTGTTTTTTGAAAAATGAATTAGTAGTTGTAGTTTTTCAAGGTGGCTCTCATTTTGACTGTAGTCTTGTGGCGCGCGTGGATGAGGACACGCACCTCGTTATTTATCTCCGGTATTGAGCATACTACATTCTGTCTTAAATTTCACTGTTTATTTACATATTAGGGTACCTGAGGATTTATTAGAAACGTTGTTTGACTTGTTTGGACGAAGTTTATTGGTAACTTTTGGGATTCCTTTGTATGCATGTTGAACTAGTTGAACGGGAAGATTACTGAATCAAACGCGCCAACTAAACTGACTTTTTTGGGATATAAAGAAGGACTTTATCGAACGAAACGACCATTTGTTGTGTAGCTGGGACCCTTGGGATTGCAAACAGAGAAAGATCTTCAAAGGTAAGTGATTTATTTTATCGCTATTTCTGACTTTTGTGCTGGTTTGGAAAATGTTTTTAATGTTTTTATATACGGGGCGCTGTCCTAAGATAATCGCATGATATGCTTTTTCTGTAAATCCTTTTTGAAATCTGACAACGCGGTTGGATTAACAAGAAGTTAAGCTTTTAAATGATGTAGGACGCTTGTATGTTCAGGAATGTTTAATATTACAATTTTGTCATTTGAATTTGACGCGCTCCAGCTTCACCGGATGTTGTCGATTTTGATCTAATAGTTTGATCTAATTTGCGCTAATAGTTAACTGTTACACACTTGCCAGTAATGTTTATGGACGTGTATCCGTGTGTGCGCGTTTCCAATCAGGGCATGCCTGTGAGAATGCATGTACCTGTCAACTCCAAGAAGTGCTCTTACCAGCAGCGTCACACACAGGCTGAGGATGACCACAGCACCAACCAGCAGTCCCCCTGTCCAGTGGCGATTTTAGTGTGTAAATCTTGGTGGGAATTATTTTCATTAAAGTGGGACGCATGCCAGCAAAGCCACTACACAACACTAAACAATACATTAATTACACTATAACGGTGACAAACGGTGCCTACAAACTGTTAGGGCCTACATAAAGCTTTCCCAACAGCAGTCCCAACATCTAATACTGCTACGGGCTCCCGAGTGGCACAACATCTCAATGCTAGAGGCATCACTACAGACCCTGGTTCGATTCCAGGCTGTATCACAACCGGCCGTATTTGGGAGTCCCATAGAGCGGTGCACAATTGGCCCAGCTACGTCCAGGTTTGGCCGGGGTAGGCCGACATTGTAAATAAGAATTTGTTCTTAACTGACTTGCCTAGTTAAATAAAGGTTAAATAAAAAATACACCTGGCCATCAGCGGAGCCTTGTCTGGCAGCGAAACAGTTCATTCAGCCTCATTTACTGCCTTTTAAAAAAACATAGCTGATATGGCTGACTTGCTTCAACAAATGTGGTTTCTTATGACAATTGAGATGTACAAACTATGGCATAAGGGGACGACAAGCGGATAAGAGGCAATCCGTCATTTCGATTAAGACATTAACGAGCGAGCTAGAAAAGGCCGTAGTCATAATAAATAGCTATTTGTTTAGCTCTTTTGAAATGTACAGCTACAGAATTCAGAATATGGGCGGTTCTTACAGTGTTCTCCCTAGACACCAAGTCAGAACCATAGGATAAATAAAGGGGGCATATAAGCAGACAATGAAAGCTCTTACAATATTTAATGATTACATTTCTCTAAAACAGGTTATAGGCTACATGTGCACCACCAAGTCAGAACAGTAGGAGAAAATTAAGAGGGGTAAATAGTCCAAATAAGTAGCCCATGTGCCTCACTCTAATAATATCTTACTACACAACACACACGTCGTATTACTTTCTTAGCTACAGTTTACATACAGTTGAAGTCGGAAGTTTACATACACTTTAGGTTGGAGTCATTAAAACTTCTTGTCAATAGGGGGGCGCTATTTCCACTTTGGAAAAAATCGTGCCCAATTTAAACGGCCTCGTACTCTATTCTAGAGCGTACAATATGCATATTATTATTACTATTGGATAGAAAACACTCTCAAGTTTCTAAAACTGTTTGAATTATATCTGTGAGTAAAACAGAACTCATTTGGCAGCAAACTTCCAGACAGGAAGTGAAAAATCTGAAAACGATGCTCTGTTCCAGGGCCTGCCTATTCAATTGCTTAATATTTATGGATTTGCATGCACTGCATACGCCTTCCACTAGATGTCAACAGGCAGTGGAAGGTGGAATGGGGTGTCTAGCTTGATCTGAGGTCGAACAAGAGCTCTTGGAATGACGTGACCACAATTTCCTTTCTCTACCTAGGCGCGGGAAGGACATCAGCATTGGCTTCTGAAAAGCGTTCGGTATAGACGGTGGATGTCTCCGGCTCTGATTTTATTTGATAGATGTGATAAAAACATCATAAAGTAGTTTTTTTCAACCGAGTTGTATGAGTTTATTCAACGTTTATTGCGACTTTTGGCATTTTCCTTTCTTTGCGTCAGGAGAAGATGGGCATGTTCGCGCCACATGGCTAGCTAAGGTTGCTAATTCGACAGGAGAAGAGGACATTCTAAAACCAAACAACGATTTTTTATTCTGGACAAAGGACTCCTTGTACAAGATTCTGATGGAAGCTCAGCAAAAGTAAGAACCATTTATGATGTTATTTCGTATTTCTGTGGAAAATGTAGAGTCCTATTTTCCGCCCTGTTTGCGGGCGCTGTCTCGCTATAACGTAAGCTGTTTGTTATGGTAAAGTTATTTTAAAAAATCTAACACGGCGGTTGCATTAAGAACTAGTGTATCTTTCATTTGCTGTCCAACATGTATTTTTTAGTAAAGTTTATGATGAGTTCTTTGGTCAGATTAGGTGAGTGTCCAAAATATCTCCGGAGATTCTGGTGAATCGATGCTACATATTCACAATGTATAACCACGGTTTGCAGCTCAAAATATGCACATTTTCGAACAAAACATAAGTGTATTGTATAACCTGATGTTATAGGACTGTCATCTGATGAAGTTGGTCAAGGTTAGTGATTAATTTTATATCTTTTGCTGTTTTTTTGCGATCGCTACCTTTTGCTGCTGATAAATGCATTTGTGTGTTTGGCTATTGTGGTAAGCTAATATAATGCTATATTGTGTTTTCGCTGTAAAACACTTAAAAAATCAGAAATATTGGCTGGATTCACAAGATGTTTATCTTTCATTTGCTGTACACCATGTATTTTTTATTATTATTTAGGTATTTAGGTATTTCACGTTGCTCTCTGTAATTATTCTGGCTGCTTTGGTGATATTTTTGATGGTAGCTGCAATGTAAAACTATGATTTATACCTCAAATATGCACATTTTCGAACAAAACATACATTTATTGTATAACATGTTATAAGACTGTCATCTGATGAAGTTGTTTCTTGGTTAGTGACTAATTATATCTCTATTTGGTCGGTTTTGTGATAGCTACCTATGCGGTAGAAAAATTGTGAAAATATGCGTAGTCTTTTGCTATTGTGGTTAGCTAATAGAAATACATATTGTGTTTTCGCTGTAAAACATTTTAAAAATCGGAAATGATGGCTGGATTCACAAGATGTTTATCTTTCATTTGCTGTATTGGACTTGTGATTTCATGAAAATTATATTATATGATATCCCTGTCGCGTTAGGCTAGGCTATGCTAGTCAGCTTTTTTGATGAGGATGCTCCCGGATCCGGGATGGGTAGCAATGAAAGGTTAAAACTGGTTCTTCAACCACTGAACAAATTTCTTGTTAACAAACTATAGTTTTGGCAAGTCAGTTAGGACATCTACTTTGTGCATGACACAAGTAATTTTTCCAACAATTGTTTACAGACAGATTATTTCACTTATAATTCACTGTATCACAATTCCAGTGGGTCAGAAGTGTACATACACTAAGTTGACTGTGCCTTTAAACAGCTTGGAAAATTCCACAAAATTATGTCATGGCTTTAGAAGCTTCTGATAGTGTCACGTTCCTGACCTGTTTTCCTTTTTTCTTGTATTTATTTAGTTGGTCAGGGCGTGAGTTGGGTGGGTTGGTCTATGTGTGTTTTTCTATGTTGGGGTTTTTGTGTTCGGCCTGGTATGATTCTCAGTCAGAGGCAGCTGTAGATCGTTTGTCCCTGATTGAGAATCATACTAAGGCAGCTGGGGTTTCACGTGTGTTTTGTGGGTGGTTGTATCGCGTGTCTGCATTCGTGCCACACGGGACTGTTTGTCGATTGTTTTCATGGTGTTCTTTTGTTTCGTGTTCAGTTTCGATATAATAAATAATCATGGACACTAATCACTCCGCATATTGGTCTGATCCTTCTCGCCTCTCCTCCTCGTCCGAGGAGGAGGATTACGACGATCGTTACAGAACCACCCACCAATCTAGGATCAAGCGGAGTGCAAACGGGCAGCGACAGCAGTGGGAAAAAACCCAGGACTCCTGGACTTGGGAGGAGATCCTGGACGGCAAAGGACCCTGGGCTCAGCCAGGGGAATATCGCCGTCCCAAGGCGGAGCTGGAAGCAGCGAAGGCAGAGAGGCGCTGGTATGAGGAGGCAGCGCGGCGACGGGGTTGGGAGCCCGAGAGTCAGACCCAAAAATTTCTTGGGGGAGGGCACACGAGGAGTGTGGCAAAGCCGGGTAGGATACCTGAGCCAACTCCCCGTGCTTACCGTGGAGTGAGAGGGCGTCGTACTGGTCAGACACCGTGTTATGCGGTAAAGCGCACGGTGTCCCTAGTACGCGTGCTTAGCCCAGTGCGGGCTATTCCACCTCGCCGCACTGGTAGGGCTAAGTTGGGCATCGAGCCGGATGTCATGAAGCCGGCCCAACGCATCTGGCCTCCAGTGCGTCTCCTCGGGCCGGCATACATGGCACCAGCCTTACGAATGGTGTCCCCGGTTCGCCAGCATAGCCCAGTGCGGGCTATTCCACCTCGCCGCACTGGCAGGGCTACGGGCACCATTCAACCTGGTAAGGTTGGGCAGGCTCGGTGCTCAAGAGCACGTGTCCTCCTTCACGGTCCGGTATACCCGGTGCCACCTCCAAGTACCAGTCCACCGGTGGCAGCCCCCCGCACCAGGCTGTCTCTCCGGGTTCTCTCTCCAGCTGCTCCCACCTGTCCAGCGCTGTCAGAGCTTTCCTCCTCTCCAGCGCAGCCAGTGCCTATACCCCGCACCAGGCTGTCTCTCCGGGTTCTCTCTCCAGCTGCTCCCACCTGTCCAGCGCTGTCAGAGCTTTCCTCCTTCCCAGCGCTGTATGAACTGTCTGCCTGCCCAGCGCTGTCCGTCGGTACTGAGCCTTCAGAGCCGTCCAGCCAGGACCAGCCAGAGCCGTCCAGCCAGGACCTGCCAGAGCCGTCCAGCCAGGACCAGCCAGAGCCGTCCAGCCAGGACCAGCCAGAGCCGTCCAGCCAGGACCAGCCAGAGCCGTCCAGCCAGGACCAGCCAGAGCCGTCCAGCCAGGACCAGCCAGAGCCGTCCAGCCAGGACCAGCCAGAGCCGTCCAGCCAGGATCCGCCAGAGCCGTCCAGCCAGGATCCGCCAGAGCCGGCCAGCCAGGATCCGCCAGAGCCGGCCAGCCAGGATCCGCCAGAGCCGGCCAGCCAGGATCCGCCAGAGCCGGCCAGCCAGGATCCGCCAGAGCCGGCCAGCCAGGATCCGCCCCTCAGTCCGGTGCTGCCCCTCAGTCCGGTGCTGCCCCTCAGTCCGGTGCTGCCCCTCAGTCCGGTGCTGCCCCTCAGTCCGGTGCTGCCTTTTGGTAGAGTGGGTTTGACATGGAGGGTGGCCATTGGGAGGAGACCACGGAAGCGGGGTTTGACTATGGTGGGTTGGGGACCACGACCAGCGCCAGAGCCGCCACCATGGACAGACGCCCACCCAGACCCTCCCCTAGAGTTTATGCGGGTGCGCCCGGAGTTCGCACCTTAAGGGGGGGGTTATGTCACGTTCCTGACCTGTTTTCCTTTTTTCTTGTATTTATTTAGTTGGTCAGGGCGTGAGTTGGGTGGGTTGGTCTATGTGTGTTTTTCTATGTTGGGGTTTTTGTGTTCGGCCTGGTATGATTCTCAGTCAGAGGCAGCTGTAGATCGTTTGTCCCTGATTGAGAATCATACTAAGGCAGCCGGGGTTTCACGTGTGTTTTGTGGGTGGTTGTATCGCGTGTCTGCATTCGTGCCACACGGGACTGTTTGTCGATTGTTTTCATGGTGTTCTTTTGTTTCGTGTTCAGTTTCGATATAATAAATAATCATGGACACTAATCACTCCGCATATTGGTCTGATCCTTCTCGCCTCTCCTCCTCGTCCGAGGAGGAGGATTACGACGATCGTTACAGATAGGGTAATTGACATAATTTGAGTCAGTTGGAGGTGTACCTGTGGATGTATTTCAAGGCCTACCTTCAAACTCAGTGCCTCTTTGCTTGACATCATGGGAAAATCAAAATAAATCTGCCAAGACCACAGAATAAAAATTGTAGACCTCCACAAGTCTGGTTCATCCCTGGGAGCAATTTCCAAACGCCTGAAGGTACCATGTTCATCTGTACAAACAATAGTACGCAAGTATAAACACCATGGGACCACGCAGCCGTCATACCGCTCAGGAAGGAGATGCGTTCTGTCTCCTAGAGATGAACGTATTTTGGTGGGAAAAGTGCAAATCAATCCCAGAACAACAGCAAATGACCTTGTGAAGATGCTGGAGGAAACAGGTAAAAAAGTATCTATATCCACAGTAAAACGAGTTCTATATCGACATAACCTGAAAGGCCGCTCAGCAAGGAAGAAGCCACTGCTCCAAAACCACCATGTGCATTTTGCAAATGCACATGTGGACAAAAATTTTACTTTTTGGAGAAATGTCCTCTGGTCTGATGAAACAAAAATAGAACTGTTTGACCATTATGACTATCGTTATGTTTGGAGGAAAAAGGGGGAGGCTTGCAAGCCGAAGAACACCATCCCAACCGTGAAGCACGGGGGTGGCAGCATCCTGTTGTTGGGGTGCTTTGCTGCAGGAGGGACTGGTGCACTTCACAAATAGATGGCACCATGAGGTAGGAAAATTCTGTGGATATATTGTGGATATATTGAAGCAACATCTCAAGACATCAGTCAGGATGTCCATTTGGGTCTTCCAAATGGATAATGACCCCAAGCATACTTCCAAAATTGTGGCAAAATGGCTTAAGGACAACAAAGTCAAGGTGTTGGAGTGGCCATCACAAAGTCCTGACCTCAATCTTATAGAAAATGTGTGGGCAGAACTGAAAAAGCGTGTGCGAGCAAGGAGGCCGACAAACCTGACTCAGTAACACCAGCTCTGTCAGGAGGAATGGGCCATAATTCACCCAACTTATTGTCGGAAGCTTGTGGAAGGCTACCTGATACTTTTGACCCAATTTAAACAATTTAACTTCTTCTGGCTGCAAGCCCGAGGCCGGCCACAATATGACAACAGCCACTTCAAGTGCAGGGCGCGAAATTCAAAATATATTTTTTTGAAATATTTAACTTTCACACATTAACAAGTCCAATACAGCAAATGAAAGGTACACATCTTGTGAATCCAGCCAACATGTCCGATTTTTAAAATGTTTTACAGCGAAAACAGCACGTATATTTATGTTAGCTCACCACCAAATACAAAAAAAGGACAGACATTTTTCACAGCACAGGTAGCATGCACAAAGCCAACCTAACTAACCAAGAACCAACCAAACTAACCAACAACAACTTCATCAGATGACAGTCTTATAACATGTTATTCAATAAATCTATGTTTTGTTCAAAAAATGTGCATATTTCAGGTATAAATCATAGTTTACATTGCAGCTACAATCAGAAATTGCACCGAAAGCAGCCAGAATAATTACAGACACCAACGTCAAATACCTAAATACTCATCATAAAACATTTCTGAAAAATACATAGTGTACAGCAAATGAAAGACAAGCATCTTGTGAATCCAGCTAATATTTCCGATTTCTTAAGTGTTTTACAGCGAAAACACAATATAGCGTTATATTAGCTTACAACAATAGCCAGAAACACAAGCCATTCCCCAGTAGCAAAAGTTAGCGATCGTAACAAACCAGCAAAAGATATATAATTTTTGACTAACCTTGATAAGCTTCATCAGATGACAGTCCTATAACATCAGGTTATACATACACTTATGTTTTGTTCGAAAATGTGCATATTTAGAGCTGAAATCAGTGGTTATACATTGTGCTAACGTAGCATCTTTTTCCCACAACGTCCGGATATTTTTCTGACACTTTTTCTGACACACATATTCTGACCAAATAACTATTCATAAACATAACTAAAAAATACATGTTGTATAGGAAATGATAGATACACTAGTTCTTAATGCAATCGCCGTGTTAGAATTCTAAAAATAACTCCATTACGACATCCAGCTTAGGTATAGCGAGAGAGTACCCAAAAGCTGGGCGCAAACGACTAGCACAACATGTTCGACAGATATATGAAATAGCATCATAAAATGGGTGCTACTTTTGCTGATCTTTCATCAGAATGTTGTACAAGGGGTCCTTTGTCGGGAACAATCGTTGTTTGGATTTAGAACGGCCTTTTTCCCTCTCGATTTAGCAAGCACACTTGCCAAGTGGCGCGAATCTCTCCATCGTCAACAAACGGAAGAGAACGGAACACGGCAAAACTCCCGAAAAAATTTCAATAATCTGATTAAACTATATTGAAAAAACATACTTTACGATGATATTGTCACATGTATCAAATAAAATCAAAGCCGGAGATATTAGTCGTCCATAACGACAGCTTATCAGAAGGCAAATCCAGGTCCCTTGACGCGCTCTCCAGAAAACAGGAAACTGGTGACACGTCATACAAAGAGCATTTATTCGAGTCCAGATCAAGTTACACACTCAATTTCTTCTCTCACTGCTTGTCGACATCTAGTGGAAGACGTATGAAGTGCATCTAAATGAATAAATATCAAGGACTTTAATAGGCAGGCCCTAGAACAGAGCATCGATTTCAGATTTTCCACTTCCTGTCAGGAAGTTTGCTGCAAAAGGAGTTCTGTTTTACTCACAGATATAATTCAAATGGTTTTAGAAACTAGAGAGTGTTTTCTATCCAATAGTAATAATAATATGCATATTGTACGAGCAAGAATTGAGTACGAGGCCGTTTGAAATGGGCACCTTTTATCCGGCTACTCAATACTGCCCCTGCAGCCCAAACAGGTTAATGGCAATGCTACCAAATACTAATTGAGTGTATGTACATTTTTGACCCACTGGGAATGTGATGAAAGAAATAAAAGCTGAAATAAATCATTCTCTCTACTATTATTCTGACATTTCACATTCTTAAAATAAAGTGGTGATCCTAACTGACCTAAGACAGGGAATTTTTACTCGGATTAAATGTCAGGAATTGTGAAAAACTGAGTTTAAATGTATTTGACTAAGGTGTATTTAAACTTCCGACTTCAACTCTATCTCCCTGGCATATTGCGTCATTTATGCAGCAGTACTCACTTGAACAGAAAGGTGGCACGGCGGTCCATTGTGGGCAAATTTTGTCATCAAAGTCTGGCATTCTCTAGATTTATGGTGCTTTCAAAACAAGGTTGAATCATGATGACATCATTGATCTTCAGGTCGTAGCTCTAGAAAGAGGCTGGATTTACAAATCTGAGTTGGCTGACCGTTCCAAGCGTATTTTCCCAGTCGGACCTCGTTTATTCCCGACTTCCTAGTTGTCTTGAACTCACTGAAGTCAAGTTTTCTGAGTTCCGAGTTTATAGTTGTTTTGAGCGCGACACAAATCATGCTTCATTGACAGCATGGCCAATGTTGAATGTTTATCATTTTAAACTTGGAAAAGAGTCACTTAATTCCAGATTTTATTTATTTTTATTTATTTTTATTTAACCTTTATTTAACCAGGAAGGGCTCATTGAGATTTAAATCTCTTTTTCAAGAGCGTCCTGGCCAAGATAGGCTGCACCAAGTCATTACAAAAATTACAGACAGACAACATGAAAAACTACAAGTAATCTAGTAAAAACCATTGAATTCACAAGAGTATAACAAAATCAAAAACAGCAAATTAAAAACATTGACAGGTCAGGGAATCAGCCTCAAAATCCTTCATCAGTGATTTAAAAACACCAATCGGGACAAGTTCTTCCAGTTTAAAATGATTTTGTAAGGTGTTCCAAGACGATGGCGCAGAGTACATAAAAGACCTTTTACCAAATTCAGTTCGGACATTTGGAACAGTTAGCAGGATAAAGTCCAGCGAACAAAGAGAGTACCCACCACATTTCTGAACAATAAAAATTTGGGACCACACAGCCACTCCACTGAATAGCAGGCTAGTGATTGCTTTGCAATGCTTGCAGTTTGCCACTGTCACCGATTCCTTCCAAACCACTCATGGTTGAATTTGCTCTTTCCAACTTGTTGCTTAATGTTTATGTCCAATGGCCGATGAGCACCGATACGTTTTATCTATAATTTCTCTTAATTATTTATTTTCATGTGACAAGGATTAAAAAGGATTTTCCAGTAGATTGTCGAGTTGATTCATGATGATGACTGCTAGCTAAGATTTTGAAAGCATGATGTTGACATGATCCGTCCAATCAAAGCTACTGTACATCTAATATGAATTGACGTCATTTTATCTGTGACCAATGACATTTAGCCTTCTTGGATGTAACTCTATGGCAGCACCCAAGGGGCTAGAATTTTCTAGCTCTACCCTTAGACTTGGCGGTGACGTACTGTAGTGTCCCCATGAGTGACAGAACACTGAGGCAATCACGGCGCAACGCTCCGTAGTTTCTGATGGCTTGCCCCACCACCACAGAAAGCACTGAGCTAGGCTGAAACACCTGCATTTTGGATTTGCCTTACTCAAGAAAACAAAAGAGACCGTGTTTGTATTAACTCAATTATATATATATATATATATATATATGTTTTTAAATATAAAAAAAATGTTGCTGCTGAAAATGTGAGCTCAAAACAGGCTCTGTCCCACCTGCCCTGAATGACGGGTCATCACTGCTCCTGTCACTAACCAGTCAGGGCGTAGGAGCAGGTAGCGTCTCTTGTCGATGCCCATCCTTATCACATGACAGGGGACAGTGGGGAAGAACAGTTCAGCCTCATAGCACTGTCCACCTGCTGGCATTACCCTCACATACTGTAGGAGGAGCACGTGAGCATATGTGCTTTAGATATTGGGAAGGCTTATGGATTTCACTTTTATCTGTTTAAAGTTACTCCATGACGCAATAAAGAAAATCAATGAAGAAGAGCGGGGCGTTACTATACAACGATTGCACCTTTCACCCATTTTGTTCATTACATAAGAACATCTAAGGCCCTGTTCGAGCAAACAGGGTAACTGGGTTACAGGGCTCAGCCAAAATCAAAGAGAAAATCATTATATTGATGTGCACTTCCAGTAAGTAGATTATGTTCCCGACTTAAGTTAGAAATGGCTGTAATACCATGTGTTCGTATTGATGCCCACTGAGTTTGAAGGCATACACCCCAGATTGAGTGAAGACCATGGAAAAGAGTGTTGGGGAGTCCTGGCCAGTGTCAGGTCCTCAGCCAGCAGCCTCAAAAGACCCCAGTCAAAGTCACGGTTGGTATTGTACAGGTTTTCTCTGGACAACAAGACAGGAAGCTTGAAACTCAGTAGCAAAAAAAGGATAAAGAAAATACAGATCATAGACAGATAGACACACAAAGGACGAAATAATTGTTGCAAATAGTGTGTTTTCCATACTGCATTTGATTTGCAACAGCACCCTGTCCCGGATGAAGAGTTTTGACACTTTATAAAGAAATCGTCAAGTCCTATGCAAATAAAAAACACATTTCTGAGAACGCAGTGTAGAAAATCCACTATCAGGACCACAGTCTGATTGACTTACACATCATACTAAGGGTAGTGTTGTCTGGTGACAGTGAAGAGCAGTGTGTCCCCTAGGTGGGACAGGCAGTAGGGTTCAGAATCCCCACAGAGCTGGAGCTGATGGTTCCTCCCCAGATGGTGTTTCTGCTGGACCAATCAGACCCAGACCCTCCTTCCTCTCTGATACCAAAGTCACCTGGTAGCAAATAGCAATGGAGGGATGGATGAATATGAATGAACAACTTAACAAACCAACAAAGAAACAAATGGAGGAATGGATGGATTAATTGAATTAATTAATTCATCACAGAGATAATATTTTATCAGTAACCGTGTGTGGACAGTAAAATTATAATAACATGTAGGTTTTGTATCATTATCTGACGATAGGTCACCTGTTGAGTTGCTTTTCTCTGGACATAACTTCTGAATCTCCGCTGGGACGTCATTGAGGAGACCAAGGAACTCTGCATCTTTAAAAAAGCAGACACACACAAAGACAGTCATTGTTGTTATTGGTCCTACTATGGGTTAAGGGCCTATTGTAACTGGGCCCACTCTGTATCCGAGGACCTCACCACTTGCCTGCACTGTGTACACAGGAAGGGAGACATTGTGGCGACCGTCACACTGCAAGATCCCCTGGGAGTCCAAGCGTTTGAACACTGTCTTCAGCATCACACTCCCTTAAACGTTCACCTGTTAGAGAAAACACTGGGCCGTTTACTGATAAATATGTCAGGGTATTCTATGCGGCTGTCCAAATATATGATATCCAAGTTTTTCATTGCATCTTCTGTACATTTCAGAGAGACAAATAATCGTGTGTGTGTGTTTGCATAGTGCCTTGTGTGAGTATGTGTGTATAATGTGTTTGCCATACAACTCTTTCCTTAAGTTATCATGGCTTACCTGGCCTTCAAAGTTGCTATAGACCAGCTGCAAGTCTACAGCAGCACACACTAAATGCAGTGCCAGCTGGGCCTGCTCCTACACCAGCCCCCACACACCACTCTCTCTGGGGGTTCCCTGCACAGACACAGGCCCAGAGCTCCATCAAAGCCCTGGTAGTCCCCTGAATGAGACACGCCTGGGAGAGAAAGAGAGGAACACTTGGGATCTGTTGACCCACAGACTAAAGGAAAGGGCTGGGACTGAGCGGCAGCCAGTCAAGGGAAAAAGGTTTCACATTAAGTTGTACTCGTTGATGTATATCAACCCTGGATTGCTGATGCTATGTATTGGCCAATGATGGAATAATAGAATAAACGTGGCAAAAACAAATGCAGACATTAATAAATGCATTTCGATAGCTTCCAAAATATCTTTTGCAATGGTGGGGGAGTGCCCAGATGGAGGCGCGAAAGCTTGAAACAGCGCCCCCTGTCAGTCACCTAGTGCAGGAGTTCCCTAACGTTTTCACTCAGACCCACCTTCCAGCATTGGGGAACATCGCGCGTCCCCACTGCGCTCGCACGCCACGCCTATTTCTATGGGCACAAGCACTGTTCATGACACAAACTGTTCACACCCCTCTTGTTGGTGGAGAGAACATTTTGCAGGTTTAAACAGTTCTATAAATGTTGCCATGTCTGTAAGTGTATTCATGTGATATTTGAGTGACTCAAGCATTACAACACAATCTATGGGCATAAAAACCTAACTAAAAACCATTAGCTGACATGGGCTTGTTGATCTGGATATTTCTGACAAGTTATACATCGATCTCTAAGGTATGCAATGACTGACATAACAAGAGATAAACAGATGATGCACAAAAAAATGTCAAAAGTGCACCTTGTGCATTCTACTATTACAACTTTCAGGTGTAAGTTAAAAGCCGGATTGCGTTCCTTGAAAAAAAAAAGCCCCCTCGCGACTTATCTAGTGTATATATAAATGATTGGTTGGACAAGTACAGAGTAGACATCCATGTTTCTACAGTTCCATCTGTACATTGTCTGTGATTGTACACATAATAGAATCGATCAATGGAAACAGTTCCCATGGTTTTTGTATGCATGTCATGGTAAAGCAAATTGTATTATCAAAAAAGTATTATTAACACACCTGTACTACACACAGGTAGAGTTTGTGTGTGTCTGTGTGTGTGTGCCCATCGCTGGCCTACATTGGCGCATGCACACACACACACACACCCACACGCACAAACACACAATCACCAACACACTCATACGCCCACACACACACACACACACACACACACACACACACACACACAGACACAAACGCCAACACACACATACACACATACCAACACACACACAAACACACACATGCACACATATAGACATTAGATTTTTTGCACTAACTATTTTGACTCTAAGCACACACACTGGACTCTCCCCCACACTCACACAAACTAACACTGACACTCCAACACACACACACAGACACTCACTCACACAAAACATATACAAGCACACAGGCATACTGTCACCACACACACTCATCACATATGTTGCATCTACTGTTTATTATCTGTCCTGTTGCCTAGTCACTTTACCTCTACCATATACAGTACCAGTCAAAAGTTTGGACACACCTACTCATTTAAGAGTTTTGTAGAATAATAGTGAAGACATCAAAACTATGAAACAACACATATGGAATCATGTAGTAAGCAAAAAAGTGTTAAACAAATCTAAACGTATTTTATATTTGAGATTCTTCAAAAAAGCCACCCTTTGCCTTGATGACAGCTTTGCACACTCTTGGCATTCTCTCAACCAGCTTCATGAGGTAGTAATCTGGAATGCATTTCAATTACAGTTTTTTTTCAATTGCTAACATGCATTGGTCAAAACTGAAGTCACATTGTCAAAACTCTTCACACAGTCAGCAAAACAGAAGTGTATGTGGACCAAACTGTGAATAATTTTTCACCGTTTTTCCACAAAATGCATTCAACGACCACATTCTCCGAAATCCATTAACTCTTTTTCTCATTCATACTCCACCACCTGCAAAACTATATATTTGCAGCACGTTTTCAAATGCTAACACACTGTTTCCAAAACTGTTAAAAACACATTAAAAACTGAATGATGGCAGATGTTGTGCATTTATGCAGTAACCAGATTGAAACATATAGAAAATCTCAGCAGAATATTTAATCATTCCAAACGCAGCTGATTGCAATTTCAGCTAAAAGCCTACCCAAGTGTCCTGTTTTTAGTCTCGTTACCAAACAGACAAAAGAGGACGGCTTCGGAATGATTTAGTTTGGAAACATGGATAAAGGAAGACAGGTTGGTGGGGAAAGAAGAGTGTCAGGGAGAGGCAGAATGCGTGTAGGACAAAGGAGAGGAACACCAAGAGCGGTGGTCTCTGATGAGATAAGTGACACAATTATTGACCATGGTGTAAACCATGGTCTCTCTTTCAGAGAGGCCGGTTTAAGGGTGCAACCAAATCTGCAGCATTCAACAGTTGTATCAATAGTACACATTTTCCGGCAAAACAACAGGTGAGATGTGCATTCTTCAATGATAATTGAACTACATATTACAGTACAATACAGTATGTTCAGAACTACTTCAAGGTCTTAGAGTGAGTGACGTCACCGATTGAAACGCTATTAGCGCGCACCCTGCTAACTAGCTAGCCATTTCACATCGGTTACACTCACCCCCCTTTTGACCTCCTCCTTTTCCGCAGCAACAGCATCAATGTAACAGCATAGCTTCCGTCCCTCTCCTCGCCCCTACCTGGACTCGAACCAGGGACCCTCTGCACACATCCACAACTGACACCCACGAAGCATCGTTACCCATCGCGCCACAAAAGCCGCGGCCCTTGCAGAGCAAGGGGAACAACTACTTCGAGGTCTCAGAGCGAGTGACGTCACCGATTGAAAAGCTATTAGCGCGCACCACCGCTAACTAGCTAGCCATTTCACATCGGTTACACATGTACTGACATTTTGAAATATATTGATTGTTTTGTGTTTTTCAGTAGGATCCAAAGGTTGCCTCCCACAGGAGGGAGAGGCAGAATATTATCAGATGCTCAGGAAATTGGGTAGGTAACAACATCTCCACCCCGCTGATCCTCAACACTGGGGCCCCACAAGGGTGCGTTCTGAGCCCTCCCCTGTACTCCCTGTTCACCCACGACTGCGTGGCCATGCACGCCTCCAACTCAATCATCAAGTTTGCGGACGACACTACAGTGGTAGGCTTGATTACCAACAACGACAAGACGGCCTACAGGGAGGAGGTGAGGGCCCTCGGAGTGTGGTGTCAGGAAAATAACCTCGCACTCAACGTCAACAAAACAAAGGAGATGATTGTGGACTTCAGGAAACAGCAGAGGGAGCACCCCCCTATCCACATCGACGGGACAGTAGTGGAGAGGGTAGTAAGTTTTAAGTTCCTCGGCGTACACATCACGGACAAACTGAATTGGTCCACCCACACAGACAGCGTTGTGAGTCTGAAGAAATTCGGCTTGTCACCAAAAGCACTCACAAACTTCTACAGATGCACAATCGAGAGCATCCTGTCGGGCTGTATCACCGCCTGGTACGGCAACTGCTCCGCCCACAACCGTAAGGCTCTCCAGAGGGTAGTGAGGTCTGCACAACGCATCACCGGGGGCAAACTACCTGCCCTCCAAGACACCTACACCACCTGATGTCACAGGAAGGCCATAAAGATCATCAAGGACAACAACCACCCGAGCCACTGCCTGTTCACCCCGCTATCATCCAGAAGGCGAGGTCAGTACAGGTGCATCAAAGCAGGGACCGAGAGACTGAAAAACAGCTTCTATCTCAAGGCCATCAGACTGTTAAACAGCCACCACTAACATTTAGTGGCTGCTGCCAACATACTGACTCAACTCCAGCCACTTTAATAATGGGAATTGATGGAAATGTATGTAAAAATGTATCACTAGCCACTTTAAACAATGCCACTTAATATGTTTACATACCCTACATTACTCATCTCATATGTATATGTATATACTGTACTCTATATAATCTACTGCATGTTGCCATCTTTATGTAATACATGTATCACTAGCCACTTTAAACTATGCCACTTTATGTTTATATACCCTACATTACTCATCTCATATGTATATACTGTACTCTATACCATCTACTGCATCTTGCCTATGCCGTTCTGTACCATCACTCATTCATATATCTTTATGTACATATTCTTTATCCCTTTATACTTGTGTGTATAAGGTAGTAGTTGTGGAATTGTTAGGTTAGATTACTCGTTGGTTATTACTGCATTGTCGGAACTAGAAGCACAAGCATTTCGCTACACTCGCATTAACATCTGCTAACCATGTGTATGTGACAAATAAAATTTGATTTGATTTGATTTGAAATTGCCATTGTTGACATCGTAATTGGCAACAATGCAATAAAACTGCTGGAAATTCAGGACAGAGTGCTGGCAGACAATATCACTTTTGTGAATGTGAATACGGTCAGCACAAAGACAATTGCCAGAGTCCCAGAGAAACATTAAATAAGGATGAAGCAGTTGTACCCTTTGAGAGAAACGGTGAACGTGTGAAAGAACTCCGGTATCAATATGTCCAGTTAAGATGTCTGTTCAATAACCAAACAGGGTACATACACAGCTACGCATAATGTAAAGTACTGGAAAACTGCACATACATTCATCTTTGTGGATGAAGCTGGATTCAACCTGGCAAAACACGCCGCAGGGGAAGAAATGTGATTAGACAGAGAGCAACCGTGGATGTCCCAGGCCAGAGAGGAGCTAACATCACAATGTGTGCAGCACTGTCCAATGATGTTTTGCTGTTACACAAACCACTCATTGGCCCCTACAATACAGAGAGGCTCATTTATTTTCTGGATGACCTGCATAATCGACTTGTGCCAGCGAAGGAGAGTGGGGCAAGAAACTCCCATACCTTCGTTGTTGTGTGGGATAATGTGGCATTCCACCACTCTGCTGCTGTCACAGACTGGTTTGCTGCACATCCCAGGATGTCAGTACTATTCCTGCCTCCATACTCCCCCTTCCTAAACCCCATAGAGGAGTTTTTCTCTGCGTGGAGGTGGAAGGTTTATGACCACCATCCACATGACCAGATGTCCTTACTGGAGGCCATGAATGTGGGGTGTGGAGACACTTCTCCTGAAGAATGCCAGGGTGTGGAGACACTTCTCCTGAAGACTGCCAGGGTTGGATTAGACATTCCAGAAGATACTTTCCAAAATGCATCGCCAGAGAAGACACAAGATGTGACGTAGATGAGAACTTGTGGCCAAATGCAGAAGAGAGGGAGAACTAGAACCCTCACAGTACTGTACAGTATGAGTGATTATACTATACATGATGATGAGAACTAGAACCCTCACAGTACTGTACAGTATGAGTGTTATACTATACATGTTGATGAGAACTAGACCCCTCACAGTACTGTACAGTATGAGTGATTATATTATACATGTTGATGAGAACTAGAACCCTCACAGTACTGTACAGTATGAGTGTTATACTATACATGTTGATGAGAACTAGAACCCTCACAGTACTGTACAGTATGAGTGTTATACTATACATGTTGATGAGAACTAGAACCCTCACAGTACTGTACAGTATGAGTGTTATACTATACATGTTGATGAGAACTACAACCCTCACAGTACTGTACAGTATGAGTGATTATACTATACATGTTGATGAGAACTACAACCCTCACAGTACTGTACAGTATGAGTGATTATACTATACATGTTGATGAGAACTAGAACCCTCACAGTACTGTACAGTATGAGTGTTATACTATACATGTTGATGAGAACTAGAACCCTAACAGTACTGTACAGTATGAGTGATTATACTATACATGTTGATGAGAACTAGAACCCTCACAGTACTGTACAGTATGAGTGATTATACTATACATGTTGATGAGAACTAGAACCCTCACAGTACTGTACAGTATGAGTGATTATACTATACATGTTGATGAGAACTAGAACCCTCACAGTACTGTACAGTATGAGTGTTATACTATACATGTTGATGAGAACTAGAACCCTCACAGTACTGTACAGTATGAGTGTTATACTATACATGTTGATGAGAACTAGAACCCTCACAGTACTGTACAGTATGAGTGATTATACTATACATGTTGATGAGAACTAGAACCCTCACAGTACTGTACAGTATGAGTGTTATACTATACATGTTGATGAGAACTAGAACCCTCACAGTACTGTACAGTATGAGTGATTATATTATACATGTTGTGTTTTTTGTTGTTGTAATTATTATTGCAGGCCTGGAATTTCAGGAATTTGTTTTTTGTTTCAACTTTTTATTTTTCACAAGTAAATTACTATGTGCAAAGATATAGACAAAATAAAGGCTATTGAAGCAAATTGCTGCATTTCTGATTCATTCTTGTTACATATACTTTAGTACAGTTAATAAAGTGAAAAGGTGTTATTCTTATTCTATAATGAAATACAGATTTTTGTGAAATTCCTTCAAACTTCAAAGAGAAAAGTTCATTTATGTAATGCTCCCTGTTGTTAGTGTTTTCTAGGTCCGTGTGTTATGAGTGACAATGTACGCTTTCTGAGTGAAAATTGTTGCCAGTGTTATGGTCGAACGCGCTTATTTTGAGACATGTATGAAGTGGTTTGTGTGAGTTTTGGAGGTGAGACTAACTGTTTGGCCAAGAAACATGTTGGTAATGCAGACTGTGAATTATTTTGAGAAAGGGGCTTCAGTATTGACCGATGCTTGCTAGCAATTGAAAAAAATTGTAACAGGTGCGCCTTGTTAAAAGTTAATTTTTTTGAATTTCTTTCCTTAATGCGTTTGAGCCAATCAGATGTGTTGTGACAAGAAAGGGGTGGGATACAGAAGATAGCCCTATTTGGTAAAAGACCAAGTCCATATTATGGCAAGAACAGCTCAAATATGCAAAGAGAAAAGACAGTCCATCACTTTAAGACATGAAGATCAGTCAATCCGGAACATTTCAAGAACTTTGGAAGTTTCTTCAAGTGCAGTTGCAAAGCGCTATGATGAAACTGGCTCTCATGAGGACCACCACAGAAAAGGAAGACCCAGCGTTACCTCTGCTGCAGAGGATAAGTTCATTACAGTTAACTGCACCTCAGATTGCAGCCCAAATCACTGCTTCACAGAGTTCAAGTAACAGTCTCATCTCAACATCAACTGTTCAGAGGAGACTGCGTGAATCAGGCCTTGATGGTCGAATTGCTGCAAAGAAACCACTACGAAATGACACCAATGATAAGAGACTTGCTTGGGCCAAGAAACACGAGCAATGACATTAGACTGGTGGAAATCTGTCCTTGGTCTGATGAGTCCAAATTTTAGATTTTTGGTTCCAACCGGCTTGTCTTTGTGAGAACGGATGATCTCTGCATGTCCCCACCGTGAAGCATGGAGGAGGAGGTGTGATGGTGTAGGGGTGCTTTGCTGGTGACACTGTCAGTGATTTATTTAGAATCCAAGGCACACTTAACCAGCATGGCTACCACACCTTTCTGCAGCGATACGCCATCCCATCTGGTTTGCGCTTAGTGGGACCATCATTTGTTTTTCAACAGGACAATGACCCAACACACCTCCAGGCTGTGTAAGGGCTATTTGACCAAGAAGGAAAGTGATGGAGTCCTGCATCAGATGACCTGGCCACCACAATCACCCGACCTCAACCCAATTGAGATGGTTTGGGATGAGTTGGACCGCAGAGTGAAGGAAAAGCAGCCAACAAGTGCTCAGCATATGTGGTAACTCCTTATAGACTGTTGGAAAAGCATTCCAGGTGAAGCTGGTTGAGAGAATGCCAAGAGTGTGCAAAACTGACATCAAGGCAAAGGGTGGCTACTTTGAAGAATCTAAAATCTAAAATATATTTTGATTTGTTTAACACTTTTTTGGTTACTACATGATTACATATGTGTTATTTCATTTCTATAATGTAGAAAATAGTTAAAATAAAGAAAAACCCTTGAATGAGTAGGTGTGTCCAAACTTCTGACTGGTACTGTAACTGCAGATGACCCTATGCCTGTTAGCTCTTTTGAGAATGAACTTAATACCCCCTCTGACTTTAAATCTTGTAGAGGGCTTAGGCCAATGCACTTGAATGTGAAAATTATGACAATATTGACATTTGGGTACAGGAATCATGTCCTGACATTCAGGTTCTCTCAGAAACATGGTTAAATGGTTCTGTCTCTGACAAAGACATCAAAGTAAATGATTCAAATGTATTTAGTGGTGACAGATTACAGAAAGGGGGAGTGGCCATATATGTCAAATCTTATTTCATGACCTGCCAATCTTTAAATATTTTTGTTCCCAAGACGTTTGAGCTCCTAGTTGTAGATGTGTCCATAAACCAGAATACACATTTATTTGTTGCTGGGATTTACCACCCCCCTGCTGCCATGGTGGATGCTATTGGTGCTATAGCTGAGTGTTTAACACCTTTTCTGTCCTCAGAGTTGGTCATTTTAGGGAATTTGATTCTCGATTGTGGTAACTCCTTATTGATTTGTTTAACACTTTTTTGGTTACTACATGATTCCATATGTGTTATTTCATAGTTTGGATGTCTTCACTATTATTCTGTATTATGTAAATAGAAAATAGTAAAAATAAAGAAAAACCCCTTGAATGAGTAGGTGTGTCCAAACTTTTGGCTGGTACTGTGTATATTTATGTAAGGAACAACACTGGAGAAGAGATGCAGGTACGGGGAGTTTACATTTCATTTGGAATGGACATGCAACAGGACAGGAACAGCATCAGAACTGGGTAACACAAAGACAGACGACAATCAATGCTGAAGCGGGGAAAGGAGCTGAGGAAAAGACAGATATAGGGGAGGTAATAAAACAGGTAATTGAGTCCAGGAGAGTCCAATGAATTGCTGATGCGCGTGACGAGGGAAGGCAGGTGTGCGTAATGATGGCGGCAGGAGTGCGTAATGCAGGTCAGCCTGGCACCCTCGAGTGCCAGGGGCGAAGAGCGAGAGCAGCCGTGACAATTTACATATTGACCTCAATTATCTCATATCCCTGCACATCGACTCGGTACTGGTCCCCGTGTATATAGCCAAGTAATTGTTACTCATTGTGTTTTTATTCCTATTATTTTTCTATTATTTTCCTATTTTTCTTTCTGCATTGTTGGGAACGTCCAGTAAGTCAGCATTTCACTGTTAGTAAACACCTGCTGTTTACAAAGCATGTGACAAATACAATTTGATTTGATTTGATTTGACATCAACAAAATGCTTCGATCAACAGTCAATCTCCCAATAACTGGAAGTCCTTCAGAGTACCGACAGTCATTTCCCTTTTGAACATGAACTGCTGAGTGGAAGGCTCATGACTGACACGGACGGGTGACTGACACGGACGGGTGACTGACACGGACGGAAATCAGATCCGGCTATGTTGATTGTACCCATGAATCAAGTGGATAGAGCATGTTGTGTGAACTGTTCGTGCGTGAAACCTGTGTGCCTGATACTACGAAAGACTGATAGGACAGAGTCGTTGATACACGACACTAAACATAAATACATCTGTCCTGACCAGGTAGGGGCTACTGTGCCCAGGCTCCACAGGGCAGGCAGGAGGTCAGAGCAGACCGCGGGGCAGTAGTGGTTGGTTGGGCAGCTGAGACAGCTGTCTATGGATCAGGCACCGACCGTCGGCCCAAACGTACCCTTCAGACATTGCACTGGCGTGGGACTTCCCACTGGACAATAGTATCCTGATTGAATAAATAGAGTTTTACCACATGAGATGGTAGTGGACCACCAAGGGTATTCATATATTGTCACAAGGTGGCATAGTCAGATTTTGTCTCTCATGCCACACACTGTTAAAACACAATAGCCTAACAATGAGATCTTCTCAATATCCATTTCTATCTAAGCATGCAGAGACACACAGACAGCCTACCTTGTTCACAAAATGGCCTTTCCATCTCCCTGGTTTTCTCTCCGTTCTGTTGTGGTCATAGACAGTGTTCTCCTTCACACAGACATACAGGCACCAAAGCAGCAGGGTGGGCCACCTGCAGACCCCTGGCCCTGACTTCCTTAGCATCATCCCAGTCCTGGACAGTCCTGCTACTGCTGTCCCAGACTCAGTGATAGTCGGTGGGGTACAGGAGACCAGCACTTTCCCTGGCCTACTGAATCATTGATGGGGCCTGAGAGGTGACGTAACATGGGGGGACTGGTGGGTTGAAAGCGGTAACCCAATATATCCAGTTCAGATTACAGGCTTTCTTCATATCAATCCTACCATGGTACTGATAGGTATTTAGCTCTCGTCACATCATCATCAACTTCGCTTTATGGCTCATTGCAATTCTCCCCAAATTCTAGGAATGTACTATTCATTTTGCGTTGGATGTTCAGAATTAGTGGACTGTTTTTAAGCAGGTTTCTGTTTGCCGTTTTGCCGGGTCAAAGAGTGGCCGTGAGAAATGACTACTATGTTTTGCTGCTCATCCAGTTGCGTCAAACTTTGTGCTGTGTACTGAAATGCTGCCAGCTTGTTTTCAAAATCCAAGGTTCATCTTCACCCTTTGCTTCCTCATCAAATTAAGAGATAACGGGCCTATCCTTGCCTTTATCCAGTGGTACACATACGCATGCACTAAATCCATACCGCTTACCAAATAAATATCAATGAAAACCAGTAGAAATGTTAATATAGGCTAACCGCCTAGAAACCACCAATACAGAACTGAAGTGTATAATGCAAGTGTGTGTGCGCGTGTGTGCGCGTGTCTGTGTGTGTTTGTATACACTAGGAATGTGCATGGGTTATGTGCGTGTGTGTATGTGCGCTTGAGTGTGCAAATGCTTGAGTGTGAATGCACTTGTGTGTGTGTGTGTGTGTGCCTGGGATGTGTAATAACCTGCAGTATGTTCAGAAGTCAACCGTCTGCACAATCAGAACCTTAATCTACAACTGGATGTCTCCCTTATCTTATCCCTTACCCTTATCTTATCCCTGACCCTTATCTTACCCTTGATGCTTCCTCATCAAATGAAGAGATAACAGGACTCTCCTGGCCTTTATCTAGTGGTACACATACCCATACACTAAATCAATGTCACCAAACAAATCAACATCAATGAAAACAAGGTGCAATATGAACATAGGCTAACTGCCTAGAAACCACAAATATAGAGTGTACAACGCTTTAGATGGATGTCAAAAGTGATGGCAATTTTTTGGGGGGAATGACAAGAAATTAGCTTTAAAAATTCTATATCTTCTCAGCCTCATTGCAAAATGTGAATACTAGCATTAGATTAAAACTGCACATTTTTCTCACTGCTCCATGTCAATGCGAGTAGAATTGCAGGAAAGGAGCTTTAAAACAGTTACATTTTTTTCTATTCCCCATGGCAAAATGTGTAGAATTGTAGGAGTTAGCTGTTTCCCCCCCTTGCTCAGACCTTGCGGTACGCCACTGTTATCCACTCTCGAGGACATTCCCTGTAATATATTCTTCCACTTTTTTTTCTAAGAATGGACTTTGCCTACCTGGAATAACCTACATAATTCACCACAGAAGCTCTGGACTATGCTCTGTCAATGACAACTAGCTAGTTACATAGGAGAGTTGTGGTGACCTTTCACACACATACAGGATGTGCCCTGGCTGCAGTCAATGGTTAAACTGTCTGTGTTGGCATGATGACTTCAGATCAATGACATTATGGCTGGTTATACTAATTAATATATAAATATGACTCGTATAGAGATATTGGAACAGATAAGCTCATATGAGGTGAGAGTAATATAGATGGGTGGGCTGTTTACCAACAAAACCGATACATGCGCAACATTGAGGCAAAACAGACGGGGTTGACTTGCAGTCCAAGGAGTACTGACAACTTGTAAACTATATTTAGTCTGCAGATTTTTATTGGAAACATACATACATTTGCCCAATAAGCACTTATTGTGTCTCAAATACATCATTACAGTTGTTGGTTACCTAGCTAGCTAATTTTAGCCATGTTAGCATAGACGTGAGGAGGGGTAAAAAACACTTAAAAACAAGAGACGGTATCAAGAAGAGCCGGCCTTAGACTGAGAAGGCCATTTTTATTGATTTGTGATGATGTGGTTTTAGTTTTAACAGCATATATTATGTCTCAATAAGGCTACATTCACAGACAATAACACTAGTCTGTGAATGTAGCCGAGTGCCTCCATGATCCTGTGTGTTCCATGAGGTATTCCAGAACTGATTAGAGAACTCTAGTCAGATGGAAACATTCAACCAAGTGCAGCCAGACCCCTGATACTACCATTGTTTTCAGAGGAGGAGCAGATAGTGCGAGGTCTTTAGCAGAGGCCTACTTTCCATGTCTGTGTACTCTTCGTTTTAAGCAAAGTAGGCATAGTCTCTGCCCCAGACTGAGGGAATTCAAGACTAAATCAAGAAATTTCCCAGAGTTTATCGAATGAACTGAAGAAGCTTGAGTTTTTCCAGGCTCACCCAGTTGTTGACTCATGACAGGGACTGGTGGGAAGCAACCATTGAGCTTTATCCTAGTTGGCTTCAGTGTTCTATATCTGATAGTGCCATTAATTGCCTGTCACATGTTGCCATCCCTTGTTTTTTCCCCCAATTGGAACCCAGCCCTTTTTGTGTATATTTTATATTTATTTAGAGTTTCCAGTGACCTTTATCATAATTTGTGTGCTTTACTGCTATGTTACATGATTTTCAATGGTGTGCTGTGCCTCTCTCTCCTTTTGTGTTTTCTGATTTATTTATTGTAGATTCCTCCCCCTCGGCTGGTCTACTTGGAGAATGAGTTAGCCGAGGTCTGCCACACCTGGGCATGATTGAAATAACGAGCTACCACACTACTGAAAAGGGAGCTCGCAGCTCCAGGTCGAAGACTACCCTGCAAAAGGGATTTTACAGACATGCTGGGAACATGAGCGAGGACAGAACACAAGCTTTGGGTGGGGTAATAACCAGGCGAGGGAGATGGGACTGTATGGAAGGGAGTTTAGCCCTACGGTAGCTATTTCTGTGAACCCACTATGGCTACTTCCACCTCCAGTTGTTGATCTAGACGTGTTGGAGAGACTCGGGGAAGATAGGGAGGGGGTTGATCCATCTAATCTGTTTAATAGATGTCTGTATATCAGGATTTTGTGCCCATATTCACAAATGGTTCAAAAGACCCAAGGACAGGACATACTGGGTGCAGGATTTGTGGTGCAGGAATGTGGGGTGGCAGTCAGGAAACGTATCACAGATCCCCTGGCTGTTTACACAGTAGAGCTGATGTCCGTACTGTTGGCCTTGCAGTGGGCGGAGGAGATCAGAATAGTTATCTGCTCTGACTTATGTGCAGTGTTGATGAGTCTGAAGTTCTTTAGCTCACGTAGCAGACAATACTTGCCCATGTGGGGGTGGAGGGGAACGAGCCAGCTGATGTACTGGCTAAACAGGCCCTTAGTAGTGAGGAATTGGATGTTGAAGTTTCAATGAGCAAGGCAGAGGCAAAAAGTCTGATATGGACAGTTGTGGTGCGGAGATGGCAGGAGCTGTGGAACAGAGGGACTAAGGGCAGGCATTTATTCCAAGTACAGAGGGGAAATCAGGGAGGGGAAGACTGCAGGAAGAGAGGATGCTATTTTTACAAGATTAAGGGTGGGACACAGCTGGTTGAATAACACATGAAATGTGATAGGAAAGTATCCAACAGGAAAGTGTGATTATTGCCAGGAAACAGAGACAGTGGAGAATGTACTGATACAGTGTGGACAGTATGAGAGGGAAAGAAAAGTTGTGATCCAGTATGAGGGAGAAGGAGATACAGGAAATGTGTTTAAACAGCTTACTAAGTAGAACATCATTGGATACAGTCTCAAATGTTTTATATTTTTTTAAGAGAAACGGGGCTGACAGGTAGGATTTAGTTTCTCCCTGTCTCTGGCCCACACTCTAGTACATGCACGATAAACCCCACCAAAGAAGAGTTTGGGGACTGCAGCTGGATGGCGAACACACCATGGCGAACACACATCTCAATTTTGGACTGTTTGGTTCCGGAACCCATTTGCCAGGATCCAGTACCTTTTGTGGCAAGACACATTTTCTTCACTGTTTGCAATGTAAAAATTTGAATAAAAGCAGAGTTAATTCAAGTTGCCTTCTCTGTAGTTCTCATGCCCCCTAAAAAACGTAATGTGAAATGTGGCTAATATTCTAAGAATGGATTAATGTTGGGTCGGCCCGTGCAACATTGTAGCCCATGAAAAACACGTTGCCACTAATTTCCAGCATTCCACTTCATCTTGCAGCCTAAAAAAGCCTAGCTGTGGATTGAGTGTAGCCCAATCACATGGCATGCCTACAGTCGGGAACGCGTGACAAATCTGTCAGTGAAAAGAGAATACTAATCTGTCTGTAGGCTACCAAATATGTTGTCAATTTCCAAATAGGCCTTCTGAGAAAACAGCATTGTTTTACACAAAGTCAAACGAGAGAAATAGGCTTCAGGCAGAGCACATCTGCCATCGATGGCGAGCGATCATTGGGTGAGTCAGTGAAACTGGAAAGCTGTTTAAGGACTATAATTTCCTCATGTTGTACAATGTGTCTCCACACAAGTAGGCCCAGGCTATTGATGGATTCAAGACAAGGTGGTTTTTATTGATCTCAGATTCTGTTTGTCAGTGTCAAAGTAGCCTGTCATTTTGATCAATTGTGAGGTATTAAAAACGAGGTCTCCAGTCATCTAAAATGATGTAGAATTGCATGAAAGGCATTTATAAAAGGACACATTTTCCCCAGATCCCAGGCTTAAATGTCTGGTTCTCCTATGTGTGCAACTTCTGCAAGCTGCTCTACTCTACTGCTCAATGCCAGCACACAAAAGCGATGATAACGCAATGCTTTATTATAAAGGTGATCTTTTTTTCATGCGTTCTCAGGTACCTCATAGCCCCCCATCTTGGCTCACATTTTGTTCCGGCACCTCCCAATTTACAAATTAAGCACTTTTGCCGAACTGCTGCTGCTTCCACGACCACTACCACCATTAGTCACCACGTCACATCCAGCCTGCAGCCAGAGGGGGACCTGAGTCGACAACGCTCTATTCCGCAGATAAGGGACGGTCAACCCCTAAACATGCGAGTGTGGTCAAATACTTCTGTTCAGAATGGCCCCTGCTCATGCATGTCTTCCTCTCCCCCCTCTATCGCCAGTGTGGAACAGACCATGGGCTCGGTGCCACAGACGCTTGATGATAACGGGCGAAGAGGAACGACTGGCAACCAACAACCCGACGGACAAATGCTGGACGAGCGACCGACGGTGGTGGCGGAGGCCATCTTGAGGACATCCAGCAGCGTGGACAGTGTTTTGGGACTGTGTGTGTGAATGGTGTGAACCACCCTGATACTTTTGAAATAACATTTTTAAAAACTTTTACTTTATAGCCTTGTCTGTGTGGTGGCCTGTAGTCATAGAAACCTGGAAGTTGACATACTGTACTTTTTGCCATGTAGTGTATCTAAGCGGATGAATTTAATAGTGCATTTAAATTAGAATTCAACGTGGTGTTTTTTAGGAACACGTGTCCCCGTGGTAGTTGTATTGAATCAACTTTGCATGTCCTCTTATATTGACCTGCAAACTCTTCCTGATATTGACCCTGTCGTCCCACATGACTCATTTTAATACCACAACTCTTTTACAATCTTGCCCCTTAATACAGGATGACATCATTTTAAATTCTTTAAACCGATGTCGCAAGGAATGTTGGAGCTTGTGCAGTCTGTGACAGGGAGAGTTACTGTGCGTTGTGTTGGGTGCTATTCGCTATGACCCTCCACGTGTAGTGTGTTGACACAGGCAGAGTTAAAGACAGCCAATGAAAAGAAGGACCCATCCCTTTATAAGCACGGTCTTGATGAAGAGTCATTCTGCCAAACCTAGTACACAGGTAAGGACAGGCCACTCTCACTTATTGATCTTCAGCTACTTCTATTGTTGTTTGGTCTATTTAGTCTGAAGATTCCTGTGAAAAATCTAAAAAAATCATTTTCCCATTTTTCTTCAGTGAAAATTAAAAAACATGCATCTCAAAGTAGTGATCTTCACCTTGTCATGTTTGACAACCACAGGTTTGTGCTTTCTTTCCTTTTCATTAAAAACATCATCGCATCTGCTGTCGAACAGTGTTTATCATAATATAGAGCAGATGTAATGGTGTTTTAATAAAGAGAATAATAGAATTTGAAAGGAGTTCATGTATCAATGGTGTTAACTTCTCCTATCTTCTACTGTAGCATACCCACTCCACCGTACCCGCAGAGAAACATCACAGGCACTACGGGACAATCAAGCTCATGAGAAGACAGACCTCAACAAGGATGTCAAGTATGTCCTCATACAATATATGACATAAACAATTGAATCATGAATCAGAAATGCTTGTATACAGGTGAGCCTTTTAAGAGCCTTCTAACAGTCCTACACAACCTTATTACAGCCGTATAACAGTCCCATAACAGACTTATATCAGCCTTATAACAGTCATATAATGGTATTATACAGTATTTTAACAGCCCTATACCAGTCCTGTAACAACCCCTTAACAGCCTCATGACAGCCTTATAACAGTCCTTTAACTGATCCTATATGTTAACAGTGGGCTGTGGAAGAGCCATGTGGAGAACAGCAACCTGTATTCCCAGGACAGCCCCAACCCCATGGTGAGCGAGATCAGGCACAAGCTTACCCTGGAGTCCGAGAGGCTGCGCGCCCACCTTCGCCAGGAGCTCACTAAGCTGAGGGAGAGGCTCGCCCCGTACCCTGCCCACCCCCAGTCCAGCGAGTCCACCCTGGCCAGCATGAGAGATCGCCTAGGCCCCCTGATCAAGCAGCTCCAGAGCGCCTTGGACGGCAACAGCCAGGAGCTGTGTAGCCACCTCAGGCTCTACTTTCATGGATTGGAGGCCACGGAAAGCCAGGCGGCGGCCGGACCCACCCTATACCTGGAGGCTGTGCAGTGGATCAGCCAGACCTTGGACGACAGCAGTGCCGAAATGACCTTCCTCATCCAGGACTTCAAAACCAAGATGTCCAGCATGATCAGGGAGCTCATTGGTACCATTCAGGGGGACTTCTGGCAGGAGGTGAATGTCCGACTGGGACAGGAGGTGCAGGCGTTGAGTCTGGAGATCCAGGGCAGGGTGGGGGTGCTGAAAGCAAATCTGGCCCGTCTCCTGCTGGCTCCACAGCCCCTCAAGGCAGTGGTGTCCACCAGTATGGATCAGTTCTGCCAGAGTGTTGCCTTACAAGACCAGTTGTTCCATGCCCGAATTGAGAAGCACCTTCTGGGGCAGGAGTCACAGGCTCAGAGCCCCAGCGAGCCGCTCTCTCTACAACCTCTGGGCTTATTGGAGGAGGACTTCTCTGCGAAACTAAGTGTTCTCCTCCAGGACATTCTTAACAATGTCCAGTAAAAGCAGAACATAACTTTCCACATAGCAGAATGAGAGCGAGAGAGTGCATTGTGTCCCATTATAGGGAGCATTTAAACTATATCATTGTTTCTGCTCCTCGTGCTTATATATATCAACTCCTCTACCATTGTATATAGAGTACAGTAAGTAATCCATGTATATTTATGATGTTTCCATTGTTGTGTTTATTTCATGTGGATGATTGTTGTAAAGGCATTGTATGTCAACTGTAAATAAAGCTTGTGTGAAGTTTACACTGTGTAAATAGTATGTATTGTGACGGCTAGTTCATAAGCAGTACTTTGACTATATTCTCATAAAAACAGACATCAGTACCGACTGCATTGAATTCATATTAAACAGAATTTAGGTTTTTTTCAGATAATATACAGTACAGAGCAGCAGGTCTGGAATTGGAGCATGATTGACACGAAAACCAGCCATCTTAGGTTAGAAGTCAACTGTATTGAGTACAGTATATCAAAATAAAAAATAAAAAACCTATATCATATTAGAACATTGTGGAAGACTCAGTGCATATATCTATGGAGTCATAGGAAGCGCTATTAATAGTAGTCAGATACATGTTATAGGTAATATATCAGTTCCCACAAAGAATTATTGATGTTGCCTCGTGTTATCTTGTACAGTATTGCTCAAGTGTTTTAACATACACTACATGGCCAAAAGTATTTGTGGACACCCCTTCAAATTAGTGTATTCAGCTATTTCAGCCACACCCATTACTGACAGGTGTATAAAATCGAGCACACAGCCATGCAATCTCCACAGACACACATTGGTAGTTGAATGGCCAGTACTGAAAAGATCAGTGACTTTCTACGTTGCACCGTCATTGGATGCCCTCTTTCCATCAAGTCAGTTCATCAAGTTTCTGCCCTGCTAGAGCTGCCCCGGTCAACTGTAAGTGCTGTTATTGTGAAGTGGAAAAGTCTAGGAACAACACGGCTCAGCTGTAAAGTGTTAGGCCACACAAGCTCACAGAACGGTACCGCCGAGTGCTGAAGCGCGTAGCGCGTAAAAATCGCCTGTCCTCTGTTGCTACACTCACTACCGAGTTCCAAACTGCCTCTGGAAACAACTTCAGCACAAGAACCGTTCTTAGAGAGCTTCATGAAATCGGTTTCCATGGCCGAGCCGCCGCATTTTGAAGGGAAATCTTAATGCTACAGCATAAAATTATATTATAGAAAATTCTGTGCTTCCAACTTTGTGGCAACAGTTTGAGGAAGGCCCTTTCCTGTTTCAGCATGAGAGTACCCACGTGCACAAAGCGATGTCCATACAGAAAAGGTTTGTTGAGATCGGTGTGGAAGAAATTGACTGGTGTCACGCCCTGACCTTAGAGAGCTTTTTATGTCTCTATTTTGGTTTGGTCAGGGTGTGATTTGGGTGGGCATTCTATGTTCATTTTTCTATGTGTTGTATATCTTTGCTTTGGCCGGGTATGGTTCTCAATCAGGGACAGCTGTCTATCGTTGTCTCTGATTGGGAACCATACTTAGGTAGCATTTTCCCACCTGTGTTTTGTGGGTAGTTATTTTATGTTTAGGGTTTTCTGCACCTGACAGGACTGTTTCAGTTTCGTTTATTATCTTTGTTATTTTGTTCCAGTGTTCAGTTCAATAAAAGTCATGAACACTTACCACGCTGCGCTTTGGTCCGATTCTTCCTCTTCAGACGACGACACCCGTTACAGAACTACCCACCACCAAAGGACCAAGCAGCGTGGTAAGAAGGAGGACTGGACATGGGAGGACATTTTAAATGGCAAGGGATCCTGGACGTGGCAGGAGATCCTGGCCGGGAAGGATCGCCTGCCCTGTCCAGGATCCCTCGGACTGTGTCTCGGCCGAGCATTCACAGGCCGGTGTGCTCGGTGCCAGCGTCCCGCATTTTCCGGGTGGAAGTGGGCATCCAGCCAGAACGGGTGGTGCCAGCTCTGCTCTCGAGACCGCCAGTGCGCCTCCACGGCCCAGTGTATCCGGTGCCTCGGCCAAGGAAGAGGCCTCCTGTATGTCTCCCCAGCCTGGTGAATCCTGTGCCTGCTCCCAGAGCCAGGTCTCCTGTGTGTCTCCCCAGCCTGGTGAGTCCTGTGCCTGCGTCCAGCCCGGAGCCTCCAGAGATAGCCTCCAGCCCGGAGCCTCCAGAGACGGCCTCCAGTCCGGAGCCTCCAGCGACGCCCTCCAGTCCGGAGCCTCCAATGAGGGTGCCCAGTCCGGGGCCCGCACCGAGGGTGCCCAGTCCGGGGCCCGCAACGAGGGTGCCCATTCCGGGGCCCGCTAAGAGGGTCCTCGCACTAGAGGCGCCACCTAAGTGGGCCAAGCCAGAGGTGGAGCGTGGGCTATGTCCCGCACCAGAGCCGCCACAGCGGAGAAATGCCCACCCAGACCCTCCCCTATAGGTTCAGGTTTTGCGGCCGGAGTCCTCACCTTTGGGGGGGGGGGGGGGGGTACTGTCACGCCTTGACCTTAGAGAGCTTTTTATGTCTCTATTTTGGTTTGGTCAGGGTGTGATTTGGGTGGGCATTCTATGTTCATTTTTCTATGTGTTGTATATCTTTGCTTTGGCCGGGTATGGTTCTCAATCAGGGACAGCTGTCTATCGTTGTCTCTGATTGGGAACCATACTTAGGTAGCATTTTCCCACCTGTGTTTTTTGGGTAGTTATTTTATGTTTTGTGTTTTCTGCACCTGACAGGACTGTTTCAGTTTCGTTTATTATCTTTGTTATTTTGTTCCAGTGTTCAGTTCAATAAAAGTCATGAACACTTACCACGCTGCGCTTTGGTCCGATTCTTCCTCTTCAGATGATGACACCCGTTACAACTGGCCTCCACAAAGCCCTGATCTCAACCCCATCGAACACCTTTGGGATGAATTGGTTCAGGCGTTTACAGATGTTCCTTCATAACATGTAATTGATATTGCATATCAGGAATTAATTAACTTAATCTATAAACAAAAGTAGAATGAGACACTAGTGTCCACATATTTTCTTAGGACACAGGGTGTTCTAGTTGTTTTGTCTACAAAATGATTGACATCATGAGAAATCTGAAACACACCCTGTCAGATTGGGCAGTTCGGAGGTGGACACGTTGGTTGGTAGATGGTCATTGGCCAAGACACCTGTCAGTCAAAGGAATGGGGCCTGTCCACTGGAACTTCTTGAGGAAAAACCAGCTGCCTAGGACCACCAGGGCTATGGCCGCAGTGCCAAAAAGGATACCTACCACCAGCCCTATGATGTTAACCCTGTCACCTCCTGACTGTACCCCTCCGTAGAGCATAGTTTGGGGCGTGCTTTAAATTTCATGTTTTTCCTCCCACCTAGACATATTCACCATCTGACACTTTAATTTAGCAAAAACATTTAACTCACTATATGCCAACGCTGCAGGTTTTTCCTCTGTAGGAAAAACAACAGGAAGGGAAAACATCATATTATTAATTGAAATGGAATTTGAGTAGCACTGGTACTAATAGCAAT